>NW_026870974.1:635763-953645 GCF_033118175.1 Dama dama
CAGGAAGGTCTGGGCAAGGCTGGCCAGGGGCAGGGTCCCTGCTGGGTCCTGCCCCTGGCCTGTGAGGCCTCTGAGCACAACCGGCCCTCTCCCACTGGAAGACCTCCCCAGCTGCCTCCAAAGTCCTGTTTGCAAACACTCCCGCCCGCTGTTCACGCCAGGCTCGCACAATGCTCCCAAGCCCGGGAGAAAAGCGCTTCGGGGTGGTGCTCTCTCCGGGCCCTTGCCCCTGAGCCTGGGGGCCAGGCAATGGGTCCACACTCCCAGACCAAGGCAGAACCACATGCACACGTCTGTTCCTGACCCCTGCACCGGCAGAGAGCTCGGGGGAGCCAGAGTCTGTCAGGCAGCTGCTGGGCTGGCCGCCTGTGTGGGAAGGGGCAGAGCCGACCTAGGGGCAAGTTGGGCCTCTTCCTCTCCCTGCTGCCCTGAGGCTGCTGGGCCAAAGAGGTCTTGGGCATCCAGCCCCTTGCTGGTCCCTTCCCTCTGACGAGGCCCTCTGAGCTCCAGCACCTTGCAGTGTGGAGACAGCCCCTGCCAGCAACCTCCTCTCCAAGGAGGCCTCAACCGAGGCCTAGGCCCAGGGGAAAGGCACCAGCGGGGATGAGCCTGGGGAGGCGCCCTGGCATGTCTGGACCCAGTCCCCGCAGCCTGCCCCTTGGTGGGGCAGTACCCCTGGAGGCCAGGAAGGTCTGGGCAAGGCTGACCAGGGCAGGGGACCTGCTGGGTCCTGCCCCTGGCCTGTGGGGCCTCTGAGCACAACCGGGCCTCTCCCACTGGAAGACCTCCCCGGCTGCCTCCAAAGGCCGTTTTGCACGCACTCCCGCCCACTCTTCCCACCAAGCGCGCACAATGCTCCCAAGCCCGGGAGAAAAGCGCTTCGGGGTGGTGCTCTCTCCGGGCCCTTGCCCCTGAGACTGGGGTCCAGGCAGGGGGACCACACTCCCAGGCCAAGGCAGAACCACATGCACACGTCTGTTCCTGACCCCTGCACCGGCAGAGAGCTCGGGGGAGCCAGAGTCTGTCAGGCAGCTGCTGGGCTGGCCGCCTTTGTGGGAAGGGGCAGAGCCGACCTAGGGGCAAGTAGGGCCTCTTGCTCTCCCTGCTGCCCTGAGGCTGCTGGGCCAAAGAGGTCTTGGGCATCCAGCCCTTTGCTTGTCCCTTCCCTCTGACGAGGCCCTCTGAGCTCCAGCACCTTGCAGTGTGGAGACAGCCCCTGCCAGCAACCTCCTCTCCAAGGAGGCCTCAACCGAGACCTAGGACCAGGGGAAAGGCACCAGCGGGGATGAGCCTGGGGAGGCACCCAGGCATGTCTGGACCCAGTCCCCGCAGCCTGCCCCTTGGTGGGGCAGTACCCCCGGAGGCCAGGAAGGTCTGGGCAAGGCTGACCAGGGCAGGGGACCTGCTGGGTCCTGCCCCTGGCCTGTGGGGCCTCTGAGCACAACCGGCCCTCTCCGACTGGTAGACCTCCCCGGCTGCCTCCAAAGTCCTGTTTGCCAACACTCCCACCCGCTGTTCACGCCAGACTTGCACAATGCTCCCAAGCCCGGGAGAAAAGCGCATCGGGGTGGTGCTCTCTCCGGGCCCTTGCCCCTGAGCCTGGGGGCAAGGCATGGGGAACACACTCCCAGGCCAAGGCAGAACCACATGCCCACGTCTGTTCCTGTCCCCTGCACCGGCAGAGAGCTTGGGGTAGCCAGAGTCTGTCAGGCAGCTGCTGGGTTGGCCGCCTGTGTGGGAAGGGGCAGAGCCGCCCTAGGGGCAAGTTGGGCCTCTTGCTCTCCCTGCTGCCCTGAGGCTGCTGGGCCAAAGACGTCTTGGGCATCCAGCCCCTTACTGGTCCCTTCCCTCTGACGAGGCCCTCTGAGCTCCAGCACCTTGCAGTGTGGAGACAGCCCCTGCCAGCAACCTCCTCTCCAAGGAGGCCTCAACCGAGGCCTAGGCCCAGGGGAAAGGCACCAGCGGGGATGAGCCTGGGGAGGCGCCCGAGCATGTCTGGACCCAGTCCCCGCAGCCTGCCCCTTGGTGGGGCAGTACCCCCGGAGGCCAGGAAGGTCTGGGCAAGGCTGGCCAGGGGCAGGGGCCCTGCTGCGTCCTGCCCCTGGCCTGTGGGGCCTCTGAGCACAACCGGCCCTCTCCCACTGGAAGACCTCCCCGGCTGCCTCCAAAGGCTGGTTTGCAAGCGCTCCCGGCCACTGTTACCAGCAGGCGGGCACAATGCTCCTAAACCCGGAAGAAAAGCGCTTCAGGGTGGTGCTCTCTCTGGGCCCTTGCCCCTGAGCCTGGGGGCAAGGCAGGGTGTCCACACTCCCAGGCCAAGGCAGAACCACATGCACACGTCTGACCTGCCCCCTGCACCGGCAGAGAGCTCGGGGGAGCCAGAGTCTGTCAGGCAGCTGCTGGGCTGGCCGCCTGTGTGGGAAGTGGCAGAGCCGACCTAGGGGCAAGTTGGGCCTCTTGCTCTCCCTGCTGCCCTGAGGCTGCTGGGCCAAAGAGGTCTTGGGCATCCAGCCCCTTGCTGGTCCCTTCCCTCTGACGAGGCCCTCTGAGCTCCAGCACCTTGCAGTGTGGAGACAGCCCCTGCCAGCAACCTCCTCTCCAAGGAGGCCTCAACCGAGGCCTAGGACCAGGGGAAAGGCACCAGCGGGGATGAGCCTGGGGAGGCGCCCGGGCATGTCTGGACCCAGTCCCCGCAGCCTGCCCCTTGGTGGGGCAGTACCCCCGGAGACCAGGAAGGTCTGGGCAAGGCTGGCCAGGGGCAGGGGCCCTGCTGGGTCCTGCCCCTGGCCTGTGGGGCCTCTGAGCACAACCGGCCCTCTCCCACTGGAAGAACTCCCCGGCTGCCTCCAAAGGCCAGTTTGCCAACACTCCCGCCCGCTGTTCCCGCCAGGCACGCACAATGCTCCCAAGCCCGGGAGAAAAGCGCTTCGGGGTGGTGCTCTCCTCGGGCCCTTGCCCCTGAGCCTGGGGGCCAGGCAGTTGGTCCACACTCCCAGACCAAGGCAGAACCACATGCACACGTCTGTTCCTGACCCCTGCACCGGCAGATAGCTCGGGGGAGCCAGAGTCTGTCAGGCAGCTGCTGGGCTGGCCGCCTGTGTGGGAAGGGGCAGAGCCGACCTAGGGGCAAGTTGGGCCTCTTGCTCTCCCTGCTGCCCTGAGGCTGCTGGGCCAAAGAGGTCTTGGGCATCCAGCCCCTTGCTGGTCCCTTCCCTCTGACGAGGCCCTCTGAGCTTCAGCACCTTGCAGTGTGGAGACAGCCCCTGCCAGCAACATCCTCTCCAAGGAGGCCTCAACCGAGGCCTAGGCCCAGGGGAAAGGCACCAGCGGGGATGAGCCTGGGGAGGCGCCCGGGCATGTCTGGACCCAGTCCCCGCAGCCTGCCCCTTGGTGGGGCAGTACCCCCGGAGGCCAGGAAGATCTGGGCAAGGCTGGCCAGGGGCAGGGGCCCTGCTGGGTCCTCCCCATGGCCTGTGGGGCCTCTGAGCACAACCGGCCCTCTCCCACAGGAAGACCTCCCCGGCTGCCTCCAAAGGCCAGTTTGCCAACACTCCTGCCCGCTCTTCCCGCCAGGCACGCACAATGCTCCCAAGCCCGGGAGAAAAGCGCTTCGGGGTGGTGGTCTCTCCGGGCCCTTGCCCCTGAGCCTGGGGGCCAGGCAGGGGATCCACAGTCCCAGGCCAAGGCACAACAACATGCACACGTCTGTTCCTGCCCCCTCCACCGGCAGAGAGCTGGGGGGAGCCAGAGTCTGTCAGGCAGCTGCTGGGCTGGCCGCCTGTGTGGGAAGGGGCAGAGCCGACCTAGGGGCAAGTTGGGCCTCTTGCTCTCCCTGCTGCCCTGAGGCTGCTGGGCCAAAGAGGTCTTGGGCATCCAGCCCCTTGCTGGTCCCTTCCCTCTGACGAGGCCCTCTGAGCTCCAGCACCTTGCAGTGTGGAGACAGCCCCTGCCAGCAACCTCCTCTCCAAGGAGGCCTCAACCTAGGCCTAGGCCCAGGGGAAAGGCACCAGCGGGGATGAGCCAGTGGAGGCGCACGGGCATATCAGGACCCAGTCCCCGCAGCCTGCCCCTTGGTGGGGCAGTACCCCCGGAGGCCAGGAAGGTCTGGGCAAGGCTGGCCAGGGGCAGCGTCCCTGCTGGTTCCTGCCCCTGGCCTGTGGGGCCTCTGAGCACAACCGGCCCTCTCCCACTGGAAGACCTCCCCGGCTGCCTCCAAAGGCGGGTTTGCCAACACTCCCGCCCGCTGTTCCCGCCAGGCACGCACAACGCTCCCAAGGCCAGGAGAAAAGCGCTTCGGGGTGTTGCTCTCTCCGGGCCCTTGCCCCTGAGCCTGGGGTCCAGGCAGTGGGTCCACACTCCCAGACCAAGGCAGAACCACATGCACACGTCTGTTCCTGACCCCTGCACCGGCAGAGAGCTCGGGGGAGCCAGAGTCTGTCAGGCAGCTGCTGGGTTGGCTGCCTGTGTGGGAAGGGGCAGAGCCGACCTAGGGGCAAGTTGGGCCTCTTGCTCTCCCTGCTGCCCTGAGGCTGCTGGGCCAAAGAGGTCTTGGGCATCCAGGCCCTTGCTGGTCCCTTCCCTCTGACGAGGCCCTCTGAGCTCCAGCACCTTGCAGTGTGGAGCCAGCCCCTGCCAGCAACCTCCTCTCCAAGGAGGCATCAACCGAGGCCTATGCCCAGGGGAAAGGCACCAGCGGGGATGAGCCTGGGGAGGCGCCCAGGCATGTCTGGACCCAGTCCCCGCAGCCTGCCCCTTGGTGGGGCAGTACCCCCGGAGGCCAGGAAGGTCTGGGCAAGGCTGGCCAGGGGCAGGGGCCCTGCTGGGTCCTGCCCCTGGCCTGTGGGGCCTCTGAGCACAACCGGCCCTCTCCCACTGGAAGAACTCCCCGGCTGACTCCAAAGGCCAGTTTGCCAACACTCCCGCCCGCTGTTCCCGCCAGGCACGCACAATGCTCCCAACCCCGGGAGAAAAGCACTTCGGGGTGGTGCTCTCCTCGGGCCCTTGCCCCTGAGCCTGGGGGCCAGGCAGTTGGTCCACACTCCCAGACCAAGGCAGAACCACATGCACACGTCTGTTCCTGACCCCTGCACCGGCAGAGAGCTCGGGGGAGCCAGAGTCTGTCAGGCAGCTGCTGGGCTGGCCGCCTGTGTGGGAAGGGGCAGAGCCGACCTAGGGGCAAGTTGGGCCTCTTGCTCTCCCTGCTGCCCTGAGGCTGCTGGGCCAAAGAGGTCTTGGGCATCCAGCCCCTTGCTGGTCCCTTCCCTCTGACGAGGCCCTCTGAGCTCTAGCACCTTGCAGTATGGAGACAGCCCCTGCCAGCAACATCCTATCCAAGGAGGCCTCAACCGAGGCCTAGGCCCAGGGGAAAGGCACCAGCGGGGATGAGCCTGGGGAGGCGCCCGGGCATGTCTGGACCCAGTCCCCGCAGCCTGCCCCTTGGTGGGGCAGTACCCCCGGAGGCCAGGAAGATCTGGGCAAGGCTGGCCAGGGGCAGGGGCCCTGCTGGGTCCTCCCCATGGCCTGTGGGGCCTCTGAGCACAAACGGCCCTCTCCCACTAGAAGACATCCCCGGCTGCCTCCAAAGGCCAGTTTGCCAACACTCCTGCCCGCTCTTCCCGCCAGGCACGCACAATGCTCCCAAGCCCGGGAGAAAAGCGCTTCGGGGTGGTGCTCTCTCCGGGCCCTTGCCCCTGAGCCTGTGGGCAAGGCAGGGGGAACACACTCCCAGACCAAGGCAGAAACACATGCACACGTCTGGTCCTGTCCCCTGCACCGGCAGAGAGCTCGGGGGAGCCAGAGTCTCTCAGGCAGGTGCTGGGCTGGCCGCCTGTGTGGGAAGGGGCAGAGCCGACCTAGGGGCAAGTTGGGCCTCTTGCTCTCCCTGCTGCCCTGAGGCTGCAGGGCCAAAGACGTCTTGGGCATCCAGCCCCTTACTGGTCCCTTCCCTCTGACGAGGCCCTCTGAGCTCCAGCACCTTGCAGTGTGGAGACAGCCCCTGCCAGCAATCTCCTCTCCAAGGAGGCCTCAACCGAGGCCTAGGCCCAGGGGAAAGGCACCAGCGGGGTTGAGCCAGGGGAGGCGCCCGGGCATGTCTGGACCCTGTCCCCGCAGCCTGCCCCTTGGTGGGGCAGTACCCCCGGAGGCCAGGAAGGTCTGGGCAAGGCTGGCCAGGGGCAGGGGCCCTGCTGGGTCCTGCCCCTGGCCTGTGGGGCCTCTGAGCACAACCGGCCCTCTCCCACTGGAAGACCTCCCCGGCTGCCTCCAAAGGCCGGTTTGGAAGCACTCCCGCCCACTATTCCCGCCAGGCGCGCACAATGCTCCCAAGCCCGGGAGAAAAGCGCTTCGGGGTGGTGGTCTCTCCGGGCCCTTGCCCCTGAGCCTGGGGGCCAGGCAGGGGATCCACAGTCCCAGGCCAAGGCACAACAACATGCACACGTCTGTTCCTGCCCCCTCCACCGGCAGAGAGCTGGGGGGAGCCAGAGTCTGTCAGGCAGCTGCTGGGCTGGCCGCCTGTGTGGGAAGGGGCAGAGCCGACCTAGGGGCAAGTTGGGCCTCTTGCTCTCCCTGCTGCCCTGAGGCTGCTGGGCCAAAGACGTCTTGGGCATCCAGCCCCTTGCTGGTCCCTTCCCTCTGACGAGGCCCTCTGAGCTCCAGCACCTTGCAGTGTGGAGACAGCCCCTGCCAGCAACCTCCTCTCCAAGGAGGCCTCAACCGAGGCCTAGGCACAGGGGAAAGGCACCAGCGGGGATGAGCCTGGGGAGGCGCCCGGGCATGTCTGGACCCAGTCCCCGCAGCCTGCCCTTTGGTGGGGCAGTACCCCCGGAGGCCAGGAAGGTCTGGGCAAGGCTGGCCAGGGGCAGGGTCCCTGCTGGGTCCTGCCCCTGGCCTGTGGGTCCTCTGAGCACAACCGGCCCTCTCCCACTGGAAGACCTCCCCGGCTGCCTCCAAAGGCGGGTTTGCCAACACTCCCGCCCGCTGTTCCGCCAGGCACGCACAACGCTCCCAAGGCTAGGAAAAAAGCGCTTCGGGGTGTTGCTCTCTCCGGGCCCTTGCCCCTGAGCCTGGGGTCCAGGCAGTGGGTCCACACTCCCAGACCAAGGCAGAACTACATGCACACGTCTGTTCCTGACCCCTGCACCGGCAGAGAGCTCGGGGGAGCCAGAGTCTGTCAGGCAGCTGCTGGGTTGGCTGCCTATGTGGGAAGGGGCAGAGCCGACCTAGGGGCAAGTTGGGCCTCTTGCTCTCCCTGCTGCCCTGAGGCTGCTGGGCCAAAGAGGTCTTGGGCATCCAGCCCCTTGCTGGTCCCTTCCCGCTGACGAGGCCCTCTGAGCTCCAGCACCTTGCAGTGTGGAGACAGCCCCTGCCAGCAACCTCCTCTCCAAGGAGGCCTCAACCGAGGCCTAGGCCCAGGGGAAAGGCACCAGCGGGGATGAGCCTGGGGAGGCGCCCAGGCATGTCTGGACCCAGTCCCCGCAGCCTGCCCCTTGGTGGGGCAGTACCCCCGGAGGCCAGGAAGGTCTGGGCAAGGCTGGCCAGGGGCAGGGGACCTGCTGGGTCCTGCCCCTGGCCTGTGAGGCCTCTGAGCACAACCGGCCCTCTCCCTCTGGAAGACCTCCACGGCTGCCTCCAAAGTCCTGTTTGCAAACACTCCCGCCCGCTGTTCACGCCAGGCTCGCACAATGCTCCCAAGCCCGTGAGGAAAGCGCTTCGGGGTGGTGCTCTCTCCGGGCCCTTGCCCCTGAGCCTGGGGGCAAGGCAGGGGGAACACACTCCCAGGCCAAGGCAGAACCACATGCCCACGTCTGTTCCTGTCCCCTTCACCGGCAGAGAGCTTGGGGGAGCCAGAGTCTGTCAGGCAGCTGCTGGGTTGGCCGCCTGTGTGGGAAGGGGCAGAGCCGCCCTAGGGGCAAGTTGGGCCTCTTGCTCTCCCTGCTGCCCTGAGGCTGCTGGGCCAAAGACGTCTTGGGCATCCAGCCCCTTACTGGTCCCTTCCCTCTGACGAGGCCCTCTGAGCTCCAGCACCTTGCAGTGTGAAGACAGCCCCTGCCAGCAACCTCCTCTCCAAGGAGGCCTCAACCGAGGCCTAGGCCCAGGGGAAAGGCACCAGCGGGGATGAGCCTGGGGAGGCGCCCGGGCATGTCTGGACCCTGTCCCCGCAGCCTGCCCCTTGGTGGGGCAGTACCCCCGGAGGCCAGGAAGGTCTGGGCAAGGCTGGCCAGGGGCAGGGGCCCTGCTGCGTCCTGCCCCTGGCCTGTGGGGCCTCTGAGCACAACCGGCCCTCTCCCACTGGAAGACCTCCCCGGCTGCCTCCAAAGGCCGGTTTGCAAGCGCTCCCGCCCACTGTTCCCAGCAGGCGTGCACAATGCTCCCAAGCCCGGGAGAAAAGCGCTTCAGGGTGGTGCTCTCTCCGGGCCCTTGCCCCTGAGCCTGGGGGCAAGGCAGGGTGTCCACACTCCCAGAAAAAGGCAGAACCACATGCACACGTCTGATCTGCCCCCTGCACCGGCAGAGAGCTCGGGGGAGCCAGAGTCTGTCAGGCAGCTGCTGGGCTGGCCGCCTGTGTGGGAAGGGGCAGAGCCGACCTAGGGGCAAGTTGGGCCTCTTGCTCTCCCTGCTGCCCTGAGGCTGCTGGGCCAAAGAGGTCTTGGGCATCCAGCCCCTTGCTGGTCCCTTCCCTCTGACGAGGCCCTCTGAGCTCCAGCACCTTGCAGTGTGGAGACAGCCCCTGCCAGCAACCTCCTCTCCAAGGAGGCCTCAACCGAGGCCTAGGCCCAGGGGAAAGGCACCAGCGGGGATGAGCCTGGGGAGGCGCCCGGGCATGTCTGGACCCAGTCCCCGCAGCCTGCCCCTTGGTGGGGCAGTACCCCCGGAGGCCAGGAAGGTCTCGGCAAGGCTGCCAGGGGCAGGGTCCCTGCTGGGTCCTGCCCCTGGCCTGTGGGGCGTCTGAGCACAACCGGCACTCTCCCGCTGGAAGACCTCCCCGTCTGCCTCGAAAGGCCGGTTTGCAAGCACTCCCGCCCGCTGTTCCCGCCAGGCACGCACAACGCTCCCAAGGCCAGGAGAAAAGCGCTTCGGGGTGTTGCTCTCTCCGGGCCCTTGCCCCTGAGCCTGGGGTCCAGGCAGTGGGTCCACACTCCCAGACCAAGGCAGAACCACATGCACACGTCTGTTCCTGACCCCTGCACCGGCAGAGAGCTCGGGGGAGCCAGAGTCTGTCAGGCAGCTGCTGGGTTGGCTGCCTGTGTGGGAAGGGGCAGAGCCGACCTAGGGGCAAGTTGGGCCTCTTGCTCTCCCTGCTGCCCTGAGGCTGCTGGGCCAAAGAGGTCTTGGGCATCCAGCCCCTTGCTGGTCCCTTCCCGCTGACGAGGCCCTCTGAGCTCCAGCACCTTGCAGTGTGGAGACAGCCCCTGCCAGCAACCTCCTCTCCAAGGAGGCATCAACCGAGGCCTATGCCCAGGGGAAAGGCACCAGCGGGGATGAGCCTGGGGAGGCGCCCAGGCATGTCTGGACCCAGTCCCCGCAGCCTGCCCCTTGGTGGGGCAGTACCCCCGGAGGCCAGGAAGGTCTGGGCAAGGCTGGCCAGGGGCAGGGGACCTGCTGGGTCCTGCCCCTGGCCTGTGAGGCCTCTGAGCACAACCGGCCCTCTCCCACTGGAAGACCTCCACGGCTGCCTCCAAAGTCCTGTTTGCAAACAATCCCGCCCGCTGTTCACGCCAGGCTCGCACAATGCTCCCAAGCCCGTGAGAAAAGCGCTTCGGGGTGGTGCTCTCTCCGGGCCCTTGCCCCTGAGCCTGGGGGCAAGGCACGGGGAACACACTCCCAGGACAAGTCAGAACCACATGCCCACGTCTGTTCCTGCCCCCTGCACCGGCAGAGAGCTCGGGGGAGCCAGAGTCTGTCAGGCAGCTGCTGGGCTGGCCGCCTGTGTGGGAAGGGGCAGAGCCGACCTAGGGGCAAGTTGGGCCTCTTCCTCTCCCTGCTGCCCTGAGGCTGCTGGGCCAAAGAGGTCTTGGGCATCCAGCCCCTTGCTGGTCCCTTCCCTCTGATGAGGCCCTCTGAGCTCCAGCACCTTGCAGTGTGGAGACAGCCCCTGCCAGCAACCTCCTCTCCAAGGAGGCCTCAACCGAGGCCTAGGCCTAGGGGAAAGGCACCAGCGGGGATGAGCCTGGGGAGGCGCCCGGCCATGTCTGGACCCAGTCCCCGCAGCCTGCCCCTTGGTGGGGCAGTACCCCCGGAAGCCAGGAAGGTCTCGGCAAGGCTGCCAGGGGCAGGGACACTGCTGGGTCCTGCCCCTGGCCTGTTGGGCGTCTGAGCACAACCGGCACTCTCCCGCTGGAAGACCTCCCCGTCTGCCTCCAAAAGACGGTTTGCAAGCACTCCCACCTGCTGTTCCCCCAGGCACGCACAATGCTCCCAAGCCCGGGAGAAAAGCGCTTCGGGGTGTTGCTCTCTCCGGGCCCTTGCCCCTGAGCCTGGGGCCAGTCAGGGGGAACACACTCCCAGGCCAATGGAGAACGACATGCACACGTCTGTTCCTGCCCCCTACACCGGCAGAGAGCTCGGGGGAGCCAGAGACTGCCAGGCTGCGGCTGGGCTGGCTGCCTGTGTGGGACGGGGCAGAGCCGACCTAGGGGCAAGTTGGGCCTCTTGCTCTCCCTGCTGCCCTGAGGCTGCTGGGTCAAAGAGGTCTTGGGCATCCAGCCCTTTGCTGGTGCCTTCCCTCTGACGAGGCCCTCTGAGCTCCAGCACCTTGCAGTGTGGAGACAGCCCCTGCCAGCAACCTCCTCTCCAAAGAGGCCTCAACCGAGGACTACACCCAGGGGAAAGGCACCAGCGGGGATGATCCTGGGGAGGCGCACGGACATGTCTGGACCCAGTCTCCGCAGCCTGCCCCTTGGTGGGGCAGTACCCCCGGAGGCCAGGAAGGTCTGGGCAAGTCTGGCCAGGGGCAGGGGCCCTGCTGGGTCCTGCCCCTGGCCTGTGGGGCCTCTGAACACAACCGGCCCTCTCCCACTGGAAGACCTCCCCGGCTGCCTCCAAAGTCCTGTTTGCAAACACTCCCGCCCGCTGTTCACGTCAGGCTCGCACAATGCTCCCAAGCCCGGGAGAAAAGGACTTCGGAGTGGTGCTCTCTCCGGGCCCTTGCCCCTGAGCCTGGGGGCAAGGCAGGGGGAACACACTCCCAGGCCAAGGCAGAACCACATGCCCACGTCTGTTCCTGTCCCCTGCACCGGCAGAGAGCTTGGGGGAGCCAGAGTCTGTCAGGCAGGTGCTGGGTTGGCCGCCTCTGTGGGAAGGGGCAGAGCCGACCTAGGGGCAAGTTGGGCCTCTTGCTCTCCCTGCTGCCCTGAGGCTGCTGGGCCAAAGACGTCTTGGGCATCCAGCCCCTCGCTGGTCCCTTCACTCTGACGAGGCCCTCTGAGCTCCAGCACCTTGCAGTGTGGAGACAGCCCCTGCCAGCAACCTCCTCTCCAAGGAGGCCTCAACCGAGGCCTAGGCCCAGGGGAAAGGCACCAGAGGGGATGAGCCAGGGGAGGCGCCCGAGCATGTCTGGACCCAGTTCCCGCAGCCTGCCCCTTGGTGGGGCAGTACCCCCGGAGGCCAGGAAGGGCTGGGCAAGGCTGGCCAGGGGCAGGGGCCCTGCTGGGTCCTGCCCCTGGCCTGTGGGGCCTCTGAGCACAACCGGCCCTCTCCCACTGATAGACCTCCCCGGCTGCCTCCAAAGGCTGGTTTGCAAGCACTCAATCCCGCTGTTCACGCCAGCTGCGGACAATGCTCCCAAGCCCGGGAGAAAAGCATTTTGGGGTGATGCTCACTCCGGGCTTTGGAAGACCTCCCCGGCTGCCTCCAAGGCCGGTTTGCAAGCACTTCTGCCTGCTGTTCCCGCCACCCGCGCACAATGCTCCCAAGCGCGGGAGAAAAGCGCTTCGGGGTGGTGCTCTCTACAGGCCCTTGGAAGACCTCCCCGGCTGCCTCCAAAGGCCGGTTTGCAAGGACTCCTTCCTGCTGTTCCCGCCAGCCACGCACAATGCTCCCAAGCCCGGGAGAAAAGCATTTTGGGGTGGTGCTCACTCCGGGCCCTTGGAAGACCTCCCCGGCTGCCTCCAATGGCCAGTTTGCAAGCACTCATGTCCGCTGTTCCCACCAGCCGCGCACAATGCTCCCAAGCCCGGGAGAAAAGCTTTTTGGGGTGGTGCTCACACCGGGCCCTGGAAGACCTCCCCAGCTGCCTGCAAAGGCCGGTTTGCAAGGACTCCTTCCTGCTGTTCCCGCCAGCCACGCACAATGCTCCCAAGCCCGGGAGAGAAGCATTTTGGGGTGGTGCTCTCTACAGGCCCTTGGAAGACCTCCCCGGCTGCCTCCAGTGGCCAGTTTGCAAGCACTCATGCCCGCTGTTCCCACCAGCCGCGCACAATGCTCCCAAGCCCGGGAGAAAAGCTTTTTGGGGTGGTGCTCACACCGGGCCCTGGAAGACCTCCCCGGCTGCCTGCAAAGGCCGGTTTTCAAGCACTCCTGCCTGCTGTTCCTGCCACCCGCGCACAATACTCCCAAGCCCGGGAGAAAAGCGCTTCGGGGTGGTGCTCTCTACAGGCCCTTGGAAGACCTCCCCCGCTGCCTCCAAAGGCCGGTTTGCAAGGACTCCTTCATGCTGTTCCCACCAGCCGCGCACAATGCTCCCAAGCCCGGGAGAAAAGCGCTTTGGGGTGGTGCTCTCTCCGGGCCCTTGGAAGACGTCCCCGGCTGCCTCCAAAGGCCGGTTTGCAAGCACTCATGCCCGTTGTTCCCACCAGCCGCGCACAATGCTCCCAAGCCCGGGAGAAAAGCATTTTGGGGTGGTGCTCACTCCGGGCCCTTGGAAGACCTCCCCGGCTGCCTCCAAAGGCCAGTTTGCAAGCAGTCCTGCCTGCTGTTCCCGCCAGCCGCGCACAATGTTCCCAAGCCCGGGAGAAAAGCGCTTCGGGGTGGTGCTCTCTCCGGGCACTTTCAAGACCTCCCCGGCTGCCTCCAAAGGCCGGTTTGTAAGTACTCATTCCCGCTGCTTCCGCCAGCCACGCACAATGCTCCCAAGCCCGGGAGAAAAGCATTTTGGGGTGGTGCTCTCTCCGGGCCCTTGGAAGACCTCCCGGGCTGCCTCCAAAGGCCAGTTTGCAAGCATTCATGTCCGTTGTTCCCGACAGCCGCGCACAATGCTCCCAAGCCCGAGAGAAAAGCATTTTGGGGTGGTGATCAGTCCGGCCCTTGGAAGACCTCCCCGGCTGCCTCCAAAGGACAGTTTGCAAGCACTCATGCCCGCTGTTCCCGCCAGCCGCGCACAATGCTCCCAAGACCGTGAGAAAAGCGCTTCGGGGTGGTGTTCTCTCAGGGACCATGGAGGACCTCCCCGGCTGCCCCCAAAGGCCGGTTTGCAAGCATTCCCACTCGCTGTTCCCGCCAGGCACACACAATGTTCCAAAACCCCGGAGAAAAGCGCTTCGGGGTGGTGGTCTCTCCGGGCCCCTGCCCCTGAGCCTGGGGGCCAGGCAGGGGATCCACAGTCCCAGGCCAAGGCAGAACCACATGCACACGTCTGTTCCTGCCCCCTCCACCGGCAGAGAGCTGGGGGGAGCCAGAGTCTGTCAGGCAGCTGCTGGGCTGGCCGCCTGTGTGGGAAGGGGCAGAGCCGACCTAGGGGCAAGTTGGGCCTCTTGCTCTCCCTGCTGCCCTGAGGCTGCTGGGCCAAAGAGGTCTTGGGCATCCAGCCCCTTGCTGGTCCCTTCCCTCTGACGAGGCCCTCTGAGCTCCAGCACCTTGCAGTGTGGAGACAGCCCCTGCCAGCAACCTCCTCTCCAAGGAGGCCTCAACCGAGGCCTAGGCCATGGGGAAAGGCACCAGCGGAGATGAGCCAGTGGAGGCGCACGGGCATGTCTGGACCCAGTCCCCGCAGCCTGCCCCTTGGTGGGGCAGTACCCCCGGAGGCCAGGAAGGTCTGGGCAAGGCTGCGAGGGGCAGGGGCCCTGCTGGGTCGTGCCCCTGGCCTGTGGGGCGTCTGAGCACAACCGGCACTCTCCCGCTGGAAGACCTCCCCGTCTGCCTCCAAAGGCCGGTTTGCCAACACTCCCACCCGCTGTTCACGCCAGACTTGCACAATGCTCCCAAGCCCGGGAGAAAAGCGCTTCGGGGTGGTGCTCTCCTCGGGCCCTTGCCCCTGAGCCTGGGGGCCAGGCAGTTGGTCCACACTCCCAGACCAAGGCAGAACCACATGCACACGTCTGTTCCTGACCCCTACACCGGCAGAGAGCTCGGGGGAGCCAGAGTCTGTCAGGCAGCTGCTGGGCTGGCCGCCTGTGTGGGAAGGGGCAGAGCCGACCTAGGGGCAAGTTGGGCCTCTTCCTCTCCCTGCTGCCCTGAGGCTGCTGGGCCAAAGAGGTCTTGGGCATCCAGCCCCTTGCTGGTCCCTTCCCTCTGACGAGGCCCTCTGAGCTCCAGCACCTTGCAGTGTGGAGACAGCCCCTGCCAGCAACCTCCTCTCCAAGGAGGCCTCAACCGAGGCCTAGGCCCAGGGGAAAGGCACCAGCGGGGATGAGCCTGGGGAGGCGCCCGGGCATGTCTGGACCCAGTCCCCGCAGCCTGCCCCTTGGTGGGGCAGTACCCCCGGAGGCCAGGAAGGTCTGTGCAAGGCTGCCAGGGGCAGGGTCCCTGGTGGGTCCTGCCCCTGGCCTGTGGGACGTCTGAGCACAACCGGCACTCTCCCGCTGGAAGACCTCCCCGGCTGCCTCCAAAGGCCGGTTTGCAAGCACTCCCGCCCGCTGTTCCCGCCAGGCACGCACAATGCTCCCAAGCCCGGTAGAAAAGCGCTTCGGGGTGGTGCTCTCTCCGGGCCCTTGCCCCTAAGCCTGCGGGCCAGGCAGGGGGAACACACTCCCAGGCCAAGACAGAACGACATGAACACGTCTGTTCCTGCCCCCTACACCGGCAGAGAGCTCGGGGGAGCCAGAGTCTCTCAGGCAGGTGCTGGGCTGGCCGCCTGTGTGGGAAGGGGCAGAGCCGACCTAGGGGCAATTTGGGCCTCTTGCTCTCCCTGCTGCCCTGAGGCTGCTGGGCCAAAGACGTCTTGGGCATCCAGCCCTTTGCTGGTCCCTTCCCTCTGACGAGGCCCTCTGAGCTCCAGACCTTGCAGTGTGGAGACAGCACCTGCCAGCAATCTCCTCTCCAAGGAGGCCTCAACCGAGGCCTAGGCCCAGGGGAAAGGCACCAGCGGGGATGAGCCTGGAGAGGCGCCCGTGCATGTCTGGACCCAGTCCCCGCAGCGTGCCCCTTGGTGGGGCAGTACCCCTGGAGGCCAGGAAGGTCTGGGCAAGGCTGACCAGGGGCAGGGGACCTGCTGGGTCCTGCCCCTGGCCTGTGGGGCCTCTGAGCACAACCGGCCCTCTCCCACTGGAAGACCTCCCCGGCTGCCTCCAAAGGCCGTTTTGCACGCACTCCCGCCCACTGTTCCCACCAAGCGCGCACAATGCTCCCATCCCGGGAGAAAAGCGCTTCGGGGTGGTGCTCTCTCCGGGCCCTTGCCCCTGAGACTGGGGGCCAGGCAGGGGGTCCACACTCCCAGGCCAAGGCAGAACCACATGCACACGTCTGTTCCTGACCCCTGCACCGGCAGAGAGCTCGGGGGAGCCAGAGTCTGTCAGGCAGCTGCTGGGCTGGCCGCCTTTGTGGGAAGGGGCAGAGCCGACCTAGGGGCAAGTTGGGCCTCTTGCTCTCCCTGCTGCCCTGAGTCTGCTGGGCCAAAGAGGTCTTGGGCATCCAGCCCTTTGCTTGTCCCTTCCCTCTGACGAGGCCCTCTGAGCTCCAGCACCTTGCAGTGTGGAGACAGCCCCTGCCAGCAACCTCCTCTCCAAGGAGGCCTCAACCGAGACCTAGGACCAGGGGAAAGGCACCAGCGGGGATGAGCCTGGGGAGGCGCCCAGGCATGTCTGGACCCAGTCCCCGCAGCCTGCCCCTTGGTGGGGCAGTACCCCCGGAGGCCAGGAAGGTCTGGGAAAGGATGGCCAGGGGCAGGGGACCTGCTGGGTCCTGCCCCTGGCCTGTGGGGCCTCTGAGCACAACCGGCCCTCTCCCACTGGAAGACCTCCCCGGCTGCCTCCAAAGTCCTGTTTGCCAACACTCCCACCCGCTGTTCACGCCAGACTTGCACAATGCTCCCAAGCCCGGGAGAAAAGCGCTTCGGGGTGGTGCTCTCTCCGGGCCCTTGTCCCTGAGCCTGGGGTCCAGGCAGTGGGTCCACACTCCCAGACCAAGGCAGAACCACATGCACACGTCTGTTCCTGACCCCTGCACCGGCAGAGAGCTCGGGGGAGCCAGAGTCTGTCAGGCAGCTGCTGGGTTGGCTGCCTGTGTGGGAAGGGGCAGAGCCGACCTAGGGGCAAGTTGGGCCTCTTGCTCTCCCTGCTGCCCTGAGGCTGCTGGGCCAAAGAGGTCTTGGGCATCCAGCCCCTTGCTGGTCCCTTCCCGCTGACGAGGCCCTCTGAGCTCCAGCACCTTGCAGTGTGGAGACAGCCCCTGCCAGCAACCTCCTCTCCAAGGAGGCATCAACCGAGGCCTATGCCCAGGGGAAAGGCACCAGCGGGGATGAGCCTGGGGAGGCGCCCAGGCATGTCTGGACCCAGTCCCCGCAGCCTGCCCCTTGGTGGGGCAGTACCCCCGGAGGCCAGGAAGGTCTGGGCAAGGCTGGCCAGGGGCAGGGGACCTGCTGGGTCCTGCCCCTGGCCTGTGAGGCCTCTGAGCACAACCGGCCCTCTCCCACTGGAAGACCTCCACGGCTGCCTCCAAAGTCCTGTTTGCAAACACTCCCGCCCGCTGTTCACGCCAGGCTCGCACAATGCTCCCAAGCCCGTGAGAAAAGCGCTTCGGGGTGGTGCTCTCTCCGGGCCCTTGCCCCTGAGCCTGGGGGCAAGGCACGGGGAACACACTCCCAGGACAAGTCAGAACCACATGCCCACGTCTGTTCCTGCCCCCTGCACCGGCAGAGAGCTCGGGGGAGCCAGAGTCTGTCAGGCAGCTGCTGGGCTGGCCGCCTGTGTGGGAAGGGGCAGAGCCGACCTAGGGGCAAGTTGGGCCTCTTCCTCTCCCTGCTGCCCTGAGGCTGCTGGGCCAAATAGGTCTTGGGCATCCAGCCCCTTGCTGGTCCCTTCCCTCTGATGAGGCCCTCTGAGCTCCAGCACCTTGCAGTGTGGAGACAGCCCCTGCCAGCAACCTCCTCTCCAAGGAGGCCTCAACCGAGGCCTAGGCCTAGGGGAAAGGCACCAGCGGGGATGAGCCTGGGGAGGCGCCCGGCCATGTCTGGACCCAGTCCCCGCAGCCTGCCCCTTGGTGGGGCAGTACCCCCGGAAGCCAGGAAGGTCTCGGCAAGGCTGCCAGGGGCAGGGACACTGCTGGGTCCTGCCCCTGGCCTGTTGGGCGTCTGAGCACAACCGGCACTCTCCCGCTGGAAGACCTCCCCGTCTGCCTCCAAAAGACGGTTTGCAAGCACTCCCACCCGCTGTTCCCCCAGGCACGCACAATGCTCCCAAGCCCGGGAGAAAAGCGCTTCGGGGTGTTGCTCTCTCCGGGCCCTTGCCCCTGAGCCTGGGGCCAGTCAGGGGGAACACACTCCCAGGCCAATGGAGAACGACATGCACACGTCTGTTCCTGCCCCCTACACCGGCAGAGAGCTCGGCGGAGCCAGAGACTGCCAGGCTGCGGCTCGGCTGGCTGCCTGTGTGGGACGGGGCAGAGCCGACCTAGGGGCAAGTTGGGCCTCTTGCTCTCCCTGCTGCCCTGAGGCTGCTGGGTCAAAGAGGTCTTGGGCATCCAGCCCTTTGCTGGTGCCTTCCCTCTGACGAGGCCCTCTGAGCTCCAGCACCTTGCAGTGTGGAGACAGCCCCTGCCAGCAACCTCCTCTCCAAAGAGGCCTCAACCGAGGACTACACCCAGGGGAAAGGCACCAGCGGGGATGATCCTGGGGAGGCGCACGGACATGTCTGGACCCAGTCTCCGCAGCCTGCCCCTTGGTGGGGCAGTACCCCCGGAGGCCAGGAAGGTCTGGGCAAGTCTGGCCAGGGGCAGGGGCCCTGCTGGGTCCTGCCCCTGGCCTGTGGGGCCTCTGAACACAACCGGCCCTCTCCCACTGGAAGACCTCCCCGGCTGCCTCCAAAGTCCTGTTTGCAAACACTCCCGCCCGCTGTTCACGTCAGGCTCGCACAATGCTCCCAAGCCCGGGAGAAAAGGACTTCGGAGTGGTGCTCTCTCCGGGCCCTTGCCCATGAGCCTGGGGGCAAGGCAGGGGGAACACACTCCCAGGCCAAGGCAGAACCACATGCCCACGTCTGTTCCTGTCCCCTGCACCGGCAGAGAGCTTGGGGGAGCCAGAGTCTGTCAGGCAGGTGCTGGGTTGGCCGCCTCTGTGGGAAGGGGCAGAGCCGACCTAGGGGCAAGTTGGGCCTCTTGCTCTCCCTGCTGCCCTGAGTCTGCTGGGCCAAAGACGTCTTGGGCATCCAGCCCCTCGCTGGTCCCTTCACTCTGACGAGGCCCTCTGAGCTCCAGCACCTTGCAGTGTGGAGACAGCCCCTGCCAGCAACCTCCTCTCCAAGGAGGCCTCAACCGAGGCCTAGGCCCAGGGGAAAGGCACCAGAGGGGATGAGCCAGGGGAGGCGCCCGAGCATGTCTGGACCCAGTTCCCGCAGCCTGCCCCTTGGTGGGGCAGTACCCCCGGAGGCCAGGAAGGGCTGGGCAAGGCTGGCCAGGGGCAGGGGCCCTGCTGGGTCCTGCCCCTGGCCTGTGGGGCCTCTGAGCACAACCGGCCCTCTCCCACTGATAGACCTCCCCGGCTGCCTCCAAAGGCTGGTTTGCAAGCACTCAATCCCGCTGTTCACGCCAGCTGCGGACAATGCTCCCAAGCCCGGGAGAAAAGCATTTTGGGGTGGTGCTCACTCCGGGCTTTGGAAGACCTCCCCGGCTGCCTCCAAGGCCGGTTTGCAAGCACTTCTGCCTGCTGTTCCCGCCACCCGCGCACAATGCTCCCAAGCCCGGGAGAAAAGCGTTTCGGGGTGGTGTTCTCTCTGGACCCAAGAAAGACCTCCTGGGCTGCCCGCAAATGCCGGTTTGCAAGCACTCCCACTCACTGTTCCCGCCATCCGTGCAAATGCTCCAAGCCCAGGAGAAAAGCCCTTCAGGGTGGTGCTCTCTCCCGGCCCTTGGAAGACCTCCCCGGCTGCCTCCAAAGGCTGGATTTCAAGTACTCCCTCCCGCTGTCCCGCCAGCCGCACACAATGCTCCCAATCACGGGAGAAAAGCGCTCGGGGTGGTGCTCTCTATGGGCCCTTGGAAGACCTCCCCGTTTGTCTCCAAAGGCCGGTTTGCAAGCACTCATGCCCGCTGTTCCCGCCAGCCGCGCACAATGCTCCCAAGCCTAGGAGAAAAGCGCTTCGGGGTGGTGCTCTCTCCCGGCCCTTGGAAGACCTCCCCGGCTGCCTCCAAAGGCCGGTTTGCAAGCACTCAATCCCGCTGTTCCCGCCAGCCGCGCACAATGCTCCCAAGCCCGGGAGAAAAGCGCTTCGGGGTGGTGCTCTCTCCCGGCCCTTGGAAGACCTCCCCGGCTGCCTCCAAAGGCTGGTTTTCAAGAACTCCCTCCCGCTGACCCGCCAGCCGCACACAATGCTCCCAAGCCCGGGAGAAAAGCATTTTGAGGTGGTCTCTCTCCGGGCCCTTGGAAGACTCCCCGGCTGCCTCTAAAGGCCGGTTTGCAAGCACTCATGTCCTCTGTTCCCGACAGCCGCGAACAATGCTCCCAATTCCGTGAGAAAAGTGCTTCGGGATGGTGCTCTCTCCGGGCCCTTGGAAGACCTCCCAAGCTGCCTCCAAAGGCCGGTTTGCAAGCACTCCCGCCCGCTGTTCCCGCCAGCCTCGCACAATGCTCCCAAGCCCGGGAGAAAAGCGCTTCGGGGTGGTGTTCTCTCCGTGCCAATGGAGGACCTCCCTGGCTGCCCCCAAAGGCCGGTTTGCAAGCACTCCCACTCGCTGTTCCCGCCAGCCACGCACAATCCTCCAAAACCCCGGAGAAAAGCGCTTCGGGGTGGTGTTCTCTCCGTGCCCATGGAAGACCTCCCGGGGTGCCCCCAAAGGCCGGTTTGGAAGCACTCCGACTCGCTGTTCCCGCCATCCGCGCACAATGCTCCCAAGCCCGGGAGAAAAGCATTTTGGGGTGGTGCTCACACCGGGCCCTGGAAGACCTCCCCGGCTGCCTCCAAAGGACGGTTTTCAAGCACTCCTGCCTGCTGTTCCCGCCACCCGCGCACAATAATCCCAAGCCCGGGAGAAAAGCGCTTCGGGGTGGTGCTCTCTACAGGCCCTTGGAAGACCTCCCCGGCTGCCTCCAAAGGCCGGTTTGCAAGGACTCCTTCCTGCTGTTCCCGCCATCCGCGCACAATGCTCCCAAGCCCGGGAGAAAAGCATTTTGGGGTGGTGCTCACACCGGGCCCTGGAAGACCTCCCCGGCTGCCTCCAAAGGACGGTTTTCAAGCACTCCTGCCTGCTGTTCCCGCCACCCGCGCAGAATGCTCCCAAGCGCGGGAGAAAAGCGCTTCGGGGTGGTGCTCTCTACAGGCCCTTGGAAGACCTCCCCGGCTGCCTCCAAAGGCCGGTTTGCAAGGACTCCTTCCTGCTGTTCCCGCCAGGCACGCACAATGCTCCCAAGCCTGGGAGAAAAGCATTTTGGGGTGGTGCTCACTCCGGGCCCTTGGAAGACCTCCCCGGCTGCCTCCAATGGCCAGTTTGCAAGCACTCATGTCCGCTGTTCCCACCAGCCGCGCACAATGCTCCCAAGCCCGGGAGAAAAGCTTTTTGGGGTGGTGCTCACACCGGGCCCTGGAAGACCTCCCCAGCTGCCTGCAAAGGCCGGTTTGCAAGGACTCCTTCCTGCTGTTCCCGCCAGCCACGCACAATGCTCCCAAGCCCGGGAGAGAAGCATTTTGGGGTGGTGCTCTCTACAGGCCCTTGGAAGACCTCCCCGGCTGCCTCCAGTGGCCAGTTTGCAAGCACTCATGCCCGCTGTTCCCACCAGCCGCGCACAATGCTCCCAAGCCCGGGAGAAAAGCTTTTTGGGGTGGTGCTCACACCGGGCCCTGGAAGACCTCCCCGGCTGCCTGCAAAGGCCGGTTTTCAAGCACTCCTGCCTGCTGTTCCTGCCACCCGCGCACAATACTCCCAAGCCCGGGAGAAAAGCGCTTCGGGGTGGTGCTCTCTACAGGCCCTTGGAAGACCTCCCCCGCTGCCTCCAAAGGCCGGTTTGCAAGGACTCCTTCCTGCTGTTCCCACCAGCCGCGCACAATGCTCCCAAGCCCGGGAGAAAAGCGCTTTGGGGTGGTGCTCTCTCCGGGCCCTTGGAAGACGTCCCCGGCTGCCTCCAAAGGCCGGTTTGCAAGCACTCATGCCCGTTGTTCCCACCAGCCGCGCACAATGCTCCCAAGCCCGGGAGAAAAGCATTTTGGGGTGGTGCTCACTCCGGGCCCTTGGAAGACCTCCCCGGCTGCCTCCAAAGGCCAGTTTGCAAGCAGTCCTGCCTGCTGTTCCCGCCAGCCGCGCACAATGTTCCCAAGCCCGGGAGAAAAGCGCTTCGGGGTGGTGCTCTCTCCGGGCACTTTCAAGACCTCCCCGGCTGCCTCCAAAGGCCGGTTTGTAAGTACTCATTCCCGCTGCTTCCGCCAGCCACGCACAATGCTCCCAAGCCCGGGAGAAAAGCATTTTGGGGTGGTGCTCTCTCCGGGCCCTTGGAAGACCTCCCGGGCTGCCTCCAAAGGCCAGTTTGCAAGCATTCATGTCCGTTGTTCCCGACAGCCGCGCACAATGCTCCCAAGCCCGAGAGAAAAGCATTTTGGGGTGGTGATCAGTCCGGCCCTTGGAAGACCTCCCCGGCTGCCTCCAAAGGACAGTTTGCAAGCACTCATGCCCGCTGTTCCCGCCAGCCGCGCACAATGCTCCCAAGACCGTGAGAAAAGCGCTTCGGGGTGGTGTTCTCTCAGGGACCATGGAGGACCTCCCCGGCTGCCCCCAAAGGCCGGTTTGCAAGCATTCCCACTCGCTGTTCCCGCCAGGCACACACAATGTTCCAAAACCCCGGAGAAAAGCGCTTCGGGGTGGTGGTCTCTCCGGGCCCCTGCCCCTGAGCCTGGGGGCCAGGCAGGGGATCCACAGTCCCAGGCCAAGGCAGAACCACATGCACACGTCTGTTCCTGCCCCCTCCACCGGCAGAGAGCTGGGGGGAGCCAGAGTCTGTCAGGCAGCTGCTGGGCTGGCCGCCTGTGTGGGAAGGGGCAGAGCCGACCTAGGGGCAAGTTGGGCCTCTTGCTCTCCCTGCTGCCCTGAGGCTGCTGGGCCAAAGAGGTCTTGGGCATCCAGCCCCTTGCTGGTCCCTTCCCTCTGACGAGGCCCTCTGAGCTCCAGCACCTTGCAGTGTGGAGACAGCCCCTGCCAGCAACCTCCTCTCCAAGGAGGCCTCAACCGAGGCCTAGGCCATGGGGAAAGGCACCAGCGGAGATGAGCCAGTGGAGGCGCACGGGCATGTCTGGACCCAGTCCCCGCAGCCTGCCCCTTGGTGGGGCAGTACCCCCGGAGGCCAGGAAGGTCTGGGCAAGGCTGCGAGGGGCAGGGGCCCTGCTGGGTCGTGCCCCTGGCCTGTGGGGCGTCTGAGCACAACCGGCACTCTCCCGCTGGAAGACCTCCCCGTCTGCCTCCAAAGGCCGGTTTGCCAACACTCCCACCCGCTGTTCACGCCAGACTTGCACAATGCTCCCAAGCCCGGGAGAAAAGCGCTTCGGGGTGGTGCTCTCCTCGGGCCCTTGCCCCTGAGCCTGGGGGCCAGGCAGTTGGTCCACACTCCCAGACCAAGGCAGAACCACATGCACACGTCTGTTCCTGACCCCTACACCGGCAGAGAGCTCGGGGGAGCCAGAGTCTGTCAGGCAGCTGCTGGGCTGGCCGCCTGTGTGGGAAGGGGCAGAGCCGACCTAGGGGCAAGTTGGGCCTCTTCCTCTCCCTGCTGCCCTGAGGCTGCTGGGCCAAAGAGGTCTTGGGCATCCAGCCCCTTGCTGGTCCCTTCCCTCTGACGAGGCCCTCTGAGCTCCAGCACCTTGCAGTGTGGAGACAGCCCCTGCCAGCAACCTCCTCTCCAAGGAGGCCTCAACCGAGGCCTAGGCCCAGGGGAAAGGCACCAGCGGGGATGAGCCTGGGGAGGCGCCCGGGCATGTCTGGACCCAGTCCCCGCAGCCTGCCCCTTGGTGGGGCAGTACCCCCAGAGGCCAGGAAGGTCTGTGCAAGGCTGCCAGGGGCAGGGTCCCTGCTGGGTCCTGCCCCTGGCCTGTGGGACGTCTGAGCACAACCGGCACTCTCCCGCTGGAAGACCTCCCCGGCTGCCTCCAAAGGCCGGTTTGCAAGCACTCCCGCCCGCTGTTCCCGCCAGGCACGCACAATGCTCCCAAGCCCGGTAGAAAAGCGCTTCGGGGTGGTGCTCTCTCCGGGCCCTTGCCCCTAAGCCTGCGGGCCAGGCAGGGGGAACACACTCCCAGGCCAAGACAGAACGACATGAACACGTCTGTTCCTGCCCCCTACACCGGCAGAGAGCTCGGGGGAGCCAGAGTCTCTCAGGCAGGTGCTGGGCTGGCCGCCTGTGTGGGAAGGGGCAGAGCCGACCTAGGGGCAATTTGGGCCTCTTGCTCTCCCTGCTGCCCTGAGGCTGCTGGGCCAAAGACGTCTTGGGCATCCAGCCCTTTGCTGGTCCCTTCCCTCTGACGAGGCCCTCTGAGCTCCAGACCTTGCAGTGTGGAGACAGCACCTGCCAGCAATCTCCTCTCCAAGGAGGCCTCAACCGAGGCCTAGGCCCAGGGGAAAGGCACCAGCGGGGATGAGCCTGGAGAGGCGCCCGTGCATGTCTGGACCCAGTCCCCGCAGCGTGCCCCTTGGTGGGGCAGTACCCCTGGAGGCCAGGAAGGTCTGGGCAAGGCTGACCAGGGGCAGGGGACCTGCTGGGTCCTGCCCCTGGCCTGTGGGGCCTCTGAGCACAACCGGCCCTCTCCCACTGGAAGACCTCCCCGGCTGCCTCCAAAGGCCGTTTTGCACGCACTCCCGCCCACTGTTCCCACCAAGCGCGCACAATGCTCCCATCCCGGGAGAAAAGCGCTTCGGGGTGGTGCTCTCTCCGGGCCCTTGCCCCTGAGACTGGGGGCCAGGCAGGGGGTCCACACTCCCAGGCCAAGGCAGAACCACATGCACACGTCTGTTCCTGACCCCTGCACCGGCAGAGAGCTCGGGGGAGCCAGAGTCTGTCAGGCAGCTGCTGGGCTGGCCGCCTTTGTGGGAAGGGGCAGAGCCGACCTAGGGGCAAGTTGGGCCTCTTGCTCTCCCTGCTGCCCTGAGTCTGCTGGGCCAAAGAGGTCTTGGGCATCCAGCCCTTTGCTTGTCCCTTCCCTCTGACGAGGCCCTCTGAGCTCCAGCACCTTGCAGTGTGGAGACAGCCCCTGCCAGCAACCTCCTCTCCAAGGAGGCCTCAACCGAGACCTAGGACCAGGGGAAAGGCACCAGCGGGGATGAGCCTGGGGAGGCGCCCAGGCATGTCTGGACCCAGTCCCCGCAGCCTGCCCCTTGGTGGGGCAGTACCCCCGGAGGCCAGGAAGGTCTGGGAAAGGCTGGCCAGGGGCAGGGGACCTGCTGGGTCCTGCCCCTGGCCTGTGGGGCCTCTGAGCACAACCGGCCCTCTCCCACTGGAAGACCTCCCCGGCTGCCTCCAAAGTCCTGTTTGCCAACACTCCCACCCGCTGTTCACGCCAGACTTGCACAATGCTCCCAAGCCCGGGAGAAAAGCGCTTCGGGGTGGTGCTCTCTCCGGGCCCTTGTCCCTGAGCCTGGGGGCAAGGCATGGGGAACACACTCCCAGGCCAAGGCAGAACCACATGCCCACGTCTGTTCCTGTCTCCTGCACCGGCAGAGAGCTTGGGGGAGCCAGAGTCTGTCAGGCAGCTGCTGGGTTGGCCGCCTGTGTGGGAAGGGGCAGAGCCGCCCTAGGGGCAAGTTGGGCCTCTTGCTCTCCCTGCTGCCCTGAGGCTGCTGGGCCAAAGACGTCTTGGGCATCCAGCCCCTTACTGGTCCCTTCCCTCTGACGAGGCCCTCTGAGCTCCAGCACCTTGCAGTGTGGAGACAGCCCCTGCCAGCAATCTCCTCTCCAAGGAGGCCTCAACCGAGGCCTAGGCCCAGGGGAAAGGCACCAGCGGGGATGAGCCAGGGGAGGCGCCCGAGCATGTCTGGACCCAGTCCCCGCAGCCTCCCCCTTGGTGGGGCAGTACCCCCGGAGGCCAGGAAGGTCTGGGTAAGACTGGCCAGGGGCAGGGGCCCTGCTGGGTCCTGCCCCTGGCCTGTGGGGCCTCTGAGCACAACCGGCCCTCTCCCACTGGAAGACCTCCCCGGCTGCCTCCAAAGGCCGGTTTGCAAGCGCTCCCGGCCACTGTTACCAGCAGGCGGGCACAATGCTCCTAAGCCCGGAAGAAAAGCGCTTCAGGGTGGTGCTCTCTCTGGGCCCTTGCCCCTGAGTCTGGGGGCAAGTCAGGGTGTCCACACTCCCAGGCCAAGGCAGAACCACATGCACACGTCTGACCTGCACCCTGCACCGGCAGAGAGCTCGGGGGAGCCAGAGTCTGTCAGGCAGCTGCTGGGCTGGCCGCCTGTGTGGGAAGTGGCAGAGCCGACCTAGGGGCAAGTTGGGCCTCTTGCTCTCCCTGCTGCCCTGAGGCTGCTGGGTCAAAGAGGTCTTGGGCATCCAGCCCCTTGCTGGTCCCTTCCCTCTGACGAGGCCCTCTGAGCTCCAGCACCTTGCAGTGTGGAGACAGCCCCTGCCAGCAACCTCCTCTCCAAGGAGGCATCAACCGAGGCCTAGGCCCAGGGGAAAGGCACCAGCGGGGATAAGCCTGGGGAGGCGCCCGGGCATGTCTGGACCCAGTCCCCGCAGCCTGCCCCTTGGTGGGGCAGTACCCCCGGAGGCCAGGAAGGTCTGGGCAAGGCTGGCCAGGGGCAAGGGCCCTGCTGGGTCCTGCCCCTGGCCTGTGGGGCCTCTGAGCACAACCGGCCCTCTCCCACTGGAAGAACTCCCCAGCTGCCTCCAAAGGCCAGTTTGCCAACACTCCCGCCCGCTGTTCCCGCCAGGCACGCACAATGCTCCCAAGCCCGGGAGAAAAGCACTTCGGGGTGGTGCTCTCCTCGGGCCCTTGCCCCTGAGCCTGGGGGCCAGGCAGTTGGTCCACACTCCCAGACCAAGGCAGAACCACATGCACACGTCTGTTCCTGACCCCTGCACCGGCAGAGAGCTCGGGGGAGCCAGAGTCTGTCAGGCAGCTGCTGGGCTGGCCGCCTGTGTGGGAAGGGGCAGAGCCGACCTAGGGGCAAGTTGGGCCTCTTCCTCTCCCTGCTGCCCTGAGGCTGCTGGGCCAAAGAGGTCTTGGGCATCCAGCCCCTTGCTGGTCCCTTCC
Organism: Dama dama; assembly: GCF_033118175.1. Lineage (NCBI taxonomy): Eukaryota > Metazoa > Chordata > Mammalia > Artiodactyla > Cervidae > Dama > Dama dama. The sequence continues at coordinate 662,283 of NW_026870974.1, forward strand.
CTCTGACGAGGCCCTCTGAGCTCCAGCACCTTGCAGTGTGGAGACAGCCCCTGCCAGCAACATCCTCTCCAAGGAGGCCTCAACCGAGGCCTAGGCCCAGGGGAAAGGCACCAGCGGGGATGAGCCTGGGGAGGCGCCCGGGCATGTCTGGACCCAGTCCCCGCAGCCTGCCCCTTGGTGGGGCAGTACCCCCGGAGGCCAGGAAGATCTGCGCAAGGCTGGCCAGGGGCAGGGGCCCTGCTGGGTCCTCCCCATGGCCTGTGGGGCCTCTGAGCACAACCGGCCCTCTCCCACTGGAAGACCTCCCCGGCTGCCTCCAAAGGCCAGTTTGCCAACACTCCTGCCCGCTCTTCCCGCCAGGCACGCACAATGCTCCCAAGCCCGGGAGAAAAGCGCTTCGGGGTGGTGCTCTCTCCGGGCCCTTGCCCCTGAGCCAGTGGGCAAGGCAGGGGGAACACACTCCCAGACCAAGGCAGAAACACATGCACACGTCTGTTCCTGTCCCCTGCACCGGCAGAGAGCTCGGGGGAGCCAGAGTCTCTCAGGCAGGTGCTGGGCTGGCCGCCTGTGTGGGAAGGGGCAGAGCCGACCTAGGGGCAAGTTGGGCCTCTTGCTCTCCCTGCTGCCCTGAGGCTGCAGGGCCAAAGACGTCTTGGGCATCCAGCCCCTTACTGGTCCCTTCCCTCTGACGAGGCCCTCTGAGCTCCAGCACCTTGCAGTGTGGAGACAGCCCCTGCCAGCAATCTCCTCTCCAAGGAGGCCTCAACCGAGGCCTAGGCCCAGGGGAAAGGCACCAGCGGGGTTGAGCCAGGGGAGGCGCCCGGGCATGTCTGGACCCTGTCCCCGCAGCCTGCCCCTTGGTGGGGCAGTACCCCCGGAGGCCAGGAAGGTCTGGGAAAGGCTGGCCAGGGGCAGGGGCCCTGCTGGGTCCTGCCCCTGGCCTGTGGGGCCTCTGAGCACAACCGGCCCTCTCCCACTGGAAGACCTCCCCGGCTGCCTCCAAAGTCCTGTTTGCAAGCACTCCCGCCCACTGTTCCCGCCAGGCGCGCACAATGCTCCCAAGCCCGGGAGAAAAGCGCTTCGGGGTGGTGGTCTCTACGGGCCCTTGCCCCTGAGCCTGGGGGCCAGGAAGGGGATCCACAGTCCCAGGCCAAGGCACAACAACATGCACACGTCTGTTCCTGCCCCCTCCACCGGCAGAGAGCTGGGGGGAGCCAGAGTCTGTCAGGCAGCTGCTGGGCTGGCCGCCTGTGTGGGAAGGGGCAGAGCCGACCTAGGGGCAAGTTGGGCCTCTTGCTCTCCCTGCTGCCCTGAGGCTGCTGGGCCAAAGAGGTCTTGGGCATCCAGCCCCTTGCTGGTCCCTTCCCTCTGACGAGGCCCTCTGAGCTCCAGCACCTTGCAGTGTGGAGACAGCCCCTGCCAGCAACCTCCTCTCCAAGGAGGCCTCAACCGAGGCCTAGGCACAGGGGAAAGGCACCAGCGGGGATGAGCCAGTGGAGGCGCACGGGCATATCAGGACCCAGTCCCTGCAGCCTGCCCCTTGGTGGGGCAGTACCCCCGGAGGCCAGGAAGGTCTGGGCAAGGCTGGCCAGGGGCAGGGTCCCTCCTGGGTCCTGCCCCTGGCCTGTGGGGCCTCTGAGCACAACCGGCCCTCTCCCACTGGAAGACCTCCCCGGCTGCCTCCAAAGGCGGGTTTGCCAACACTCCCGCCCGCTGTTCCCGCCAGGCACGCACAATGCTCCCAAGGCCAGGAGAAAAGCGCTTCGGGGTGTTGCTCTCTCCGGGCCCTTGCCCCTGAGCCTGGGGTCCAGGCAGTGGGTCCACACTCCCAGACCAAGGCAGAACCACATGCACACGTCTGTTCCTGACCCCTGCACCGGCAGAGAGCTCGGGGGAGCCAGAGTCTGTCAGGCAGCTGCTGGGTTGGCTGCCTGTGTGGGAAGGGGCAGAGCCGACCTAGGGGCAAGTTGGGCCTCTTGCTCTCCCTGCTGCCCTGAGGCTGCTGGGCCAAAGAGGTCTTGGGCATCCAGCCCCTTGCTGGTCCCTTCCCGCTGACGAGGCCCTCTAAGCTCCAGCACCTTGCAGTGTGGAGACAGCCCCTGCCAGCAACCTCCTCTCCAAGGAGGCCTCAACCGAGGCCTAGGCCCAGGGGAAAGGCACCAGCGGGGATGAGCCTGGGGAGGCGCCCGGGCATCTCTGGACCCAGGCCCCGCAGCCTGCCCCTTAGTGGGGCAGTACCCCCGGAGGCCAGGAAGGTCTGGGCAAGGCTGGCCAGGGGCAGGGGCCCTGCTTCGTCCTGCCCCTGGCCTGTGGGGCCTCTGAGCACAACCGGCCCTCTCCCACTGGAAGACCTCCCCGGCTGCCTCCAAGGCCGGTTTGCAAGCGCTCCCGCCCACTGTTCCCAGCAGGCGTGCACAATGCTCCCAAGCCCGGGAGAAAAGCGCTTCAGGGTCGTGCTCTCTCCGGGCCCTTGCCCCTGAGCCTGGGGGCAAGGCAGGGTGTCCACACTCCCAGGACAAGGCAGAACCACATGCACACGTCTGATCTGCCCCCTGCACCGGCAGAGAGCTCGGGGGAGCCAGAGTCTGTCAGGCAGCTGCTGGGCTGGCCGCCTGTGTGGGAAGGGGCAGAGCCGACCTAGGGGCAAGTTGGGCCTCTTGCTCTCCCTGCTGCCCTGAGGCTGCTGGGCCAAAGAGGTCTTGGGCATCCAGCCCCTTGCTGGTCCCTTCCCTCTGACGAGGCCCTCTGAGCTCCAGCACCTTGCATTGTGGAGACAGCCCCTGCCAGCAACATCCTCTCCAAGGAGGCCTCAACCGAGGCCTAGGCCCAGGGGAAAGGCACCAGCGGGGATGAGCCTGGGGAGGCGCCCGGCCATGTCTGGACCCAGTCCCCGCAGCCTGCCCCTTGGTGGGGCAGTACCCCCGGAGGCCAGGAAGGTCTGGGCAAGGCTGCCAGGGGCAGGGACACTGCTGGGTCCTGCCCCTGGCCTGTGGGGCGTCTGAGCACAACCGGCACTCTCCCGCTGGAAGACCTCCCCGTCTGCCTCGAAAGGCCGGTTTGCAAGCACTCCCGCCCGCTGTTCCCGCCAGGCACGCACAATGCTCCCAAGCCCGGGAGAAAAGCGCTTCGGGGTGGTGCTCTCTCCGGGCCCTTGCCCCTGAGCCTGGGGGCAAGGCATGGGGAACACACTCCCAGGCCAAGGCAGAACCACATGCCCACGTCTGTTCCTGTCCCCTGCACCGGCAGAGAGCTTGGGGGAGCCAGAGTCTGTCAGGCAGCTGCTGGGTTGGCCGCCTGTGTGGGAAGGGGCAGAGCCGCCCTAGGCGCAAGTTGGGCCTCTTGCTCTCCCTGCTGCCCTGAGGCTGCTGGGCCAAAGACGTCTTGGGCATCCAGCCCCTTACTGGTCCCTTCCCTCTGACGAGGCCCTCTGAGCTCCAGCACCTTGCAGTGTGGAGACAGCCCCTGCCAGCAACCTCCTCTCCAAGGAGGCCTCAACCGAGGCCTAGGCCCAGGGGAAAGGCACCAGCGGGGATGAGCCAGGGGAGGCGCCCGAGCATGTCTGGACCCAGTCCCCGCAGCCTGCCCCTTGGTGGGGCAGTACCCCCGGAGGCCAGGAAGGTCTGGGTAAGACTGGCCAGGGGCAGGGGCCCTGCTGGGTCCTGCCCCTGGCCTGTGGGGCCTCTGAGCACAACCGGCCCTCTCCCACTGGAAGACCTCCCCGGCTGCCTCCAAAGGCCGGTTTGCAAGCGCTCCCGGCCACTGTTACCAGCAGGCGGGCACAATGCTCCTAAGCCCGGAAGAAAAGCGCTTCAGGGTGGTGCTCTCTCTGGGCCCTTGCCCCTGAGCCTGGGGGCAAGGCAGGGTGTCCACACTCCCAGGCCAAGGCAGAACCACATGCACACGTCTGACCTGCCCCCTGCACCGGCAGAGAGCTCGGGGGAGCCAGAGTCTGTCAGGCAGCTGCTGGGCTGGCCGCCTGTGTGGGAAGTGGCAGAGCCGACCTAGGGGCAAGTTGGGCCTCTTGCTCTCCCTGCTGCCCTGAGGCTGCTGGGCCAAAGAGGTCTTGGGCATCCAGCCCCTTGCTGGTCCCTTCCCTCTGACGAGGCCCTCTGAGCTCCAGCACCTTGCAGTGTGGAGACAGCCCCTGCCAGCAACCTCCTCTCCAAGGAGGCCTCAACCGAGGCCTAGGCCCAGGGGAAAGGCACCAGCGGGGATGAGCCTGGGGAGGCGCCCGGGCATGTCTGGACCCAGTCCCCGCAGCCTGCCCCTTGGTGGGGCAGTACCCCCGGAGGCCAGGAAGGTCTGGGCAAGGCTGGCCAGGGGCAGGGGCCCTGCTGGGTCCTGCCCCTGGCCTGTGGGGCCTCTGAGCACAACCGGCCCTCTCCCACTGGAAGAACTCCCCGGCTGCCTCCAAAGGCCAGTTTGCCAACACTCCCGCCCACTGTTCCCGCCAGGCACGCACAATGCTCCCAAGCCCGTGAGAAAAGCGCTTCGGGGTGGTGCTCTCCTCGGGCCCTTGCCCCTGAGCCTGGGGGCCAGGCAGTTGGTCCACACTCCCAGACCAAGGCAGAACCACATGCACACGTCTGTTCCTGACCCCTGCACCGGCAGAGAGCTCGGGGGAGCCAGAGTCTGTCAGGCAGCTGCTGGGCTGGCCGCCTGTGTGGGAAGGGGCAGAGCCGACCTAGGGGCAAGTTGGGCCTCTTCCTCTCCCTGCTGCCCTGAGGCTGCTGGGCCAAAGAGGTCTTGGGCATCCAGCCCCTTGCTGGTCCCTTCCCTCTGACGAGGCCCTCTGAGCTCCAGCACCTTGCAGTGTGGAGACAGCCCCTGCCAGCAACCTCCTCTCCAAGGAGGCCTCAACCGAGGCCTAGGCCCAGGGGAAAGGCACCAGCGGGGATGAGCCAGTGGAGGCGCACGGGCATGTCTGGACCCAGTCCCCGCAGCCTGCCCCTTGGTGGGGCAGTACCCCCGGAGGCCAGGAAGGTCTGGGCAAGGCTGCCAGGGGCAGGGACACTGCTGGGTCCTGCCCCTGGCCTGTGGGGCGTCTGAGCACAACCGGCACTCTCCCGCTGGAAGACCTGCCCGGCCGCCTCCAAAGGCCGGTTAACAAGCGCTCCCGCCCACTGTTCCCAGCAGGCGTGCACAATGCTCCCAAGCCCGGGAGAAAAGCGCTTCGGGGTGGTGCTCTCTCCGGGCCCTTGCCCCTGAGCCTGGGGGCAAGGCAGGGTGTCCACACTCCCAGGCCAAGGCAGAACCACATGCACACGTCTGATCTGCCCCCTGCACCGGCAGAGAGCTCGGGGGAGCCAGAGTCTGTCAGGCAGCTGCTGGGCTGGCCGCCTGTGTGGGAAGGGGCAGAGCCGACCTAGGGGCAAGTTGGGCCTCTTGCTCTCCCTGCTGCCCTGAGGCTGCTGGGCCAAAGAGGTCTTGGGCATCCAGCCCCTTGCTTGTCCCTTCCCTCTGACGAGGCCCTCTGAGCTCCAGCACCTTGCAGTGTGGAGACAGCCCCTGGCAGCAATCTCCTCTCCAAGGAGGCCTCAACCGAGGCCTAGGCCCAGGGAAAAGGCACCAGCGGGGTTGAGCCAGGGGAGGCGCCCGGGCATGTCTGGACCCTGTCCCCGCAGCCTGCCCCTTGGTGGGGCAGTACCCCCGGAGGCCAGGAAGGTCTGGGCAAGGCTGGCCAGGGGCAGGGGCCCTGCTGGGTCCTGCCCCTGGCCTGTGGGGCCTCTGAGCACAACCGGCCCTTGCCCACTGGAAGACCTCCCCGGCTGCCTCCAAAGGCCGGTTTGCAAGCACTCCCGCCCACTGTTCCCGCCAGGCGCGCACAATGCTCCCAAGCCCGGGAGAAAAGCGCTTCGGGGTGGTGGTCTCTCCGGGCCCTTGCCCCTGAGCCTGGGGGCCAGGCAGGGGATCCACAGTCCCAGGCCAAGGCACAACAACATGCACACGTCTGTTCCTACCCCCTCCACCGGCAGAGAGCTGGGGGTAGCCAGAGTCTGTCAGGCAGCTGCTGGGCTGGCCGCCTGTGTGGGAAGGGGCAGAGCCGACCTAGGGGCAAGTTGGGCCTCTTCCTCTCCCTGCTGCCCTGAGGCTGCTGGGCCAAAGAGGTCTTGGGCATCCAGCCCCTTGCTTGTCCCTTCCCTCTGACGAGGCCCTCTGAGCTCCAGCACCTTGCAGTGTGGAGACAGCCCCTGCCAGCAATCTCCTCTCCAAGGAGGCCTCAACCGAGGCCTAGGCCCAGGGAAAAGGCACCAGCGTGGTTGAGCCAGGGGAGGCGCCCGGGCATGTCTGGACCCTGTCCCCGCAGCCTGCCCCTTGGTGGGGCAGTACCCCCGGAGGCCAGGAAGGTCTGGGCAAGGCTGGCCAGGGGCAGGGGCCCTGCTGGGTCCTGCCCCTGGCCTGTGGGGCCTCTGAGCACAACCGGCCCTTGCCCACCTGAAGACCTCCCCGGCTGCCTCCAAAGGCCGGTTTGCAAGCACTCCCGACCACTGTTCCCGCCAGGCGCGCACAATGCTCCCAAGCCCGGGAGAAAAGCGCTTCGGGGTGGTGGTCTCTCCGGGCCCCTGCCCCTGAGCCTGGGGGCCAGGCAGGGGATCCACAGTCCCAGGCCAAGGCAGAACCACATGCACACGTCTGTTCCTGCCCCCTGCACCGGCAGAGAGCTGGGGGGAGCCAGAGTCTGTCAGGCAGCTGCTGGGCTGGCCGCCTGTGTGGGAAGGGGCAGAGCCGACCTAGGGGCAAGTTGGGCCTCTTGCTCTCCCTGCTGCCCTGAGGCTGCTGGGCCAAAGAGGTCTTGGGCATCCAGCCCCTTGCTGGTCCCTTCCCTCTGACGAGGCCCTCTGAGCTCCAGCACCTTGCAGTGTGGAGACAGCCCCTGCCAGCAACCTCTTCTCCAAGGAGGCCTCAACCGAGGCCTAGGCCCAGGGGAAAGGCACCAGCGGGGATGAGCCAGTGGAGGCGCACGGGCATGTCTGGACCCAGTCCCCGCAGCCTGCCCCTTGGTGGGGCAGTACCCCCGGAGGCCAGGAAGGTCTGGGCAAGGCTGGCCAGGGGCAGGGGCCCTGCTGGGTCCTGCCCCTGGCCTGTGGGGCCTCTGAGCACAACCGGCCCTCTCCCACTGGAAGACCTCCCCGGCTGCCTCCAAAGGCCGGTTTGCCAACACTCCCGCCCGCTGTTCCCGCCAGGCACGCACAATGCTCCCAAGCCCGGGAGAAAAACGCTTCAGGGTGTTGCCCTCTCCGGGCCCTTGCCCCTGAGCCTGGGGTCCAGGCAGTGGGTCCACACTCCCAGACCAAGGCAGAACCACATGCACACGTCTGTTCCTGACCCCTGCACCGGCAGAGAGCTCGGGGGAGCCAGAGTCTGTCAGGCAGCTGCTGGGTTGGCTGCCTGTGTGGGAAGGGGCAGAGCCGACCTAGGGGCAAGTTGGGCCTCTTCCTCTCCCTGCTGCCCTGAGGCTGCTGGGCCAAAGAGGTCTTGGGCATCCAGCCCCTTACTGGTCCCTTCCCTCTGACGAGGCCCTCTGAGCTCCAGCACCTTGCAGTGTGGAGACAGCCCCTGCCAGCAACCTCCTCTCCAAGGAGGCCTCAAACGAGGCCTAGGCCCAGGGGAAAGGCACCAGCGGGGATGAGCCAGTGGAGGCGCAAGGGCATGTCTGGACCCAGTCCCCGCAGCCTGCCCCTTGGTGGGGCAGTACCCCCGGAGGCCAGGAAGGTCTGGGCAAGGCTGCGAGGGGCAGGGGCCCTGCTGGGTCGTGCCCCTGGCCTGTGGGGCGTCTGAGCACAACCGGCACTCTCCCGCTGGAAGACCTCCCCGTCTGCCTCCAAAGGCCGGTTTGCAAGCACTCCCGCCCGCTGTTCCCGCCAGGCAGGCACAATGCTCCCAAGCCCGGGAGAAAAGCGCTTCGGGGTGGTGCTCTCCTCGGGCCCTTGCCCCTGAGCCTGGGGGCCAGGCAGTTGGAACACACTCCCAGGCCAAGGCAGAACGACATGCACACGTCTGTTCCTGCCCCCTACACCGGCAGAGAGCTCGGGGGAGCCAGAGACTGCCAGGCTGCTGCTGGGCTGGCTGCCTGTGTGGGACGGGGCAGAGCCGACCTAGAGGCAAGTTGGGCCTCTTGCTCTCCCTGCTGCCCTGAGGCTGCTGGGTCAAAGAGGTCTTGGGCATCCAGCCCTTTGCTGGTCCCTTCCCTCTGACGAGGCCCTCTGAGCTCCAGCACCTTGCAGTGTGGAGACAGCCCCTGCCAGCAACCTCCTCTCCAAAGAGGCCTCAACCGAGGCCTACGCCCAGGGGAAAAGCACCAGCGGGGATGATCCTGGGGAGGCGCACGGACATGTCTGGACCCAGTCCCCGCAGCCTGCCCCTTGGTGGGGCAGTACCCCCGGAGGCCAGGAAGGTCTGGGCAAGGCTGGCCAGGGGCAGGGGACCTGCTGGGTCCTGCCCCTGGCCTGTGAGGCCTCTGAGCACAACCGGCCCTCTCCCACTGGAAGACCTCCCCAGCTGCCTCCAAAGTCCTGTTTGCAAACACTCCCGCCCGCTGTTCACGCCAGGCTCGCACAATGCTCCCAAGCCCGGGAGAAAAGCGCTTCGGGGTGGTGCTCTCTCCGGGCCCTTGCCCCTGAGCCTGGGGGCCAGGCAGTGGGTCCACACTCCCAGACCAAGGCAGAACCACATGCACACGTCTGTTCCTGACCCCTGCACCGGCAGAGAGCTCGGGGGAGCCAGAGTCTGTCAGGCAGCTGCTGGGCTGGCCGCCTGTGTGGGAAGGGGCAGAGCCGACCTAGGGGCAAGTTGGGCCTCTTCCTCTCCCTGCTGCCCTGAGGCTGCTGGGCCAAAGAGGTCTTGGGCATCCAGCCCCTTGCTGGTCCCTTCCCTCTGACGAGGCCCTCTGAGCTCCAGCACCTTGCAGTGTGGAGACAGCCCCTGCCAGCAACCTCCTCTCCAATGAGGCCTCAACCGAGGCCTAGGCCCAGGGGAAAGTCACCAGCGGGGATGAGCCTGGGGAGGCGCCCGGGCATGTCTGGACCCAGTCCCCGCAGCCTGCCCCTTGGTGGGGCAGTACCCCCGGAGGCCAGGAAGGTCTGTGCAAGGCTGCCAGGGGCAGGACAGCGCTGGGTCCTGCCCCTGGCCTGTGGGACGTCTGAGCACAACCGGCACTCTCCCGCTGGAAGACCTCCCCGGCTGCCTCCAAAGGCCGGTTTGCAAGCACTCCCGCCCGCTGTTCCCGCCAGGCACGCACAATGCTCCCAAGCCCGGTAGAAAAGCGCTTCGGGGTGGTGCTCTCTCCGGGCCCTTGCCCCTAAGCCTGCGGGCCAGGCAGGGGGAACACACTCCCAGGCCAAGACAGAACGACATGAACACGTCTGTTCCTGCCCCCTACACCGGCAGAGAGCTCGGGGGAGCCAGAGTCTCTCAGGCAGGTGCTGGGCTGGCCGCCTGTGTGGGAAGGGGCAGAGCCGACCTAGGGGCAAGTTGGGCCTCTTGCTCTCCCTGCTGCCCTGAGGCTGCTGGGCCAAAGACGTCTTGGGCATCCAGCCCTTTGCTGGTCCCTTCCCTCTGACGAGGCCCTCTGAGCTCCAGCACCTTGCAGTGTGGAGACAGCACCTGCCAGCAATCTCCTCTCCAAGGAGGCCTCAACCGAGGCCTAGGCCCAGGGGAAAGGCACCAGCGGGGATGAGCCTGGGGAGGCGCCCGGGCATGTCTGGACCCAGTCCCCGCAGCCTGCCCCTTGGTGGGGCAGTACCACTGGAGGCCAGGAAGGTCTGGGCAAGGCTGACCAGGGGCAGGGGACCTGCTGGGTCCTGCCCCTGGCCTGTGGGGCCTCTGAGCACAACCGGCCCTCTCCCACTGGAAGACCTCCCCGGCTGCCTCCAAAGGCCATTTTGCACGCACTCCCGCCCACTCTTCCCACCAAGCGCGCACAATGCTCCCAAGCCCGGGAGAAAAGCGCTTCGGGGTGGTGCTCTCTCCGGGCCCTTGCCCCTGAGACTGGGGGCAAGGCAGGGTGTCCACACTCCCAGGCCAAGGCAGAACCACATGCACACGTCTGACCTGCCCCCTGCACCGGCAGAGAGCTCGGGGGAGCCAGAGTCTGTCAGGCAGCTGCTGGGCTGGCCGCCTGTGTGGGAAGTGGCAGAGCCGACCTAGGGGCAAGTTGGGCCTCTTGCTCTCCCTGCTGCCCTGAGGCTGCTGGGCCAAAGAGGTCTTGGGCATCCAGCCCCTTGCTGGTCCCTTCCCTCTGACGAGGCCCTCTGAGCTCCAGCACCTTGCAGTGTGGAGACAGCCCCTGCCAGCAACCTCCTCTCCAAGGAGGCCTCAACCGAGGCCTAGGCCCAGGGGAAAGGCACCAGCGGGGATGAGCCTGGGGAGGCGCCCGGGCATGTCTGGACCCAGTCCCCGCAGCCTGCCCCTTGGTGGGGCAGTACCCCCGGAGGCCAGGAAGGTCTGGGCAAGGCTGGCCAGGGGCAGGGGCCCTGCTGGGTCCTGCCCCTGGCCTGTGGGGCCTCTGAGCACAACCGGCCCTCTCCCACTGGAAGAACTCCCCGGCTGCCTCCAAAGGCCAGTTTGCCAACACTCCCGCCCGCTGTTCCCGCCAGGCACGCACAATGCTCCCAAGCCCGGGAGAAAAGCGCTTTGGGGTGGTGGTTTCCTCGGGCCCTTGCCCCTGAGCCTGGGGGCCAGGCAGTTGGTCCACACTCCCAGACCAAGGCAGAACCACATGCACACGTCTGTTCCTGACCCCTGCACCGGCAGAGAGCTCGGGGGAGCCAGAATCTGTCAGGCAGCTGCTGGGCTGGCCGCCTGTGTGGGAAGGGGCAGAGCCGACCTAGGGGCAAGTTGGGCCTCTTCCTCTCCCTGCTGCCCTGAGGCTGCTGGGCCAAAGAGGTCTTGGGCATCCAGCCACTTGCTAGTCCCTTCCCTCTGACGAGGCCCTCTGAGCTCCAGCACCTTGCAGTGTGGAGACAGCCCCTGCCAGCAACATCCTCTCCAAGGAGGCCTCAACCGAGGCCTAGGCCCAGGGGAAAGGCACCAGCGGGGATGAGCCTGGGGAGGCGCCCGGGCATGTCTGGACCCAGTCCCCGCAGCCTGCCCCTTGGTGGGGCAGTACCCCCGGAGGCCAGGAAGATCTGGGCAAGGCTGGCCAGGGGCAGGGGCCCTGCTGGGTCCTCCCCATGGCCTGTGGGGCCTCTGAGCACAACCGGCCCTCTCCCACTGGAAGACCTCCCCGGCTGCCTCCAAAGGCCAGTTTGCCAACACTCCTGCCCGCTCTTCCCGCCAGGCACGCACAATGCTCCCAAGCCCGGGAGAAAAGCGCTTCGGGGTGGTGGTCTCTCCGGGCCCTTGCCCCTGAGCCTGGGGGCCAGGCAGGGGATCCACAGTCCCAGGCCAAGGCACAACAACATGCCCACGTCTGTTCCTGCCCCCTCCACCGGCAGAGAGCTGGCGGGAGCCAGAGTCTGTCAGGCAGCTGCTGGGCTGGCCGCCTGTGTGGGAAGGGGCAGAGCCGACCTAGGGGCAAGTTGGGCCTCTTGCTCTCCCTGCTGCCCTGAGGCTGCTGGGCCAAAGAGGTCTTGGGCATCCAGCCCCTTGCTGGTCCCTTCCCTCTGACGAGGCCCTCTGAGCTCCAGCACCTTGCAGTGTGGAGACAGCCCCTGCCAGCAACCTCCTCTCCAAGGAGGCCTCAACCTAGGCCTAGGCCCAGGGGAAAGGCACCAGCGGGGATGAGCCAGTGGAGGCGCACGGGCATATCAGGACCCAGTCCACGCAGCCTGCCCCTTGGTGGGGCAGTACCCCCGGAGGCCAGGAAGGTCTGGGCAAGGCTGGCCAGGGGCAGGGTCCCTGCTGGGTCCTGACCCTGGCCTGTGGGGCCTCTGAGCACAACCGGCCCTCTCCCACTGGAAGACCTCCCCGGCTGCCTCCAAAGGCGGGTTTGCCAACACTCCCGCCCGCTGTTCCCGCCAGGCACGCACAATGCTCCCAAGGCCAGGAGAAAAGCGCTTCGGGGTGTTGCTCTCTCCGGGCCCTTGCCCCTGAGCCTGGGGTCCAGGCAGTGGGTCCACACTCCCAGACCAAGGCAGAACCACATGCACACGTCTGTTCCTGACCCCTGCACCGGCAGAGAGCTCGGGGGAGCCAGAGTCTGTCAGGCAGCTGCTGGGTTGGCTGCCTGTGTGGGAAGGGGCAGAGCCGACCTAGGGGCAAGTTGGGCCTCTTGCTCTCCCTGCTGCCCTGAGGCTGCTGGGCCAAAGAGGTCTTGGGCATCCAGCCCCTTGCTGGTCCCTTCCCTCTGACGAGGCCCTCTGAGCTCCAGCACCTTGCAGTGTGGAGACAGCCCCTGCCAGCAACCTCCTCTCCAAGGAGGCATCAACCGAGGCCTATGCCCAGGGGAAAGGCACCAGCGGGGATGAGCCTGGGGAGGTGCCCAGGCATGTCTGGACCCAGTCCCCGCAGCCTGCCCCTTGGTGGGGCAGTACCCCCGGAGGCCAGGAAGGTCTGGGCAAGGCTGGCCAGGGGCAGGGGCCCTGCTGGGTCCTGCCCCTGGCCTGTGGGGCCTCTGAGCACAACCGTCCCTCTCCCACTGGAAGAACTCCCCGGCTGACTCCAAGGGCCAGTTTGCCAACACTCCCGCCCGCTGTTCCCGCCAGGCACGCACAATGCTCCCAAGCCCGGGAGAAAAGCACTTCGGGGTGGTGCTCTCCTCGGGCCCTTGCCCCTGAGCCTGGGGGCCAGGCAGTTGGTCCACACTCCCAGACCAAGGCAGAACCACATGCACACGTCTGTTCCTGACCCCTGCACCGGCAGAGAGCTCGGGGGAGCCAGAGTCTGTCAGGCAGCTGCTGGGCTGGCCGCCTGTGTGGGAAGGGGCAGAGCCGACCTAGGGGCAAGTTGGGCCTCTTGCTCTCCCTGCTGCCCTGAGGCTGCTGGGCCAAAGAGGTCTTGGGCATCCAGCCCCTTGCTGGTCCCTTCCCTCTGACGAGGCCCTCTGAGCTCTAGCACCTTGCAGTGTGGAGACAGCCCCTGCCAGCAACATCCTCTCCAAGGAGGCCTCAACCGAGGCCTAGGCCCAGGGGAAAGGCACCAGCGGGGTTGAGCCAGGGGAGGCGCCCGGGCATGTCTGGACCCTGTCCCCGCAGCCTGCCCCTTGGTGGGGCAGTACCCCCGGAGGCCAGGAAGGTCTGGGCAAGGCTGGCCAGGGGCAGGGGCCCTGCTGGGTCCTGCCCCTGGCCTGTGGGGCCTCTGAGCACAACCGGCCCTCTCCCACTGGAAGACCTCCCCGGCTGCCTCCAAAGTCCTGTTTGCAAGCACTCCCGCCCACTGTTCCCGCCAGGCGAGCACAATGCTCCCAAGCCCGGGAGAAAAGCGCTTCGGGGTGGTGGTCTCTCCGGGCCCTTGCCCCTGAGCCTGGGGGCCAGGCAGGGGATCCACAGTCCCAGGCCAAGGCAGAACAACATGCACACGTCTGTTCTTGCCCCCTCCACCGGCAGAGAGCTGGGGGGAGTCAGAGTCTGTCAGGCAGCTGCTGGGCTGGCCGCCTGTGTGGGAAGGGGCAGAGCCGACCTAGGGGCAAGTTGGGCCTCTTGCTCTCCCTGCTGCCCTGAGGCTGCTGGGCCAAAGAGGTCTTGGGCATCCAGCCCCTTGCTGGTCCCTTCCCTCTGACGAGGCCCTCTGAGCTCCAGCACCTTGCAGTGTGGAGACAGCCCCTGCCAGCAACCTCCTCTCCAAGGAGGCCTCAACCGAGGCCTAGGCACAGGGGAAAGGCACCAGCGGGGATGAGCCAGTGGAGGCGCACGGGCATATCAGGACCCAGTCCCTGCAGCCTGCCCCTTGGTGGGGCAGTACCCCCGGAGGCCAGGAAGGTCTGGGCAAGGCTGGCCAGGGGCAGGGTCCCTGCTGGGTCCTGCCCCTGGCCTGTGGGGCCTCTGAGCACAACCGGCCCTCTCCCACTGGAAGACCTCCCCGGCTGCCTCCAAAGGCCGGTTTGCAAGCGCTCCCGCCCACTGTTCCCAGCAGGCGTGCACAATGCTCCCAAGCCCGGGAGAAAAGCGCTTCAGGGTGGTGCTCTCTCCGGGCCCTTTCCGCTGAGCCTGGGGGCCAGGCAGGGGGTCCACACTCCCAGGCCAAGGCAGAACGACATGCACACGTCTGTTCCTGCCCCATGCACCGGCAGAGAGCTCGGGGCAGCCAGAGTCTGTCAGGCAGCTGCTGGGCTGGCCGCCTGTGTGGGACGGGGCAGAGCCGACCTAGGGGCAAGTTGGGCCTCTTGCTCTCCCTGCTGCCCTGAGGCTGCTGGGCCAAAGAGATCTTGGGCATCCAGCCCCTTGCTTGTCCCTTCCCTCTGACGAGGCCCTCTGAGCTCCAGCACCTTGCAGTGTGGAGACAGCCCCTGCCAGCAACCTCCTCTCCAAGGAGGCCTCAACCGAGGCCTAGGACCAGGGGAAAGGCACCAGCGGGGATGAGCCTGGGGAGGCGCCCGGGCATGTCTGGACCCAGTCCCCACAGCCTGCCCCTTGGTGGGGCAGTACCCCCGGAGGCCAGGAAGGTCTGGGCAAGGCTGGCCACGGGCAGGGGCCCTGCTGGGTCCTGCCCCTGGCCTGTGGGGCCTCTGAGCACAACCGGCCCTCTCCCACTGGAAGACTTCCCCGGCTGCCTCCAAAGGCCGGTTTGCCAACACTCCCGCCCGCTGTTCCCGCCAGGCACGCACTATTCTCCCAAGCCCGGGAGAAAAGCGCTTCGGGGTGTTGCTCTCTCCGGGCCCTTGCCCCTGAGCGTGGGGGCGAGGCAGTGGGTCTACACTCCCAGACCAACGCAGAACCACATGCACACGTCTGTTCCTGACCCCTGCACCGCAGAGAGCTCGGGGGAGCCAGAGTCTGTCAGGCAGCTGCTGGGCTGGCCGCCTGTGTGGGAAGGGGCAGAGCCGACCTAGGGGCAAGTTGGGCCTCTTCCTCTCCCTGCTGCCCTGAGGCTGCTGGGCCAAAGAGGTCTTGGGCATCCAGCCCCTTGCTGGTCCCTTCCCTCTGACGAGGCCCTCTGAGCTCCAGCACCTTGCAGTGTGGAGACAGCCCCTGCCAGCAACCTCCTCTCCAAGGAGGCCTCAACCGAGGCCTAGGCCCAGGGGAAAGGCACCAGCGGGGATGAGCCTGGGGAGGCGCCCGGGCATGTCTGGACCCAGTCCCCGCAGCCTGCCCCTTGGTGGGGCAGTACCCCCGGAGGCCAGGAAGGTCTGGGCAAGGCTGTGGGGCCTCTGAGCACAACCGGCCCTCTCCCACTGGAAGAACTCCCCGGCTGCCTCCAAAGGCCAGTTTGCCAACACTCCCGCCCGCTGTTCCCGCCAGGCACGCACAATGCTCCCAAGCCCGGGAGAAAAGCGCTTTGGGGTGGTGGTTTCCTCGGGCCCTTGCCCCTGAGCCTGGGGGCCAGGCAGTTGGTCCACACTCCCAGACCAAGGCAGAACCACATGCACACGTCTGTTCCTGACCCCTGCACCGGCAGAGAGCTCGGGGGAGCCAGAATCTGTCAGGCAGCTGCTGGGCTGGCCGCCTGTGTGGGAAGGGGCAGAGCCGACCTAGGGGCAAGTTGGGCCTCTTCCTCTCCCTGCTGCCCTGAGGCTGCTGGGCCAAAGAGGTCTTGGGCATCCAGCCACTTGCTAGTCCCTTCCCTCTGACGAGGCCCTCTGAGCTCCAGCACCTTGCAGTGTGGAGACAGCCCCTGCCAGCAACATCCTCTCCAAGGAGGCCTCAACCGAGGCCTAGGCCCAGGGGAAAGGCACCAGCGGGGATGAGCCTGGGGAGGCGCCCGGGCATGTCTGGACCCAGTCCCCGCAGCCTGCCCCTTGGTGGGGCAGTACCCCCGGAGGCCAGGAAGATCTGGGCAAGGCTGGCCAGGGGCAGGGGCCCTGCTGGGTCCTCCCCATGGCCTGTGGGGCCTCTGAGCACAACCGGCCCTCTCCCACTGGAAGACCTCCCCGGCTGCCTCCAAAGGCCAGTTTGCCAACACTCCTGCCCGCTCTTCCCGCCAGGCACGCACAATGCTCCCAAGCCCGGGAGAAAAGCGCTTCGGGGTGGTGGTCTCTCCGGGCCCTTGCCCCTGAGCCTGGGGGCCAGGCAGGGGATCCACAGTCCCAGGCCAAGGCACAACAACATGCCCACGTCTGTTCCTGCCCCCTCCACCGGCAGAGAGCTGGGGGGAGCCAGAGTCTGTCAGGCAGCTGCTGGGCTGGCCGCCTGTGTGGGAAGGGGCAGAGCCGACCTAGGGGCAAGTTGGGCCTCTTGCTCTCCCTGCTGCCCTGAGGCTGCTGGGCCAAAGAGGTCTTGGGCATCCAGCCCCTTGCTGGTCCCTTCACTCTGACGAGGCCCTCTGAGCTCCAGCACCTTGCAGTGTGGAGACAGCCCCTGCCAGCAACCTCCTCTCCAAGGAGGCCTCAACCTAGGCCTAGGCCCAGGGGAAAGGCACCAGCGGGGATGAGCCAGTGGAGGCGCACGGGCATATCAGGACCCAGTCCACGCAGCCTGCCCCTTGGTGGGGCAGTACCCCCGGAGGCCAGGAAGGTCTGGGCAAGGCTGGCCAGGGGCAGGGTCCCTGCTGGGTCCTGACCCTGGCCTGTGGGGCCTCTGAGCACAACCGGCCCTCTCCCACTGGAAGACCTCCCCGGCTGCCTCCAAAGGCGGGTTTGCCAACACTCCCGCCCGCTGTTCCCGCCAGGCACGCACAATGCTCCCAAGGCCAGGAGAAAAGCGCTTCGGGGTGTTGCTCTCTCCGGGCCCTTGCCCCTGAGCCTGGGGTCCAGGCAGTGGGTCCACACTCCCAGACCAAGGCAGAACCACATGCACACGTCTGTTCCTGACCCCTGCACCGGCAGAGAGCTCGGGGGAGCCAGAGTCTGTCAGGCAGCTGCTGGGTTGGCTGCCTGTGTGGGAAGGGGCAGAGCCGACCTAGGGGCAAGTTGGGCCTCTTGCTCTCCCTGCTGCCCTGAGGCTGCTGGGCCAAAGAGGTCTTGGGCATCCAGCCCCTTGCTGGTCCCTTCCCTCTGACGAGGCCCTCTGAGCTCCAGCACCTTGCAGTGTGGAGACAGCCCCTGCCAGCAACCTCCTCTCCAAGGAGGCATCAACCGAGGCCTATGCCCAGGGGAAAGGCACCAGCGGGGATGAGCCTGGGGAGGTGCCCAGGCATGTCTGGACCCAGTCCCCGCAGCCTGCCCCTTGGTGGGGCAGTACCCCCGGAGGCCAGGAAGGTCTGGGCAAGGCTGGCCAGGGGCAGGGGCCCTGCTGGGTCCTGCCCCTGGCCTGTGGGGCCTCTGAGCACAACCGTCCCTCTCCCACTGGAAGAACTCCCCGGCTGACTCCAAGGGCCAGTTTGCCAACACTCCCGCCCGCTGTTCCCGCCAGGCACGCACAATGCTCCCAAGCCCGGGAGAAAAGCACTTCGGGGTGGTGCTCTCCTCGGGCCCTTGCCCCTGAGCCTGGGGACCAGGCAGTTGGTCCACACTCCCAGACCAAGGCAGAACCACATGCACACGTCTGTTCCTGACCCCTGCACCGGCAGAGAGCTCGGGGGAGCCAGAGTCTGTCAGGCAGCTGCTGGGCTGGCCGCCTGTGTGGGAAGGGGCAGAGCCGACCTAGGGGCAAGTTGGGCCTCTTGCTCTCCCTGCTGCCCTGAGGCTGCTGGGCCAAAGAGGTCTTGGGCATCCAGCCCCTTGCTGGTCCCTTCCCTCTGACGAGGCCCTCTGAGCTCTAGCACCTTGCAGTGTGGAGACAGCCCCTGCCAGCAACATCCTCTCCAAGGAGGCCTCAACCGAGGCCTAGGCCCAGGGGAAAGGCACCAGCGGGGTTGAGCCAGGGGAGGCGCCCGGGCATGTCTGGACCCTGTCCCCGCAGCCTGCCCCTTGGTGGGGCAGTACCCCCGGAGGCCAGGAAGGTCTGGGCAAGGCTGGCCAGGGGCAGGGGCCCTGCTGGGTCCTGCCCCTGGCCTGTGGGGCCTCTGAGCACAACCGGCCCTCTCCCACTGGAAGACCTCCCCGGCTGCCTCCAAAGTCCTGTTTGCAAGCACTCCCGCCCACTGTTCCCGCCAGGCGAGCACAATGCTCCCAAGCCCGGGAGAAAAGCGCTTCGGGGTGGTGGTCTCTCCGGGCCCTTGCCCCTGAGCCTGGGGGCCAGGCAGGGGATCCACACTCCCAGGCCAAGGCAGAACGACATGCACACGTCTGTTCCTGCCCCATGCACCGGCAGAGAGCTCGGGGCAGCCAGAGTCTGTCAGGCAGCTGCTGGGCTGGCCGCCTGTGTGGGACGGGGCAGAGCCGACCTAGGGGCAAGTTGGGCCTCTTGCTCTCCCTGCTGCCCTGAGGCTGCTGGGCCAAAGAGATCTTGGGCATCCAGCCCCTTGCTTGTCCCTTCCCTCTGACGAGGCCCTCTGAGCTCCAGCACCTTGCAGTGTGGAGACAGCCCCTGCCAGCAACCTCCTCTCCAAGGAGGCCTCAACCGAGGCCTAGGACCAGGGGAAAGGCACCAGCGGGGATGAGCCTGGGGAGGCGCCCGGGCATGTCTGGACCCAGTCCCCACAGCCTGCCCCTTGGTTGGGCAGTACCCCCGGAGGCCAGGAAGGTCTGGGCAAGGCTGGCCACGGGCAGGGGCCCTGCTGGGTCCTGCCCCTGGCCTGTGGGGCCTCTGAGCACAACCGGCCCTCTCCCACTGGAAGACTTCCCCGGCTGCCTCCAAAGGCCGGTTTGCCAACACTCCCGCCCGCTGTTCCCGCCAGGCACGCACTATTCTCCCAAGCCCGGGAGAAAAGCGCTTCGGGGTGTTGCTCTCTCCGGGCCCTTGCCCCTGAGCGTGGGGGCGAGGCAGTGGGTCTACACTCCCAGACCAACGCAGAACCACATGCACACGTCTGTTCCTGACCCCTGCACCGCAGAGAGCTCGGGGGAGCCAGAGTCTGTCAGGCAGCTGCTGGGCTGGCCGCCTGTGTGGGAAGGGGCAGAGCCGACCTAGGGGCAAGTTGGGCCTCTTCCTCTCCCTGCTGCCCTGAGGCTGCTGGGCCAAAGAGGTCTTGGGCATCCAGCCCCTTGCTGGTCCCTTCCCTCTGACGAGGCCCTCTGAGCTCCAGCACCTTGCAGTGTGGAGACAGCCCCTGCCAGCAACCTCCTCTCCAAGGAGGCCTCAACCGAGGCCTAGGCCCAGGGGAAAGGCACCAGCGGGGATGAGCCTGGGGAGGCGCCCGGGCATGTCTGGACCCAGTCCCCGCAGCCTGCCCCTTGGTGGGGCAGTACCCCCGGAGGCCAGGAGGGTCTGGGCAAGGCTGCCAGGGGCAGGGACACTGCTGGGTCCTGCCCCTGGCCTGTGGGGCGTCTGAGCACAACCGGCCCTCTCCCGCAGGAAGACCTCCCCGGCTGCCTCCAAAGGCCGGTTTGCAAGCACTCCCGCCCGATGTTCCCGCCAGGCACGCACAATGCTCCCAAGCCCGGGAGAAAAGCGCTTCGGGGTGGTGCTCTCTCCGGGCCCTTGCCCCTGAGCCTGGGGGACAGGCAGGGGGAACACACTCCCAGGCCAAGGCAGAACGACATGCACACGTCTGTTCCTGCCCCCTACACCGGCAGAGAGTTCGGGGGAGCCAGAGACTGCCAGGCTGCTGCTGGGCTGGCTGCCTGTGTGGGACGGGGTAGAGCCGACCTAGGGGCAAGTTGGGCCTCTTGCTCTCCCTGCTGCCCTGAGGCTGCTGGGTCAAAGAGGTCTTGGGCATCCAGCCCTTTGCTGGTCCTTTCCCTCTGACGAGGCCCTCTGAGCTCCAGCACCTTGCAGTGTGCAGACAGCCCCTGCCGGCAACCTCCTCTCCAAGGAGGCCTCAACCGAGGCCTAGGCCCAGGGGAAAGGCACCAGCGGGGATGAGCCTGGGGAGGCGCCCGGGCATGTCTGGACCCAGGCCCCGCAGCCTGCCCCTTGGTGGGGTAGTACCCCCGGAGGCCAGGAAGGTCTGGGCAAGGCTGCCAGAGGCAGGGACACTGCTGGGTCCTGCCCCTGGCCTGTGGGGCCTCTGAGAACAACTGGCACTCTCCCGCTGGAAGACCTCCCCGGCTGCCTCCAAAGGCTGGTTTGCAAGCACTCAATCCCGCTGTTCACGCTAGCTGCGCACAATGCTCCCATGCCCGGGGGAAAAGCATTTTGGGGTGGTGCTCACTCCGGGCTTTGGAAGACCTCCCCAGCTGCCTCCAAGGCCGGTTTGCAAGCACTTCTGCCTGCTGTTCCCGCCACCCGCGCACAATGCTCCCAAGCCCGGGAGAAAAGCGTTTCGGGGTGGTGTTCTCTCTGGACCCAAGTAAGACCTCCCGGGCTGCCCCCAAATGCCGGTTTGCAAGCACTCCCACTCACTGTTCCCGCCATCCGTGCAAATGCTCCAAGCCCAGGAGAAAAGCCCTTCAGGGTGGTGCTCTCTCCCGGCCCTTGGAAGACCTCCCCGGCTGCCTCCAAAGGCTGGATTTCAAGTACTCCCTCCCGCTGTCCCGCCAGCCGCACACAATGCTCCCAATCACGGGAGAAAAGCGCTTCGGGGTGGTGCTCTCTACGGGCCCTTGGAAGACCTCCCCGTTTGTCTCCAAAGGCCGGTTTGCAAGCACTCATGCCCGCTGTTCCCGCCAGCCGCGCACAATGCTCCCAAGCCTAGGAGAAAAGCGCTTCGGGGTGGTGCTCTCTCCCGGCCCTTGGAAGACCTCCCCGGCTGCCTCCAAAGGCCGGTTTGCAAGCACTCAATCCCGCTGTTCCCGCCAGCCGCGCACAATGCTCCCAAGCCCGGGAGAAAAGCGCTTCGGGGTGGTGCTCTCTCCCGGCCCTTGGAAGACCTCCCCGGCTGCCTCCAAAGGCTGGTTTTCAAGAACTCCCTCCCGCTGACCCGCCAGCCGCACACAATGCTCCCAAGCCCGGGAGAAAAGCATTTTGAGGTGGTCTCTCTCCGGGCCCTTGGAAGACTCCCCGGCTGCCTCTAAAGGCCGGTTTGCAAGCACTCATGTCCTCTGTTCCCGACAGCCGCGAACAATGCTCCCAATTCCGTGAGAAAAGTGCTTCGGGATGGTGCTCTCTCCGGGCCCTTGGAAGACCTCCCAAGCTGCCTCCAAAGGCCGGTTTGCAAGCACTCCCGCCCGCTGTTCCCGCCAGCCTCGCACAATGCTCCCAAGCCCGGGAGAAAAGCGCTTCGGGGTGGTGTTCTCTCCGTGCCAATGGAGGACCTCCCTGGCTGCCCCCAAAGGCCGGTTTGCAAGCACTCCCACTCGCTGTTCCCGCCAGCCACGCACAATCCTCCAAAACCCCGGAGAAAAGCGCTTCGGGGTGGTGTTCTCTCCGTGCCCATGGAAGACCTCCCGGGGTGCCCCCAAAGGCCGGTTTGGAAGCACTCCGACTCGCTGTTCCCGCCATCCGCGCACAATGCTCCCAAGCCCGGGAGAAAAGCATTTTGGGGTGGTGCTCACACCGGGCCCTGGAAGACCTCCCCGGCTGCCTCCAAAGGACGGTTTTCAAGCACTCCTGCCTGCTGTTCCCGCCACCCGCGCACAATGCTCCCAAGCCCGGGAGAAAAGCGCTTCGGGGTGGTGCTCTCTACAGGCCCTTGGAAGACCTCCCCGGCTGCCTCCAAAGGCCGGTTTGCAAGGACTCCTTCCTGCTGTTCCCGCCAGCCACGCACAATGCTCCCAAGCCCGGGAGAAAAGCATTTTGGGGTGGTGCTCACACCGGGCCCTGGAAGACCTCCCCGGCTGCCTCCAAAGGACGGTTTTCAAGCACTCCTGCCTGCTGTTCCCGCCACCCGCGCAGAATGCTCCCAAGCGCGGGAGAAAAGCGCTTCGGGGTAGTGCTCTCTACAGGCCCTTGGAAGACCTCCCCGGCTGCCTCCAAAGGCCGGTTTGCAAGGACTCCTTCCTGCTGTTCCCGCCAGCCACGCACAATGCTCCCAAGCCCGGGAGAAAAGCATTTTGGGGTGGTGCTCACTCCGGGCCCTTGGAAGACCTCCCCGGCTGCCTCCAATGGCCAGTTTGCAAGCACTCATGTCCGCTGTTCCCACCAGCCGCGCACAATGCTCCCAAGCCCGGGAGAAAAGCTTTTTGGGGTGGTGCTCACACCGGGCCCTGGAAGACCTCCCCGGCTGCCTCCAAAGGCCAGTTTTCAAGCACTCCTGCCTGCTGTTCCCGCCACCTGCGCACAATGCTCCCAAGCCCGGGAGAAAAGCGCTTCGGGGTGGTGCTCTCTACAGGCCCTTGGAAGACCTCCCCGGCTGCCTCCAAAGGCCGGTTTGCAAGGACTCCTTCCTGCTGTTCCCGCCAGCCACGCACAATGCTCCCAAGCCCGGGAGAGAAGCATTTTGGGGTGGTGCTCTCTACAGGCCCTTGGAAGACCTCCCCGGCTGCCTCCAGTGGCCAGTTTGCAAGCACTCATGCCCGCTGTTCCCACCAGCCGCGCACAATGCTCCCAAGCCCGGGAGAAAAGCTTTTTGGGGTGGTGCTCACACCGGGCCCTGGAAGACCTCCCCGGCTGCCTGCAAAGGCCGGTTTTCAAGCACCTCTGCCTGCTGTTCCTGCCACCCGCGCACAATACTCCCAAGCCCGGGAGAAAAGCGCTTCGGGGTGGTGCTCTCTACAGGCCCTTGGAAGACCTCCCCCGCTGCCTCCAAAGGCCGGTTTGCAAGGACTCCTTCCTGCTGTTCCCGCCAGCCACGCACAATGCTCCCAAGCCCGGGAGAAAAGTGCTTCGGGGTGGTGATCTCTCCGGGCCCTTGGAAGTCGTCCCCGGCTGCCTCCAAAGGCCGGTTTGCAAGCACTCATGCCCGTTGTTCCCACCAGCCGCACACAATGCTCCCAAGCCCGGGAGAAAAGCATTTTGGGGTGGTGCTCACTCCGGGCCCTTGGAAGACCTCCCCGGCTGCCTCCAAAGGCCAGTTTGCAAGCAGTCCTGCCTGCTGTTCCCGCCAGCCGCGCACAATGCTCCCAAGCCCGGGAGAAAAGCGCTTCGGGGTGGTGCTCTCTCCGGGCCCTTGGAAGACGTCCCCGGCTGCCTCCAAAGGCCGGTTTGCAAGCACTCATGCCCGTTGTTCCCACCAGCCGCGCACAATGCTCCCAAGCCCGGGAGAAAAGCATTTTGGGGTGGTGCTCACTCCGGGCCCTTGGAAGACCTCCCCGGCTGCCTCCAAAGGCCAGTTTGCAAGCAGTCCTGCCTGCTGTTCCCGCCAGCCGCGCACAATGTTCCCAAGCCCGGGAGAAAAGCGCTTCGGGGTGGTGCTCTCTCCGGGCACTTTCAAGACCTCCCCGGCTGCCTCCAAAGGCCGGTTTGTAAGTACTCATTCCCGCTGCTTCCACCAGCCACGCACAATGCTCCCAAGCCCGGGAGAAAAGCATTTTGGGGTGGTGCTCTCTCCGGGCCCTTGGAAGACCTCCCGGGCTGCCTCCAAAGGCCGGTTTGCAAGCATTCATGTCCGTTGTTCCCGACAGCCGCGCACAATGCTCCCAAGCCCGAGAGAAAAGCATTTTGGGGTGGTGATCAGTCCGGCCCTTGGAAGACCTCCCCGGCTGCCTCCAAAGGACAGTTTGCAAGCACTCATGCCCGCTGTTCCCGCCAGCCGCGCACAATGCTCCCAAGACCGTGAGAAAAGCGCTTCGGGGTGGTGTTCTCTCAGGGACCATGGAGGACCTCCCCGGCTGCCCCCAAAGGCCGGTTTGCAAGCATACCCACTCGCTGTTCCCGCCAGGCACACACAATGTTCCAAAACCCCGGAGAAAAGCGCTTCGGGGTGGTGGTCTCTCCGGGCCCCTGCCCCTGAGCCTGGGGGCCAGGCAGGGGATCCACAGTCCCAGGCCAAGGCAGAACCACATGCACACGTCTGTTCCTGCCCCCTCCACCGGCAGAGAGCTGGGGGGAGCCAGAGTCTGTCAGGCAGCTGCTGGGCTGGCCACCTGTGTGGGAAGGGGCAGAGCCGACCTAGGGGCAAGTTGGGCCTCTTGCTCTCCCTGCTGCCCTGAGGCTGCTGGGCCAAAGAGGTCTTGGGCATCCAGCCCCTTGCTGGTCCCTTCCCTCTGACGAGGCCCTCTGAGCTCCAGCACCTTGCAGTGTGGAGACAGCCCCTGCCAGCAACCTCCTCTCCAAGGAGGCCTCAACCGAGGCCTAGGCCCAGGGGAAAGGCACCAGCGGAGATGAGCCAGTGGAGGCGCCCGGGCATGTCTGGACCCAGTCCCCGCAGCCTGCCCCTTGGTGGGGCAGTACCCCCGGAGGCCAGGAAGGTCTGGGCAAGGCTGCGAGGGGCAGGGGCCCTGCTGGGTCGTGCCCCTGGCCTGTGGGGCGTCTGAGCACAACCGGCACTCTCCCGCTGGAAGACCTCCCCGTCTGCCTCCAAAGGCCGGTTTGCAAGCACTCCCGCCCGCTGTTCCCGCCAGGCACGCACAATGCTCCCAAGCCCGGGAGAAAAGCGCTTCGGGGTGGTGCTCTCTCCGGGCCCTTGCCCCTGAGCCTGGGGGCCAGGCAGTTGGAACACACTCCCAGGCCAATGCAGAACGACATGCACACGTCTGTTCCTGCCCCCTACACCGGCAGAGAGCTCGGGGGAGCCAGAGACTGCCAGGCTGCTGCTGGGCTGGCTGCCTGTGTGGGACGTGGCAGAGCCGACCTAGGGGCAAGTTGGGCCTCTTGCTCTCCCTGCTGCCCTGAGGCTGCTGGGTCAAAGAGGTCTTGGGTATCCAGCCCTTTGCTGGTCCCTTCCCTCTGACGAGGCCCTCTGAGCTCCAGCACCTTGCAGTGTGGAGACAGCCCCTGCCAGCAACCTCCTCTCCAAAGAGGCCTCAACCGAGGCCTACGCCCAGGGGAAAAGCACCAGCAGGGATGATCCTGGGGAGGCGCACGGACATGTCTGGACCCAGTCCCCGCAGCCTGCCCCTTGGTGGGGCAGTACCCCCGGAGGCCAGGAAGGTCTGGGCAAGGCTGGCCAGGGGCAGGGTCCCTGCTGGGTCCTGCCCCTGGCCTGTGAGGCCTCTGAGCACAACCGGCCCTCTCCCACTGGAAGACCTCCCCAGCTGCCTCCAAAGTCCTGTTTGCAAACACTCCCGCCCGCTGTTCACGCCAGGCTCGCACAATGCTCCCAAGCCCGGGAGAAAAGCGCTTCGGGGTGGTGCTCTCTCCGGGCCCTTGCCCCTGAGCCTGGGGGCCAGGCAGTGGGTCCACACTCCCAGACCAAGGCAGAACCACATGCACACGTCTGTTCCTGACCCCTGCACCGGCAGAGAGCTCTGGGGAGCCAGAGTCTGTCAGGCAGGTGCTGGGCTGGCCGCCTGTGTGGGAAGGGGCAGAGCCGACCTAGGGGCAAGTTGGGCCTCTTCCTCTCCCTGCTGCCCTGAGGCTGCTGGGCCAAAGAGGTCTTGGGCATCCAGCCTTTTGGTGGTCCCTTCCCTCTGACGAGGCTCTCTGAGCTCCAGCACCTTGCAGTGTGGAGACAGCCCCTGCCAGCAACCTCCTCTCCAATGAGGCCTCAACCGAGGCCTAGGCCCAGGGGAAAGGCACCAGCGGGGATGAGCCTGGGGAGGCGCCCGGGCATGTCTGGACCCAGTCCCCGCAGCCTGCCCCTTGGTGGGGCAGTACCCCCGGAGGCCAGGAAGGTCTGTGCAAGGCTGCCAGGGGCAGGGACAGCGCTGGGTCCTGCCCCTGGCCTGTGGGACGTCTGAGCACAACCGGCACTCTCCCGCTGGAAGACCTCCCCGTCTGCCTCCAAAGGCCGGTTTGCAAGCACTCCCGCCCGCTGTTCCCGCCAGGCACGCACAATGCTCCCAAGCCCGGGAGAAAAGCGCTTCGGGGTGGTGCTCTCTCCGGGCCCATGCCCCTAAGCCTGCGGGCCAGGCAGTTGGAACACACTCCCAGGCCAAGACAGAACGACATGAACACGTCTGTTCCTGCCCCCTACACCGGCAGAGAGCTCGGGGGAGCCAGAGTCTCTCAGGCAGGTGCTGGGCTGGCCGCCTGTGTGGGAAGTGGCAGAGCCGACCTAGGGGCAAGTTGGGCCTCTTGCTCTCCCTGCTGCCCTGAGGCTGCTGGGCCAAAGACGTCTTGGGCATCCAGCCCTTTGCTGGTCCCTTCCCTCTGACGAGGCCCTCTGAGCTCCAGCACCTTGCAGTGTGGAGACAGCACCTGCCAGCAATCTCCTCTCCAAGGAGGCCTCAACCGAGGCCTAGGCCCAGGGGAAAGGCACCAGCGGGGATGAGCCTGGGGAGGCGCCCGGGCATGTCTGGACCCAGTCCCCGCAGCCTGCCCCTTGGTGGGGCAGTACCCCTGGAGTCCAGGAAGGTCTGGGAAAGGCTGGCCAGGGGCAGGGGACCTGCTGGGTCTTGCCCCTGGCCTGTGGGACCTCTGAGCACAACCGGCCCTCTCCCACTGGAAGACCTCCCCGGCTGCCTCCAAAGTCCTGTTTGCCAACACTCCCACCCACTGTTCACGCCAGACTTGCACAATGCTCCCAAGCCCGGGAGAAAAGCGCTTCGGGGTGGTGCTCTCTCCGGGCCCCTGGACCTGAGCCTGTGGGCAAGGCAGGGGGAACACACTCCCAGACCAAGGCAGAAACACATGCACACGTCTGTTCCTGTCCCCTGCACCGGCAGAGAGCTCGGGGGAGCCAGAGTCTCTCAGGCAGGTGCTGGGCTGGCCGCCTGTGTGGGAAGGGGCAGAGCCGACCTAGGGGCAAGTTGGGCCTCTTGCTCTCCCTGCTGCCCTGAGGCTGCAGGGCCAAAGACGTCTTGGGCATCCAGCCCCTTACTGGTCCCTTCCCTCTGACGAGGCCCTCTGAGCTCCAGCACCTTGCAGTGTGGAGACAGCCCCTGCCAGCAATCTCCTCTCCAAGGAGGCCTCATCCGAGGCCTAGGCCCAGGGGAAAGGCACCAGCGGGGTTGAGCCAGGGGAGGCGCCCGGGCATGTCTGGACCCAGTCCCCGCAGCCTGCCCCTTGGTGGGGCAGTACGCCCGGAGGCCAGGAAGGTCTGGGCAAGGCTGGCCAGGGGCAGGGGCCCTGCTGGGTCCTGCCCCTGGCCTGTGGGGCCTCTGAGCACAACCGGCCCTCTCCCACTGGAAGACCTCCCCGGCTGCCTCCAAAGGCCGGTTTGCAAGCACTCCCGCCCACTGTTCCCGCCAGGCGCGCACAATGCTCCCAAGCCCGGGAGAAAAGCGCTTCGGGGTGGTGGTCTCTCCGGGCCCTTGCCCCTGAGCCTGGGGGCCAGGCAGGGGATCCACAGTCCCAGGCCAAGGCACAACAACATGCACACGTCTGTTCCTGCCCCCTCCACCGGCAGAGAGCTCGGGGGAGCCAGAGTCTGTCAGGCAGCTGCTGGGCTGGCCGCCTGTGTGGGAAGGGGCAGAGCCGACCTAGGGGCAAGTTGGGCCTCTTGCTCTCCCTGCTGCCCTGAGGCTGCTGGGCCAAAGAGGTCTTGGGCATCCAGCCCCTTGCTGGTCCCTTCCCTCTGACGAGGCCCTCTGAGCTCCAGCACCTTGCAGTGTGGAGACAGCCCCTGCCAGCAACCTCCTCTCCAAGGAGGCCTCAACCGAGGCCTAGGCACAGGGGAAAGGCACCAGCGGGGATGAGCCAGTGGAGGCGCACGGGCATATCAGGACTCAGTCCCCGCAGCCTGCCCCTTGGTGGGGCAGTACCCCCGGAGGCCAGGAAGGTCTGGACAAGGCTGGCCAGGGGCAGGGTCCCTGCTGGGTCCTGCCCCTGGCCTGTGGGGCCTCTGAGCACAACCGGCCCTCTCCCACTGGAAGACCTCCCCGGCTGCCTCCAAAGGCGGGTTTGCCAACACTCCCGCCCGCTGTTCCCGCCAGGCACGCACAACGCTCCCAAGGCCAGGAGAAAAGCGCTTCGGGGTGTTGCTCTCTCCGGGCCCTTGCCCCTGAGCCTGGGGTCCAGGCAGTGGGTCCACACTCCCAGACCAAGGCAGAACCACATGCACACGTCTGTTCCTGACCCCTGCACCGGCAGAGAGCTCGGGGGAGCCAGAGTCTGTCAGGCAGCTGCTGGGTTGGCTGCCTGTGTGGGAAGGGGCAGAGCCGACCTAGGGGCAAGTTGGGCCTCTTGCTCTCCCTGCTGCCCTGAGGCTGCTGGGCCAAAGAGGTCTTGGGCATCCAGCCCCTTGCTGGTCCCTTCCCGCTGACGAGGCCCTCTGAGCTCCAGCACCTTGCAGTGTGGAGACAGCCCCTGCCAGCAACCTCCTCTCCAAGGAGGCATCAACCGAGGCCTATGCCCAGGGGAAAGGCACCAGCGGGGATGAGCCTGGGGAGGCGCCCAGGCATGTCTGGACCCTGTCCCCGCAGCCTGCCCCTTGGTGGGGCAGTACCCCCGGAGGCCAGGAAGGTCTGGGCAAGGCTGGCCAGGGGCAGGGGCCCTACTGGGTCCTGCCCCTGGCCTGTGGGGCCTCTGAGCACAACCGGCCCTCTCCCACTCGAAGAACTCCCCGGCTGCCTCCAAAGGCCAGTTTGCCAACACTCCCGCCCGCTGTTCCCGCCAGTCACGCACAATGCTCCCAAGCCCGGGAGAAAAGCACTTCGGGGTGGTGCTCTCCTCGGGCCCTTGCCCCTGAGCCTGGGGGCCAGGCAGTTGGTCCACACTCCCAGACCAAGGCAGAACCACATGCACACGTCTGTTCCTGACCCCTGCACCGGCAGAGAGCTCGGGGGAGCCAGAGTCTGTCAGGCAGCTGCTGGGCTGGCCGCCTGTGTGGGAAGGGGCAGAGCCGACCTAGGGGCAAGTTGGGCCTCTTCCTCTCCCTGCTGCCCTGAGGCTGCTGGGCCAAATAGGTCTTGGGCATCCAGCCCCTTGCTGGTCCCTTCACTCTGACGAGGCCCTCTGAGCTCTAGCACCTTGCAGTGTTGGGACAGCCCCTGCCAGCAACATCCTCTCCAAGGAGGCCTCAACCGAGGCCTAGGCCCAGGGGAAAGGCACCAGCGGGGATGAGCCTGGGGAGGCGCCCGGGCATGTCTGGACCCAGTCCCCGCAGCCTGCCCCTTGGTGGGGCAGTACCCCCGGAGGCCAGGAAGATCTGGGCAAGGCTGGCCAGGGGCAGGGGCCCTGCTGGGTCCTCCCCATGGCCTGTGGTGCCTCTGAGCACAACCGGCCCTCTCCCACTGGAAGACCTCCCCGGCTGCCTCCAAAGGCCAGTTTGCCAACACTCCTGCCCGCTCTTCCCGCCAGGCACGCACAATGCTCCCAAGCCCGGGAGAAAAGCGCTTCGGGGTGGTGCTCTCTCCGGGCCCTTGCCCCTGAGCCTGTGGGCAAGGCAGGGGGAACACACTCCCAGACCAAGGCAGAAACACATGCACACGTCTGGTCCTGTCCCCTGCACCGGCAGAGAGCTCGGGGGAGCCAGAGTCTCTCAGGCAGGTGCTGGGCTGGCCGCCTGTGTGGGAAGGGGCAGAGCCGACCTAGGGGCAAGTTGGGACTCTTGCTCTCCCTGCTGCCCTGAGGCTGCAGGGCCAAAGACGTCTTGGGCATCCAGCCCCTTACTGGTCCCTTCCCTCTGACGAGGCCCTCTGAGCTCCAGCACCTTGCAGTGTGGAGACAGCCCCTGCCAGCAATCTCCTCTCCAAGGAGGCCTCAACCGAGGCCTAGGCCCAGGGGAAAGGCACCAGCGGGGTTGAGCCAGGGGAGGCGCCCGGGCATGTCTGGACCCTGTCCCCGCAGCCTGCCCCTTGGTGGCGCAGTACCCCCGGAGGCCAGGAAGGTCTGGGCAAGGCTGGCCAGGGGCAGGGGCCCTGCTGGGTCCTGCCCCTGGCCTGTGGGGCCTCTGAGCACAACCGGCCCTCTCCCACTGGAAGACCTCCCCGGCTGCCTCCAAAGTCCTGTTTGCAAGCACTCCCGCCCACTGTTCCCGCCAGGCGCGCACAATGCTCCCAAGCCCGGGAGAAAAGCATTTTGGGGTGGTGCTCACTCCGGGCCCTTGGAAGACCTCCCCGGCTGCCTCCAAAGGCCAGTTTGCAAGCAGTCCTGCCTGCTGTTCCCGCCAGCCGCGCACAATGTTCCCAAGCCCGGGAGAAAAGCGCTTCGGGGTGGTGCTCTCTCCGGGCACTTTCAAGACCTCCCCGGCTGCCTCCAAAGGCCGGTTTGTAAGTACTCATTCCCGCTGCTTCCACCAGCCACGCACAATGCTCCCAAGCCCGGGAGAAAAGCATTTTGGGGTGGTGCTCTCTCCGGGCCCTTGGAAGACCTCCCGGGCTGCCTCCAAAGGCCGGTTTGCAAGCATTCATGTCCGTTGTTCCCGACAGCCGCGCACAATGCTCCCAAGCCCGAGAGAAAAGCATTTTGGGGTGGTGATCAGTCCGGCCCTTGGAAGACCTCCCCGGCTGCCTCCAAAGGACAGTTTGCAAGCACTCATGCCCGCTGTTCCCGCCAGCCGCGCACAATGCTCCCAAGACCGTGAGAAAAGCGCTTCGGGGTGGTGTTCTCTCAGGGACCATGGAGGACCTCCCCGGCTGCCCCCAAAGGCCGGTTTGCAAGCATACCCACTCGCTGTTCCCGCCAGGCACACACAATGTTCCAAAACCCCGGAGAAAAGCGCTTCGGGGTGGTGGTCTCTCCGGGCCCCTGCCCCTGAGCCTGGGGGCCAGGCAGGGGATCCACAGTCCCAGGCCAAGGCAGAACCACATGCACACGTCTGTTCCTGCCCCCTCCACCGGCAGAGAGCTGGGGGGAGCCAGAGTCTGTCAGGCAGCTGCTGGGCTGGCCACCTGTGTGGGAAGGGGCAGAGCCGACCTAGGGGCAAGTTGGGCCTCTTGCTCTCCCTGCTGCCCTGAGGCTGCTGGGCCAAAGAGGTCTTGGGCATCCAGCCCCTTGCCGGTCCCTTCCCTCTGACGAGGCCCTCTGAGCTCCAGCACCTTGCAGTGTGGAGACAGCCCCTGCCAGCAACCTCCTCTCCAAGGAGGCCTCAACCGAGGCCTAGGCCCAGGGGAAAGGCACCAGCGGAGATGAGCCAGTGGAGGCGCCCGGGCATGTCTGGACCCAGTCCCCGCAGCCTGCCCCTTGGTGGGGCAGTACCCCCGGAGGCCAGGAAGGTCTGGGCAAGGCTGCGAGGGGCAGGGGCCCTGCTGGGTCGTGCCCCTGGCCTGTGGGGCGTCTGAGCACAACCGGCACTCTCCCGCTGGAAGACCTCCCCGTCTGCCTCCAAAGGCCGGTTTGCAAGCACTCCCGCCCGCTGTTCCCGCCAGGCACGCACAATGCTCCCAAGCCCGGGAGAAAAGCGCTTCGGGGTGGTGCTCTCTCCGGGCCCTTGCCCCTGAGCCTGGGGGCCAGGCAGTTGGAACACACTCCCAGGCCAATGCAGAACGACATGCACACGTCTGTTCCTGCCCCCTACACCGGCAGAGAGCTCGGGGGAGCCAGAGACTGCCAGGCTGCTGCTGGGCTGGCTGCCTGTGTGGGACGTGGCAGAGCCGACCTAGGGGCAAGTTGGGCCTCTTGCTCTCCCTGCTGCCCTGAGGCTGCTGGGTCAAAGAGGTCTTGGGTATCCAGCCCTTTGCTGGTCCCTTCCCTCTGACGAGGCCCTCTGAGCTCCAGCACCTTGCAGTGTGGAGACAGCCCCTGCCAGCAACCTCCTCTCCAAAGAGGCCTCAACCGAGGCCTACGCCCAGGGGAAAAGCACCAGCAGGGATGATCCTGGGGAGGCGCACGGACATGTCTGGACCCAGTCCCCGCAGCCTGCCCCTTGGTGGGGCAGTACCCCCGGAGGCCAGGAAGGTCTGGGCAAGGCTGGCCAGGGGCAGGGTCCCTGCTGGGTCCTGCCCCTGGCCTGTGAGGCCTCTGAGCACAACCGGCCCTCTCCCACTGGAAGACCTCCCCAGCTGCCTCCAAAGTCCTGTTTGCAAACACTCCCGCCCGCTGTTCACGCCAGGCTCGCACAATGCTCCCAAGCCCGGGAGAAAAGCGCTTCGGGGTGGTGCTCTCTCCGGGCCCTTGCCCCTGAGCCTGGGGGCCAGGCAGTGGGTCCACACTCCCAGACCAAGGCAGAACCACATGCACACGTCTGTTCCTGACCCCTGCACCGGCAGAGAGCTCTGGGGAGCCAGAGTCTGTCAGGCAGGTGCTGGGCTGGCCGCCTGTGTGGGAAGGGGCAGAGCCGACCTAGGGGCAAGTTGGGCCTCTTCCTCTCCCTGCTGCCCTGAGGCTGCTGGGCCAAAGAGGTCTTGGGCATCCAGCCTTTTGGTGGTCCCTTCCCTCTGACGAGGCTCTCTGAGCTCCAGCACCTTGCAGTGTGGAGACAGCCCCTGCCAGCAACCTCCTCTCCAATGAGGCCTCAACCGAGGCCTAGGCCCAGGGGAAAGGCACCAGCGGGGATGAGCCTGGGGAGGCGCCCGGGCATGTCTGGACCCAGTCCCCGCAGCCTGCCCCTTGGTGGGGCAGTACCCCCGGAGGCCAGGAAGGTCTGTGCAAGGCTGCCAGGGGCAGGGACAGCGCTGGGTCCTGCCCCTGGCCTGTGGGACGTCTGAGCACAACCGGCACTCTCCCGCTGGAAGACCTCCCCGTCTGCCTCCAAAGGCCGGTTTGCAAGCACTCCCGCCCGCTGTTCCCGCCAGGCACGCACAATGCTCCCAAGCCCGGGAGAAAAGCGCTTCGGGGTGGTGCTCTCTCCGGGCCCATGCCCCTAAGCCTGCGGGCCAGGCAGTTGGAACACACTCCCAGGCCAAGACAGAACGACATGAACACGTCTGTTCCTGCCCCCTACACCGGCAGAGAGCTCGGGGGAGCCAGAGTCTCTCAGGCAGGTGCTGGGCTGGCCGCCTGTGTGGGAAGTGGCAGAGCCGACCTAGGGGCAAGTTGGGCCTCTTGCTCTCCCTGCTGCCCTGAGGCTGCTGGGCCAAAGACGTCTTGGGCATCCAGCCCTTTGCTGGTCCCTTCCCTCTGACGAGGCCCTCTGAGCTCCAGCACCTTGCAGTGTGGAGACAGCACCTGCCAGCAATCTCCTCTCCAAGGAGGCCTCAACCGAGGCCTAGGCCCAGGGGAAAGGCACCAGCGGGGATGAGCCTGGGGAGGCGCCCGGGCATGTCTGGACCCAGTCCCCGCAGCCTGCCCCTTGGTGGGGCAGTACCCCTGGAGTCCAGGAAGGTCTGGGAAAGGCTGGCCAGGGGCAGGGGACCTGCTGGGTCTTGCCCCTGGCCTGTGGGACCTCTGAGCACAACCGGCCCTCTCCCACTGGAAGACCTCCCCGGCTGCCTCCAAAGTCCTGTTTGCCAACACTCCCACCCACTGTTCACGCCAGATTTGCACAATGCTCCCAAGCCCGGGAGAAAAGCGCTTCGGGGTGGTGCTCTCTCCGGGCCCCTGGACCTGAGCCTGTGGGCAAGGCAGGGGGAACACACTCCCAGACCAAGGCAGAAACACATGCACACGTCTGTTCCTGTCCCCTGCACCGGCAGAGAGCTCGGGGGAGCCAGAGTCTCTCAGGCAGGTGCTGGGCTGGCCGCCTGTGTGGGAAGGGGCAGAGCCGACCTAGGGGCAAGTTGGGCCTCTTGCTCTCCCTGCTGCCCTGAGGCTGCAGGGCCAAAGACGTCTTGGGCATCCAGCCCCTTACTGGTCCCTTCCCTCTGACGAGGCCCTCTGAGCTCCAGCACCTTGCAGTGTGGAGACAGCCCCTGCCAGCAATCTCCTCTCCAAGGAGGCCTCATCCGAGGCCTAGGCCCAGGGGAAAGGCACCAGCGGGGTTGAGCCAGGGGAGGCGCCCGGGCATGTCTGGACCCAGTCCCCGCAGCCTGCCCCTTGGTGGGGCAGTACGCCCGGAGGCCAGGAAGGTCTGGGCAAGGCTGGCCAGGGGCAGGGGCCCTGCTGGGTCCTGCCCCTGGCCTGTGGGGCCTCTGAGCACAACCGGCCCTCTCCCACTGGAAGACCTCCCCGGCTGCCTCCAAAGGCCGGTTTGCAAGTACTCCCGCCCACTGTTCCCGCCAGGCGCGCACAATGCTCCCAAGCCCGGGAGAAAAGCGCTTCGGGGTGGTGGTCTCTCCGGGCCCTTGCCCCTGAGCCTGGGGGCCAGGCAGGGGATCCACAGTCCCAGGCCAAGGCACAACAACATGCACACGTCTGTTCCTGCCCCCTCCACCGGCAGAGAGCTCGGGGGAGCCAGAGTCTGTCAGGCAGCTGCTGGGCTGGCCGCCTGTGTGGGAAGGGGCAGAGCCGACCTAGGGGCAAGTTGGGCCTCTTGCTCTCCCTGCTGCCCTGAGGCTGCTGGGCCAAAGAGGTCTTGGGCATCCAGCCCCTTGCTGGTCCCTTCCCTCTGACGAGGCCCTCTGAGCTCCAGCACCTTGCAGTGTGGAGACAGCCCCTGCCAGCAACCTCCTCTCCAAGGAGGCCTCAACCGAGGCCTAGGCACAGGGGAAAGGCACCAGCGGGGATGAGCCAGTGGAGGCGCACGGGCATATCAGGACTCAGTCCCCGCAGCCTGCCCCTTGGTGGGGCAGTACCCCCGGAGGCCAGGAAGGTCTGGACAAGGCTGGCCAGGGGCAGGGTCCCTGCTGGGTCCTGCCCCTGGCCTGTGGGGCCTCTGAGCACAACCGGCCCTCTCCCACTGGAAGACCTCCCCGGCTGCCTCCAAAGGCGGGTTTGCCAACACTCCCGCCCGCTGTTCCCGCCAGGCACGCACAACGCTCCCAAGGCCAGGAGAAAAGCGCTTCGGGGTGTTGCTCTCTCCGGGCCCTTGCCCCTGAGCCTGGGGTCCAGGCAGTGGGTCCACACTCCCAGACCAAGGCAGAACCACATGCACACGTCTGTTCCTGACCCCTGCACCGGCAGAGAGCTCGGGGGAGCCAGAGTCTGTCAGGCAGCTGCTGGGTTGGCTGCCTGTGTGGGAAGGGGCAGAGCCGACCTAGGGGCAAGTTGGGCCTCTTGCTCTCCCTGCTGCCCTGAGGCTGCTGGGCCAAAGAGGTCTTGGGCATCCAGCCCCTTGCTGGTCCCTTCCCGCTGACGAGGCCCTCTGAGCTCCAGCACCTTGCAGTGTGGAGACAGCCCCTGCCAGCAACCTCCTCTCCAAGGAGGCATCAACCGAGGCCTATGCCCAGGGGAAAGGCACCAGCGGGGATGAGCCTGGGGAGGCGCCCAGGCATGTCTGGACCCTGTCCCCGCAGCCTGCCCCTTGGTGGGGCAGTACCCCCGGAGGCCAGGAAGGTCTGGGCAAGGCTGGCCAGGGGCAGGGGCCCTACTGGGTCCTGCCCCTGGCCTGTGGGGCCTCTGAGCACAACCGGCCCTCTCCCACTCGAAGAACTCCCCGGCTGCCTCCAAAGGCCAGTTTGCCAACACTCCCGCCCGCTGTTCCCGCCAGTCACGCACAATGCTCCCAAGCCCGGGAGAAAAGCACTTCGGGGTGGTGCTCTCCTCGGGCCCTTGCCCCTGAGCCTGGGGGCCAGGCAGTTGGTCCACACTCCCAGACCAAGGCAGAACCACATGCACACGTCTGTTCCTGACCCCTGCACCGGCAGAGAGCTCGGGGGAGCCAGAGTCTGTCAGGCAGCTGCTGGGCTGGCCGCCTGTGTGGGAAGGGGCAGAGCCGACCTAGGGGCAAGTTGGGCCTCTTCCTCTCCCTGCTGCCCTGAGGCTGCTGGGCCAAATAGGTCTTGGGCATCCAGCCCCTTGCTGGTCCCTTCACTCTGACGAGGCCCTCTGAGCTCTAGCACCTTGCAGTGTGGAGACAGCCCCTGCCAGCAACATCCTCTCCAAGGAGGCCTCAACCGAGGCCTAGGCCCAGGGGAAAGGCACCAGCGGGGATGAGCCTGGGGAGGCGCCCGGGCATGTCTGGACCCAGTCCCCGCAGCCTGCCCCTTGGTGGGGCAGTACCCCCGGAGGCCAGGAAGATCTGGGCAAGGCTGGCCAGGGGCAGGGGCCCTGCTGGGTCCTCCCCATGGCCTGTGGTGCCTCTGAGCACAACCGGCCCTCTCCCACTGGAAGACCTCCCCGGCTGCCTCCAAAGGCCAGTTTGCCAACACTCCTGCCCGCTCTTCCCGCCAGGCACGCACAATGCTCCCAAGCCCGGGAGAAAAGCGCTTCGGGGTGGTGCTCTCTCCGGGCCCTTGCCCCTGAGCCTGTGGGCAAGGCAGGGGGAACACACTCCCAGACCAAGGCAGAAACACATGCACACGTCTGGTCCTGTCCCCTGCACCGGCAGAGAGCTCGGGGGAGCCAGAGTCTCTCAGGCAGGTGCTGGGCTGGCCGCCTGTGTGGGAAGGGGCAGAGCCGACCTAGGGGCAAGTTGGGACTCTTGCTCTCCCTGCTGCCCTGAGGCTGCAGGGCCAAAGACGTCTTGGGCATCCAGCCCCTTACTGGTCCCTTCCCTCTGACGAGGCCCTCTGAGCTCCAGCACCTTGCAGTGTGGAGACAGCCCCTGCCAGCAATCTCCTCTCCAAGGAGGCCTCAACCGAGGCCTAGGCCCAGGGGAAAGGCACCAGCGGGGTTGAGCCAGGGGAGGCGCCCGGGCATGTCTGGACCCTGTCCCCGCAGCCTGCCCCTTGGTGGCGCAGTACCCCCGGAGGCCAGGAAGGTCTGGGCAAGGCTGGCCAGGGGCAGGGGCCCTGCTGGGTCCTGCCCCTGGCCTGTGGGGCCTCTGAGCACAACCGGCCCTCTCCCACTGGAAGACCTCCCCGGCTGCCTCCAAAGTCCTGTTTGCAAGCACTCCCGCCCACTGTTCCCGCCAGGCGCGCACAATGCTCCCAAGCCCGGGAGAAAAGCGCTTCGGGGTGGTGGTCTCTCCGGGCCCTTGCCCCTGAGCCTGGGGGCAAGGCATGGGGAACACACTCCCAGGCCAAGGCAGAACCACATGCCCACGTCTGTTCCTGTCCCCTGCACCGGCAGAGAGCTTGAGGGAGCCAGAGTCTGTCAGGCAGCTGCTGGGTTGGCCGCCTGTGTGGGAAGGGGCAGAGCCGCCCTAGGGGCAAGTTGGGCCTCTTGCTCTCCCTGCTGCCCTGAGGCTGCTGGGCCAAAGACGTCTTGGGCATCCAGCCCCTTACTGGTCCCTTCCCTCTGACGAGGCCCTCTGAGCTCCAGCACCTTGCAGTGTGGAGACAGCCCCTGCCAGCAACCTCCTCTCCAAGGAGGCCTCAACCGAGGCCTAGGCCCAGGGGAAAGGCACCAGCGGGGATGAGCCAGTGGAGGCGCCCGAGCATGTCTGGACCCAGTCCCCGCAGCCTGCCCCTTGGTGGGGCAGTACCCCCGGAGGCCAGGAAGGTCTGGGTAAGACTGGCCAGGGGCAGGGGCCCTGCTGGGTCCTGCCCCTGGCCTGTGGGGCCTCTGAGCACAACCGGCCCTCTCCCACTGGAAGACCTCCCCGGCTGCCTCCAAAGGCCGGTTTGCAAGCGCTCCCGGCCACAGTTACCAGCAGGCGGGCACAATGCTCCTAAGCCCGGAAGAAAAGCGCTTCAGGGTGGTGCTCTCTCTGGGCCCTTGCCCCTTAGCCTGGGAGCAAGGCAGGGTGTCCACACTCCCAAGCCAAGGCAGAACCACATGCACACGTCTGACCTGCCCCCTGCACCGGCAGAGAGCTCGGGGGAGCCAGAGTCTGTCAGGCAGCTGCTGGGCTGGCCGCCTGTGTGGGAAGTGGCAGAGCCGACCTAGGGGCAAGTTGGGCCTCTTGCTCTCCCTGCTGCCCTGAGGCTGCTGGGCCAAAGAGGTCTTGGGCATCCAGCCCCTTGCTGGTCCCTTCCCTCTGACGAGGCCCTCTGAGCTCCAGCACCTTGCAGTGTGGAGACAGCCCCTGCCAGCAACCTCCTCTCCAAGGAGGCCTCAACCGAGGCCTAGGCCCAGGGGAAAGGCAACAGCGGGGATGAGCCTGGGGAGGCGCACGGGCATGTCTGGACCCAGTCCCCGCAGCCTGCCCCTTGGTGGGGCAGTACCCCCGGAGGCCAGGAAGGTCTGGGCAAGGCTGGCCAGGGGCAGGGGGCCTGCTGGGTCCTGCCCCTGGCCTGTGGGGCCTCTGAGCACAACCGGCCCTCTCCCACTGGAAGAACTCCCCGGCTGCCTCCAAAGGCCAGTTTGCCAACACTCCCGCCCGCTGTTCCCGCCAGGCACGCACAATGCTCCCAAGCCCGGGAGAAAAGCGGTTCGGGGTGGTGCTCTCTCCGGGCCCTTGCCCCTGAGCCTGGGGGCAAGGCAGGGGGAACACACTCCCAGGCCAAGGCAGAACCACATGCACACGTCTGTTCCTGACCCCTGCACCGGCAGAGAGCTGGGGGGAGCCAGAGTCTGTCAGGCAGCTGCTGGGCTGGCCGCCTGTGTTGGAAGGGGCAGAGCCGACCTAGGGGCAAGTTGGGCCTCTTGCTCTCCCTGCTGCCCTGAGGCTGCTGGGCCAAAGAGGTCTTGGGCATCCAGCCCCTTGCTTGTCCCTTCCCTCTGACGAGGCCCTCTGAGCTCCAGCACCTTGCAGTGTGGAGACAGCACCTGCCAGCAATCTCCTCTCCAAGGAGGCCTGAACCGAGGCCTAGGCCCAGGGAAAAGGCACCAGCGGGGTTGAGCCAGGGGAGGCGCCCGGGCATGTCTGGACCCTGTCCCCGCAGCCTGCCCCTTGGTGGGGCAGTACCCCCGGAGGCCAGGAAGGTCTGGGCAAGGCTGGCCAGGGGCAGGGGACCTGCTGGGTCCTGCCCCTGGCCTGTGGGGCCTCTGAGCACAACCGGCCCTTGCCCACTGGAAGACCTCCCCGGCTGCCTCCAAAGGCCGGTTTGCAAGCACTCCCGCCCACTGTTCCCGCCAGGCGCGCACAATGCTCCCAAGACCGGGAGAAAAGCGCTTCGGGGTGGTGGTCTCTCCGGGCCCCTGGCCCTGAGCCTGGAGGCCAGGCAGGGGATCCACAGTCCCAGGCCAAGGCAGAACCACATGCACACGTCTGTTCCTGCCCCCTCCACCGGCAGAGAGCTGGGGGAGCCAGAGTCTGTCAGGCAGCTGCTGGGCTGGCCGCCTGTGTGGGAAGGGGCAGAGCCGACCTAGGGGCAAGTTGGGCCTCTTGCTCTCCCTGCTGCCCTGAGGCTGCTGGGCCAAAGAGGTCTTGGGCATCCAGCCCCTTGCTGGTCCCTTCCCTCTGACGAGGCCCTCTGAGCTCCAGCACCTTGCAGTGTGGAGACAGCCCCTGGCAGCAACCTCTTCTCCAAGGAGGCCTCAACCGAGGCCTAGGCCCAGGGGAAATGCACCAGCGGGGATGAGCCAGTGGAGGCGCACGGGCATGTCTGGACCCAGTCCCCGCAGCCTGCCCCTTGGTGGGGCAGTACCCCCGGAGGCCAGGAAGGTCTGGGCAAGGCTGGCCAGGGGCAGGGGCCCTGCTGGGTCCTGCCCCTGGCCTGTGGGGCCTCTGAGCACAACCGGCCCTCTCCCACTGGAAGACCTCCCCGGCTGCCTCCAAAGGCCGGTTTGCCAACACTCCCGCCCGTTGTTCCCGCCAGGCACGCACAATGCTCCCAAGCCCGGGAGAAAAGCGCTTCGGGGTGTTGCCCTCTCCGGGCCCTTTCCCCTGAGCCTGGGGTCCAGGCAGTGGGTCCACACTCCCAGACCAAGGCAGAACCACATGCACACGTCTGTTCCTGACCCCTGCACCGGCAGAGAGCTCGGGGGAGCCAGAGTCTGTCAGGCAGCTGCTGGGTTGGCTGCCTGTGTGGGAAGGGGCAGAGCCGACCTAGGGGCAAGTTGGGCCTCTTCCTCTCCCTGCTGCCCTGAGGCTGCTGGGCCAAAGACGTCTTGGGCATCCAGCCCCTTACTGGTCCCTTCCCTCTGACGAGGCCCTC
This sequence comes from Dama dama, assembly GCF_033118175.1. Classification (NCBI taxonomy): domain Eukaryota; kingdom Metazoa; phylum Chordata; class Mammalia; order Artiodactyla; family Cervidae; genus Dama; species Dama dama. Next base: position 701,998 of record NW_026870974.1, read on the forward strand.
TGAGCTCCAGCACCTTGCAGTGTGGAGACAGCCCCTGCCAGCAACCTCCTCTCCAAGGAGGCCTCAACCGAGGCCTAGGCCCAGGGGAAAGGCACCAGCGGGGATGAGCCAGTGGAGGCGCAAGGGCATGTCTGGACCCAGTCCCCGCAGCCTGCCCCTTGGTGGGGCAGTACCCCCGGAGGCCAGGAAGGTCTGGGCAAGGCTGCGAGGGGCAGGGGCCCTGCTGGGTCGTGCCCCTGGCCTGTGGGGCGTCTGAGCACAACCGGCACTCTCCCGCTGGAAGACCTCCCCGTCTGCCTCCAAAGGCCGGTTTGCAAGCACTCCCGCCCGCTGTTCCCGCCAGGCAGGCACAATGCTCCCAAGCCCGGGAGAAAAGCGCTTCGGGGTGGTGCTCTCCTCGGGCCCTTGCCCCTGAGCCTGGGGGCCAGGGAGTTGGAACACACTCCCAGGCCAAGGCAGAACGACATGCACACGTCTGTTCCTGCCCCCTACACCGGCAGAGAGCTCGGGGGAGCCAGAGACTGCCAGGCTGCTACTGGGCTGGCTGCCTGTGTGGGACGGGGCAGAGCCGACCTAGGGGCAAGTTGGGCCTCTTGCTCTCCCTGCTGCCCTGAGGCTGCTGGGTCAAAGAGGTCTTGGGCATCCAGCCCTTTGCTGGTCCCTTCCCTCTGACGAGGCCCTCTGAGCTCCAGCACCTTGCAGTGTGGAGACAGCCCCTGCCAGCAACCTCCTCTCCAAAGAGGCCTCAACCGAGGCCTACGCCCAGGGGAAAAGCACCAGCGGGGATGATCCTGGGGAGGCGCACGGACATGTCTGGACCCAGTCCCCGCAGCCTGCCCCTTGGTGGGGCAGTACCCCCGGAGGCCAGGAAGGTCTGGGCAAGGCTGGCCAGGGGCAGGGTCCCTGCTGGGTCCTGCCCCTGGCCTGTGAGGCCTCTGAGCACAACCGGCCCTCTCCCACTGGAAGACCTCCCCAGCTGCCTCCAAAGTCCTGTTTGCAAACACTCCCGCCCGCTGTTCACGCCAGGCTCGCACAATGCTCCCAAGCCCGGGAGAAAAGCGCTTCGGGGTGTTGCTCTCTCCGGGCCCTTGCCCCTGAGCCTGGGGGCCAGGCAGTGGGTCCACACTCCCAGACCAAGGCAGAACCAAATGCACACGTCTGTTCCTGACCCCTGCACCGGCAGAGAGCTCGGGGGAGCCAGAGTCTGTCAGGCAGCTGCTGGGCTGGCCGCCTGTGTGGGAAGGGGCAGAGCCGACCTAGGGGCAAGTTGGGCCTCTTGCTCTCCCTGCTGCCCTGAGGCTGCTGGGCCAAAGAGGTCTTGGGCATCCAGCCCCTTGCTGGTCCCTTCCCTCTGACGAGGCCCTCTGAGCTCCAGCACCTTGCAGTGTGGAGACAGCCCCTGCCAGCAACCTCCTCTCCAATGAGGCCTCAACCGAGGCCTAGGCCCAGGGGAAAGGCACCAGCGGGGATGAGCCTGGGGAGGCGCCCGGGCATGTCTGGACCCAGTCCCCGCAGCCTGCCCCTTGGTGGGGCAGTACCACTGGAGGCCAGGAAGGTCTGGGCAAAGCTGACCAGGGGCAGGGGACCGGCTGGGTCCTGCCCCTGGCCTGTGGGGCCTCTGAGCACAACCGGGCCTCTCCCACTGGAAGACCTCCCCGGCTGCCTCCAAAGGCCGTTTTGCTCGCACTCCCGCCCACTCTTCCCACCAAGCGCGCACAATGCTCCCAAGCCTGGGAGAAAAGCGCTTCGGGGTGGTGCTCTCTCCGGGCCCTTGCCCCTGAGACTGGGGTCCAGGCAGGGGGTCCACACTCCCAGGCCAAGGCAGAACCACATGCACACGTCTGTTCCTGACCCCTGCACCGGCAGAGAGCTCGTGGGAGCCAGAGTCTGTCAGGCAGCTGCTGGGCTGGCCGCCTTTGTGGGAAGGGGCAGAGCCGACCTAGGGGCAAGTAGGGCCTCTTGCTCTCCCTGCTGCCCTGAGGCTGCTGGGCCAAAGAGGTCTTGGGCATCCAGCCCTTTGCTTGTCCCTTCCCTCTGACGAGGCCCTCTGAGCTCCAGCACCTTGCAGTGTGGAGACAGCCCCTGCCAGAAACCTCCTCTCCAAGGAGGCCTCAACCGAGACCTAGGACCAGGGGAAAGGCACCAGCGGGGATGAGCCTGGGGAGGCGCCCAGGCATGTCTGTACCCAGTCCCCGCAGCCTGCCCCTTGGTGGGGCAGTACCCCCGTAGGCCAGGAAGGTCTGGGAAAGGCTGTCCAGGGACAGGGGACCTGCTGGGTCCTGCCCCTGGCCTGTGGGGCCTCTGAGGACAACCGGCCCTCTCCCACTGGAAGACCTCCCCGGCTGCCTCCAAAGTCCTGTTTGCCAACACTCCCACCCGCTGTTCACGCCAGACTTGCACAATGCTCCCAAGCCCGGGAGAAAAGCGCTTCGGGGTGGTGCTCTCTCCGGGCCCTTGCCCCTGAGCCTGGGGGCAAGGCATGGGGAACACACTCCCAGGCCAAGGCAGAACCACATGCCCACGTCTGTTCCTGTCCCCTGCACCGGCAGAGAGCTTGGGGTAGCCAGAGTCTGTCAGGCAGCTGCTGGGTTGGCCGCCTGTGTGGGAAGGGGCAGAGCCGCCATAGGGGCAAGTTGGGCCTCTTGCTCTCCCTGCTGCCCTGAGGCTGCTGGGCCAAAGACGTCTTGGGCATCCAGCCCCTTACTGGTCCCTTCCCTCTGACGAGGCCCTCTGAGCTCCAGCACCTTGCAGTGTGGAGACAGCCCCTGCCAGCAACCTCCTCTCCAAGGAGGCCTCAACCGAGGCCTAGGCCCAGGGGAAAGGCACCAGAGGGGATGAGCCTGGGGAGGCGCCCGAGCATGTCTGGACCCAGTCCCCGCAGCCTGCCCCTTGGTGGGGCAATACCCCCGGAGGCCAGGAAGGTCTGGGAAAGGCTGGCCAGGGGCAGGGGACCTGCTGGGTCCTGCCCCTGGCCTGTGGGGCCTCTGAGCACAACCGGCCCTCTCCCACTGGAAGACCTCCCCGGCTGCCTCCAAAGGCCGGTTTGCAAGCGCTCCCGGCCACTGTTACCAGCAGGCGGGCACAATGCTCCTAAGCCCGGAAGAAAAGCGCTTCAGGGTGGTGCTCTCTCTGGGCCCTTGCCCCTGAGCCTGGGGGCAAGGCAGGGTGTCCACACTCCCAGGCCAAGGCAGAACCACATGCACACGTCTGACCTGCCCCCTGCACCGGCAGAGAGCTCGGGGGAGCCAGAGTCTGTCAGGCAGCTGCTGGGCTGGCCGCCTGTGTGGGAAGTGGCAGAGCCGACCTAGGGGCAAGTTGGGCCTCTTGCTCTCCCTGCTGCCCTGAGGCTGCTGGGCCAAAGAGGTCTTGGGCATCCAGCCCCTTGCTGGTCCCTTCCCTCTGACGAGGCCCTCTGAGCTCCAGCACCTTGCAGTGTGGAGACAGCCCCTGCCAGCAACATCCTCTCCAAGGAGGCCTCAACCGAGGCCTAGGCCCAGGGGAAAGGCACCAGCGGGGATGAGCCTGGGGAGGCGCCCGGGCATGTCTGGACCCAGTCCCCGCAGCCTGCCCCTTGGTGGGGCAGTACCCCCGGAGGCCAGGAAGGTCTGGGCAAGGCTGGCCAGGGGCAGGGGCCCTGCTGGGTCCTGCCCCTGGCCTGTGGGGCCTCTGAGCACAACCGGCCCTCTCCCACTGGAAGAACTCCCCGGCTGCCTCCAAAGGCCAGTTTGCCAACACTCCTGCCCGCTCTTCCCGCCAGGCACGCACAATGCTCCCAAGCCCGGGAGAAAAGCACTTCGGGGTGGTGTTCTCTCCGGGCCCTTGCCCCTGAGCCTGTGGTCCAGGCAGTTGGTCCACACTCCCAGACCAAGGCAGAACCACATGCACACGTTTGTTCCTGACCCCTGCACCGGCAGATAGCTCGGGGGAGCCAGAGTCTGTCAGGCAGCTGCTGGGCTGGCCGCCTGTGTGGGAAGGGGCAGAGCCGACCTAGGGGCAAGTTGGGCCTCTTCCTCTCCCTGCTGCCCTGAGGCTGCTGGGCCAAAGAGGTCTTGGGCATCCAGCCCCTTGCTGGTCCCTTCCCTCTGACGAGGCCCTCTGAGCTTCAGCACCTTGCAGTGTGGAGACAGCCCCTGCCAGCAACATCCTCTCCAAGGAGGCCTCAACCGAGGCCTAGGCCCAGGGGAAAGGCACCAGCGGGGATGAGCCTGGGGAGGCGCCCGGGCATGTCTGGACCCAGTCCCCGCAGCCTGCCCCTTGGTGGGGCAGTACCCCCGGAGGCCAGGAAGATCTGGGCAAGGCTGGCCAGGGGCAGGGGCCCTGCTGGGTCCTCCCCATGGCCTGTGGGGCCTCTGAGCACAACCGGCCCTCTCCCACTGGAAGACCTCCCCGGCTGCCTCCAAAGGCCAGTTTGCCAACACTCCTGCCCGCTCTTCCCGCCAGGCACGCACAATGCTCCCAAGCCCGGGAGAAAAGCACTTCGGGGTGGTGTTCTCTCCGGGCCCTTGCCCCTGAGCCTGTGGGCAAGGCAGGGGGAACACACTCCCAGACCAAGGCAGAAACACATGCACACGTCTGGTCCTGTCCCCTGCACCGGCAGAGAGCTCGGGGGAGCCAGAGTCTCTCAGGCAGGTGCTGGGCTGGCCGCCTGTGTGGGAAGGGGCAGAGCCGCCCTAGGGGCAAGTTGGGCCTCTTGCTCTCCCTGCTGCCCTGAGGCTGCAGGGCCAAAGAAGTCTTGGGCATCCAGCCCCTTACTGGTCCCTTCCCTCTGACGAGGCCCTCTGAGCTCCAGCACCTTGCAGTGTGGAGACAGCCCCTGCCAGCAATCTCCTCTCCAAGGAGGCCTCAACCGAGGCCTAGGCCCAGGGGAAAGGCACCAGCGGGGTTGAGCCAGGGGAGGCGCCCGGGCATGTCTGGACCCTGTCCCCGCAGCCTGCCCCTTGGTGGGGCAGTACCCCCGGAGGCCAGGAAGGTCTGGGCAAGGCTGGCCAGGGGCAGGGGCCCTGCTGTGTCCTGCCCCTGGCCTGTGAGGCCTCTGAGCACAACCGGCCCTCTCCCACTGGAAGACCTCCCCGGCTGCCTCCAAAGTCCTGTTTGCAAACACTCCCGCCCGCTGTTCACGCCAGGCTCGCACAATGCTCCCAAGCCCGGGAGAAAAGCGCATTGGGGTGGTTCTCTCTCCGAGCCCTTGCCCCTGAGCCTGGGGGCAAGGCACGGGGAACACACTCCCTGGCCAAGGCAGAACCACATGCCCACGTCTGTTCCTGTCCCCTGCACCGGCAGAGAGCTTGGGGGAGCCAGAGTCTGGCAGGCAGCTGCTGGGTTGGCTGCCTGTGTGGGAAGGGGCAGAGCCGACCTAGGGGCAAGTTGGGCCTCTTGCTCTCCCTGCTGCCCTGAGGCTGCTGGGCCAAAGACGTCTTGGGCATCCAGCCCCTTACTGGTCCCTTCCCTCTGACGAGGCCCTCTGAGCTCCAGCACCTTGCAGTGTGGAGACAGCCCCTGCCAGCAACCTCCTCTCCAAGGAGGCCTCAACCGAGGCCTAGGCCCAGGGGAAAGGCACCAGCGGGGATGAGCCAGGGGAGGCACCCGAGCATGTCTGGACCCAGTCCCCGCAGCCTGCCCCTTGGTGGGGCAGTACCCCCGGAGGCCAGGAAGGTCTGGGCAAGGCTGGCCAGGGGCTGGGGCCCTGCTGCGTCCTGCCCCTGGCCTGTGGGGCCTCTGAGCACAACCGGCCCTCTGCCACTGGAAGACCTCCCCGGCTGCCTCCAAAGGCCGGTTTGCAAGCGCTCCCGCCCACTGTTCCCAGCAGGCGTGCACAATGCTCCCAAGCCCGGGAGAAAAGCGCTTCAGGGTGGTGCTCTCTCCGGGCCCTTGCCCCTGAGCCTGGGGTCAAGGCACGGTGTCCACACTCCCAGGCCAAGTCAGAACCACATGCCCACGTCTGTTCCTGCCCCCTGCACCGGCAGAGAGCTCGGGGGAGCCAGAGTCTGTCAGGCAGCTGCTGGGCTGGCCGCGTGTGTGGGAAGTGGCAGAGCCGACCTAGGGGCAAGTTGGGCCTCTTGCTCTCCCTGCTGCCCTGAGGCTGCTGGGCCAAAGAGGTCTTGGGCATCCATCCCGTTGCTGGTCCCTTCCCTCTGACGAGGCCCTCTGAGCTCCAGCACCTTGCAGTGTGGAGACAGCCCCTGCCAGCAACCTCCTCTCCAAGGAGGCCTCAACCGAGGCCTAGGCCCAGGGGAAAGGCACCAGCGGGGATGAGCCTGGGGAGGCGCCCGGGCATGTCTGGGCCCATTCCCCGCAGCCTACCCCTTGGTGGGGCTGAAACCCCGGAGGCAGGAAGGTCTGGGCAAGGCTGGCCAGGGGCAGGGGCCCTGCTGGGTCCTGCCCCTGGCCGGTGGGGCCTCTGAGCACAACCGGCCCTCTCCCACTGGAAGACCTCCCCGGCTGCCTCCAAAGGCCGGTTTGCAAGCACTCCTGCCCACTGTTCCCACCAAGCGTGCACAATTCTCCCAAGCCCGGGAGAAAAGCGCTTCGGGGTGGTGCTCTCTCCGGGCCCTTGCCCCTGAACCTGGGGGCCAGGCAGTTGGTCCACACTCGGAGACCAATGCAGAACCACATGCACACGTCTGTTCCTGACCCCTGCACCGGCAGAGAGCTCGGGGGAGCCAGAGTCTGTCAGGCAGCTGCTGGGCTGGCCGCCTGTGTGGGAAGGGGCAGAGCCGACCTAGGGGCAAGTTGGGCCTCTTCCTCTCCCTGCTGCCCTGAGGCTGCTGGGCCAAAGAGGTCTTGGGCATCCAGCCCCTTGCTGGTCCCTTCCCTCTGATGAGGCCCTCTGAGCTCCAGCACCTTGCAGTGTGGAGACAGCCCCTGCCAGCAACCTCCTCTCCAAGGAGGCCTCAACCGAGGCCTAGGCCTAGGGGAAAGGCACCAGCGGGGATGAGCCTGGGGAGGCGCCCGGCCATGTCTGGACCCAGTCCCCGCAGCCTGCCCCTTGGTGGGGCAGTACCCCCGGAAGCCAGGAAGGTCTCGGCAAGGCTGCCAGGGGCAGGGACACTGCTGGGTCCTGCCCCTGGCCTGTTGGGCGTCTGAGCACAACCGGCACTCTCCCGCTGGAAGACCTCCCCGTCTGCCTCCAAAAGACGGTTTGCAAGCACTCCCACCCGCTGTTCCCCCAGGCACGCACAATGCTCCGAAGCCCGGGAGAAAAGCGCTTCGGGGTGGTGCTCTCTCCGGGCCCTTGCCCCTGAGCCTGGGGCCAGGCAGGGGGAACACACTCCCAGGCCAATGGAGAACGACATGCACACGTCTGTTCCTGCCCCCTACACCGGCAGAGAGCTCGGGGGAGCCAGAGACTGCCAGGCTGCGGCTGGGCTGGCTGCCTGTGTGGGACGGGGCAGAGCCGACCTAGGGGCAAGTTGGGCCTCTTGCTCTCCCTGCTGCCCTGAGGCTGCTGGGTCAAAGAGGTCTTGGGCATCCAGCCCTTTGCTGGTGCCTTCCCTCTGACGAGGCCCTCTGAGCTCCAGCACCTTGCAGTGTGGAGACAGCCCCTGCCAGCAACCTCCTCTCCAAAGAGGCCTCAACCGAGGACTACACCCAGGGGAAAGGCACCAGCGGGGATGATCCTGGGGAGGCGCACGGACATGTCTGGTCCCAGGCTCCGCAGCCTGCCCCTTGGTGGGGCAGTACCCCCGGAGGCCAGGAAGGTCTGGGAAAGTCTGGCCAGGGGCAGGGGCCCTGCTGGGTCCTGACCCTGGCCTGTGGGGCCTCTGAGCACAACCGGCCCTCTCCCACTGGAAGACCTCCCCGGCTGCCTCCAAAGTCCTGTTTGCAAACACTCCCGCCCGCTGTTCACGTCAGGCTCGCACAATGCTCCCAAGCCCGGGAGAAAAGGACTTCGGAGTGGTGCTCTCTCCGGGCCCTTGCCCCTGAGCCTGGGGGCAAGGCAGGGGGAACACACTCCCAGGCCAAGGCAGAACCACATGCCCACGTCTGTTCCTGTCCCCTGCACCGGCAGAGAGCTTGGGGGAGCCAGAGTCTGTCAGGCAGGTGCTGGGTTGGCCGCCTCTGTGGGAAGGGGCAGAGCCGACCTAGGGGCAAGTTGGGCCTCTTGCTCTCCCTGCTGCCCTGAGGCTGCTGGGCCAAAGACGTCTTGGGCATCCAGCCCCTCGCTGGTCCCTTCACTCTGACGAGGCCCTCTGAGCTCCAGCACCTTGCAGTGTGGAGACAGCCCCTGCCAGCAACCTCCTCTCCAAGGAGGCCTCAACCGAGGCCTAGGCCCAGGGGAAAGGCACCAGAGGGGATGAGCCAGGGGAGGCGCCCGAGCATGTCTGGACCCAGTTCCCGCAGCCTGCCCCTTGGTGGGGCAGTACCCCCGGAGGCCAGGAAGGTCTGGGCAAGGCTGGCCAGGGGCAGGGGCCCTGCTGGGTCCTGCCCCTGGCCTGTGGGGCCTCTGAGCACAACCGGCCCTCTCCCACTGGAAGACCTCCCCGGCTGCCTCCAAAGGCCGGTTTGCAAGCACTCCCGCCCACTGTTCCCGCCAGGCGCGCACAATGCTCCCAAGCCCGGGAGAAAAGCGCTTCGGTGTGGTGGTCTCTCCTGGCCCTTGCCCCTGAGCCTGGGGGCCAGGCAGGGGATCCACAGTCCCAGGCCAAGGCACAACAACATGCACACGTCTGTTCCTGCCCCCTCCACCGGCAGAGAGCTGGGGGGAGCCAGAGTCTGTCAGGCAGCTGCTGGGCTGGCCGCCTGTGTGGGAAGGGGCAGAGCCGACCTAGGGGCAAGTTGGGCCTCTTGCTCTCCCTGCTGCCCTGAGGCTGCTGGGCCAAAGAGGTCTTGGGCATCCAGCCCCTTGCTGGTCCCTTCCCTCTGACGAGGCCCTCTGAGCTCCAGCACCTTGCAGTGTGGAGACAGCCCCTGCCAGCAACCTCCTCTCCAAGGAGGCCTCAACCGAAGCCTAGGCCCAGGGGAAAGGCACCAGCGGGGATGAGCCAGTGGAGGCGCACGGGCATATCAGGACCCAGTCCCCGCAGCTTGCCCCTTGGTGGGGCAGTACCCCCGGAGGCCAGGAAGGTCTGGGCAAGGCTGGCCATGGGCAGGGTCCCTGCTGGGTCCTGCCCCTGGCCTGTGGGGCCTCTGAGCACAACCGGCCCTCTCCCACTGGAAGACCTCCCCGGCTGCCTTCAAAGGCGTGTTTGCCAACACTCCCGCCCGCTGTTCCCGCCAGGCACGCACAACGCTCGCAAGGCCAGGAGAAAAGCGCTTCGGGGTGTTGCTCTCTCCGGGCCCTTGCCCCTGAGCCTGGGGTCCAGGCAGTGGGTCCACACTCCCAGACCAAGGCAGAACCACATGCACACGTGTGTTCCTGACCCCTGAACCGGCAGAGAGCTCGGGGGAGCCAGAGTCTATCAGGCAGCTGCTGGGCTGGCCGCCTGTGTGGGAAGGGGCAGAGCCGACCTAGGGGCAAGTTGGGCCTCTTGCTCTCCCTGCTGCCCTGAGGCTGCTGGGCCAAAGAGGTCTTGGGCATCCAGCCCCTTGCTGGTCCCTTCCCGCTGACGAGGCCCTCTGAGCTCTAGCACCTTGCAGTGTGGAGACAGCCCCTGCCAGCAACCTCCTCTCCAAGGAGGCCTCAACCGAGGCCTATGCCCAGGGGAAAGGCACCAGCGGGGATGAGGCTGGGGAGGCGCCCAGGCATGTCTGGACCCAGTCCCCGCAGCCTGCCCCTTGGTGGGGCAGTACCCCCGGAGGCCAGGAAGGTCTGGGCAAGGCTGGCCAGGGGCAGGGGACCTGCTGGGTCCTGCCCCTGGCCTGTGAGGCCTCTGAGCACAACCGGCCCTCTCCCACTGGAAGACCTCCACGGCTGCCTCCAAAGTCCTGTTTGCAAACACTCCCGCCCGCTGTTCACGCCAGGCTCGCACAATGCTCCCAAGCCCGGGAGAAAAGCGCTTCGGGGTGGTGCTCTCTCCGGGCCCTTGCCCCTGACCCTGGGGGCAAGGCAGGGGGAACACACTCCCAGGCCAAGGCAGAACCACATGCCCACGTCTGTTCCTGTCCCCTGCACCGGCAGAGAGCTTGGGGGAGCCAGAATCTGTCAGGCAGCTGCTGAGTTGGCCGCCTGTGTGGGAAGGGGCAGAGCCGCCCTAGGGGCAAGTTGGGCCTCTTGCTCTCCCTGCTGCCCTGAGGCTGCTGGGCCAAAGACGTCTTGGGCATCCAGCCCCTTACTGGTCCCTTCCCTCTGACGAGGCCCTCTGAGCTCCAGCACCTTGCAGTGTGGAGACAGCCCCTGCCAGCAACCTCCTCTCTAAGGAGGCCTCAACCGAGGCCTAGGCCCAGGGGAAAGGCACCAGCGGGGATGAGCCTGGGGAGGCGCCCGGGCATGTCTGGACCCAGGCCCCGCAGCCTGCCCCTTGGTGGGGCAGTTCCCCCGGAGGCCAGGAAGGTCTGGGCAAGGCTGGCCAGGGGCAGGGGCCCTGCTGCGTCCTGCCCCTGGCCTGTGGGGCCTCTGAGCACAACCGGCCCTCTCCCACTGGAAGACCTCCCCGGCTGCCTCCAAAGGCCGGTTTGCAAGCGCTCCCGCCCACTGTTCCCAGCAGGCGTGCACAATGCTCCCAAGCCCGGGAGAAAAGCGCTTCAGGGTGGTGCTCTCTCCGGGCCCTTGCCCCTGAGCCTGGGGCAAGGCAGGGTGTCCACACTCCCAGGACAAGGCAGAACCACATGCACACGTCTGATCTGCCCCCTGCACCGGCAGAGAGCTCGGGGGAGCCAGAGTCTGTCAGGCAGCTGCTGGGCTGGCCGCCTGTGTGGGAAGGGGCAGAGCCGACCTAGGGGCAAGTTGGGCCTCTTGCTCTCCCTGCTGCACTGAGGCTGCTGGGCCAAAGAGGTCTTGGGCATCCAGCCCCTTGCTGGTCCCTTCCCTCTGACGAGGCCCTCTGAGCTCCAGCACCTTGCAGTGTGGAGACAGCCCCTGCCAGCAACCTCCTCTCCAAGGAGGCCTCAACTGAGGCCTAGGCCCAGGGGAAAGGCACCAGCGGGGATGAGCCTGGGGAGGTGCCCGGCCATGTCTGGACCCAGTCCCCGCAGCCTGCCCCTTGGTGGGGCAGTACCCCCGGAGGCCAGGAGGGTCTGGGCAAGGCTGCCAGGGGCAGGGACACTGCTGGGTCCTGCCCATGGCCTGTGGGGCGTCTGAGCACAACCGGCACTCTCCCGCTGGAAGACCTCCCCGGCTGCCTCCAAAGGCCGGTTTGCAAGCACTCCCGCCCGCTGTTCCCGCCAGGCACGCACAATGCTCCCAAGCCCGGGAGAAAAGCGCTTCGGGGTGGTGCTCTCTCCGGGCCCTTGCCCCTGAGCCTGGGGGACAGGCAGGGGGAACACACTCCCAGGCCAAGGCAGAACGACATGCACACGTCTGTTCCTGCCCCCTACACCGGCAGAGAGTTCGGGGGAGCCAGAGACTGCCAGGCTGCTGCTGGGCTGGCTGCCTGTGTGGGACGGGGTAGAGCCGACCTAGGGGCAAGTTGGGCCTCTTGCTCTCCCTGCTGCCCTGAGGCTGCTGGGTCAAAGAGGTCTTGGGCATCCAGCCCTTTGCTGGTCCTTTCCCTCTGACGAGGCCCTCTGAGCTCCAGCACCTTGCAGTGTGCAGACAGCCCCTGCCGGCAACCTCCTCTCCAAGGAGGCCTCAACCGAGGCCTAGGCCCAGGGGAAAGGTACCAGCGGGGATGAGCCTGGGGAGGCGCCCGGGCATGTCTGGACCCAGGCCCCGCAGCCTGCCCCTTGGTGGGGTAGTACCCCCGGAGGCCAGGAAGGTCTGGGCAAGGCTGCCAGAGGCAGGGACACTGCTGGGTCCTGCCCCTGGCCTGTGGGGCCTCTGAGAACAACTGGCACTCTCCCGCTGGAAGACCTCCCCGGCTGCCTCCAAAGGCTGGTTTGCAAGCACTCAATCCCGCTGTTCACGCCAGCTGCGCACAATGCTCCCAAGCCCGGGAGAAAAGCATTTTGGGGTGGTGCTCACTCCGGGCTTTGGAAGACCTCCCCGGCTGCCTCCAAGGCCGGTTTGCAAGCACTTCTGCCTGCTGTTCCCGCCACCCGCGCACAATGCTCCCAAGCCCGGGAGAAAAGCGTTTCGGGGTGGTGTTCTCTCTGGACCCAAGAAAGACCTCCCGGGCTGCCCCCAAATGCCGGTTTGCAAGCACTCCCACTCACTGTTCCCGCCATCCGTGCAAATGCTCCAAGCCCAGGAGAAAAGCCCTTCAGGGTGGTGCTCTCTCCCGGCCCTTGGAAGACCTCCCCGGCTGCCTCCAAAGGCTGGATTTCAAGTACTCCCTCCCGCTGTCCCGCCAGCCGCACACAATGCTCCCAATCACGGGAGAAAAGCGCTTCGGGGTGGTGCTCTCTACGGGCCCTTGGAAGACCTCCCCGTTTGTCTCCAAAGGCCGGTTTGCAAGCACTCATGCCCGCTGTTCCCGCCAGCCGCGCACAATGCTCCCAAGCCTAGGAGAAAAGCGCTTCGGGGTGGTGCTCTCTCCCGGCCCTTGGAAGACCTCCCCGGCTGCCTCCAAAGGCCGGTTTGCAAGCACTCAATCCCGCTGTTCCCGCCAGCCGCGCACAATGCTCCCAAGCCCGGGAGAAAAGCGCTTCGGGGTGGTGCTCTCTCCCGGCCCTTGGAAGACCTCCCCGGCTGCCTCCAAAGGCTGGTTTTCAAGAACTCCCTCCCGCTGACCCGCCAGCCGCACACAATGCTCCCAAGCCCGGGAGAAAAGCATTTTGAGGTGGTCTCTCTCCGGGCCCTTGGAAGACTCCCCGGCTGCCTCTAAAGGCCGGTTTGCAAGCACTCATGTCCTCTGTTCCCGACAGCCGCGAACAATGCTCCCAATTCCGTGAGAAAAGTGCTTCGGGATGGTGCTCTCTCCGGGCCCTTGGAAGACCTCCCAAGCTGCCTCCAAAGGCCGGTTTGCAAGCACTCCCGCCCGCTGTTCCCGCCAGGCTCGCACAATGCTCCCAAGCCCGGGAGAAAAGCGCTTCGGGGTGGTGTTCTCTCCGTGCCAATGGAGGACCTCCCTGGCTGCCCCCAAAGGCCGGTTTGCAAGCACTCCAACCTGCTGTTCCCGCCAGCCACGCACAATCCTCCAAAACCCCGGAGAAAAGCGCTTCGGGGTGGTGTTCTCTCCGTGCCCATGGAAGACCTCCCGGGGTGCCCCCAAAGGCCGGTTTGCAAGCACTCCCACTCGCTGTTCCCGCCATCCGCGCACAATGCTCCCAAGCCCGGGAGAAAAGCATTTTGGGGTGGTGCTCACACCGGGCCCTGGAAGACCTCCCCGGCTGCCTCCAAAGGACGGTTTTCAAGCACTCCTGCCTGCTGTTCCCGCCACCCGCGCACAATGCTCCCAAGCCCGGGAGAAAAGCGCTTCGGGGTGGTGCTCTCTACAGGCCCTTGGAAGACCTCCCCGGCTGCCTCCAAAGGCCGGTTTGCAAGGACTCCTTCCTGCTGTTCCCGCCATCCGCGCACAATGCTCCCAAGCCCGGGAGAAAAGCATTTTGGGGTGGTGCTCACACCGGGCCCTGGAAGACCTCCCCGGCTGCCTCCAAAGGACGGTTTTCAAGCACTCCTGCCTGCTGTTCCCGCCACCCGCGCAGAATGCTCCCAAGCGCGGGAGAAAAGCGCTTCGGGGTGGTGCTCTCTACAGGCCCTTGGAAGACCTCCCCGGCTGCCTCCAAAGGCCGGTTTGCAAGGACTCCTTCCTGCTGTTCCCGCCAGCCACGCACAATGCTCCCAAGCCCGGGAGAAAAGCATTTTGGGGTGGTGCTCACTCCGGGCCCTTGGAAGACCTCCCCGGCTGCCTCCAATGGCCAGTTTGCAAGCACTCATGTCCGCTGTTCCCACCAGCCGCGCACAATGCTCCCAAGCCCGGGAGAAAAGCTTTTTGGGGTGGTGCTCACACCGGGCCCTGGAAGACCTCCCCAGCTGCCTGCAAAGGCCGGTTTTCAAGCACTCCTGCCTGCTGTTCCCGTCAGCCGCGCACAATGCTCCCAAGCCCGGGAGAAAAGCTTTTTGGGGTGGTGCTCACACCGGGCCCTGGAAGACCTCCCCGGCTGCCTCCAAAGGACGGTTTTCAAGCACTCCTGCCTGCTGTTCCCGCCGCCTGCGCACAATGATCCCAAGCCCGGGAGAAAAGCGCTTCGGGGTGGTGCTCTCTACAGGCCCTTGGAAGACCTCCCCGGCTGCCTCCAAAGGCCGGTTTGCAAGGACTCCTTCCTGCTGTTCCCGCCAGCCACGCACAATGCTCCCAAGCCCGGGAGAGAAGCATTTTGGAGTGGTGCTCTCTACAGGCCCTTGGAAGACCTCCCCGGCTGCCTCCAGTGGCCAGTTTGCAAGCACTCATGCCCGCTGTTCCCACCAGCCGCGCACAATGCTCCCAAGCCCGGGAGAAAAGCTTTTTGGGGTGGTGCTCACACCGGGCCCTGGAAGACCTCCCCGGCTGCCTGCAAAGGCCGGTTTTCAAGCACTCCTGCCTGCTGTTCCTGCCACCTGCGCACAATACTCCCAAGCCCGGGAGAAAAGCGCTTCGGGGTGGTGCTCTCTACAGGCCCTTGGAAGACCTCCCCCGCTGCCTCCAAAGGCCGGTTTGCAAGGACTCCTTCCTGCTGTTCCCGCCAGCCACGCACAATGCTCCCAAGCCCGGGAGAAAAGTGCTTCGGGGTGGTGATCTCTCCGGGCCCTTGGAAGTCGTCCCCGGCTGCCTCCAAAGGCCGGTTTGCAAGCACTCATGCCCGTTGTTCCCACCAGCCGCGCACAATGCTCCCAAGCCCGGGAGAAAAGCATTTTGGGGTGGTGCTCTCTCCGGGCCCTTGGAAGACGTCCCCGGCTGCCTCCAAAGTCCTGTTTGCAAACACTCCCGCCCGCTGTTCACGCCAGGCTCGCACAATGCTCCCAAGCCCGGGAGAAAAGCGCATTGGGGTGGTTCTCTCTCCGAGCCCTTGCCCCTGAGCCTGGGGGCAAGGCACGGGGAACACACTCCCTGGCCAAGGCAGAACCACATGCCCACGTCTGTTCCTGTCCCCTGCACCGGCAGAGAGCTTGGGGGAGCCAGAGTCTGGCAGGCAGCTGCTGGGTTGGCTGCCTGTGTGGGAAGGGGCAGAGCCGACCTAGGGGCAAGTTGGGCCTCTTGCTCTCCCTGCTGCCCTGAGGCTGCTGGGCCAAAGACGTCTTGGGCATCCAGCCCCTTACTGGTCTCTTCCCTCTGACGAGGCCCTCTGAGCTCCAGCACCTTGCAGTGTGGAGACAGCCCCTGCCAGCAACCTCCTC
This sequence comes from Dama dama, assembly GCF_033118175.1. NCBI lineage: Eukaryota > Metazoa > Chordata > Mammalia > Artiodactyla > Cervidae > Dama > Dama dama. Next base: position 717,287 of record NW_026870974.1, read on the forward strand.
TCCAAGGAGGCCTCAACCGAGGCCTAGGCCCAGGGGAAAGGCACCAGCGGGGATGAGCCAGGGGAGGCACCCGAGCATGTCTGGACCCAGTCCCCGCAGCCTGCCCCTTGGTGGGGCAGTACCCCCGGAGGCCAGGAAGGTCTGGGCAAGGCTGGCCAGGGGCAGGGGCCCTGCTGCGTCCTGCCCCTGGCCTGTGGGGCCTCTGAGCACAACCGGCCCTCTCCCACTGGAAGACCTCCCCGGCTGCCTCCAAAGGCCGGTTTGCAAGCGCTCCCGCCCACTGTTCCCAGCAGGCGTGCACAATGCTCCCAAGCCCGGGAGAAAAGCGCTTCAGGGTGGTGCTCTCTCCGGGCCCTTGCCCCTGAGCCTGGGGTCAAGGCACGGTGTCCACACTCCCAGGCCAAGTCAGAACCACATGCCCACGTCTGTTCCTGCCCCCTGCACTGGCAGAGAGCTCGGGGGAGCCAGAGTCTGTCAGGCAGCTGCTGGGCTGGCCGCCTGTGTGGGAAGGGGCAGAGCCGACCTAGGGGCAAGTTGGGCCTCTTCCTCTCCCTGCTGCCCTGAGGCTGCTGGGCCAAAGAGGTCTTGGGCATCCAGCCCCTTGCTGGTCCCTTCCCTCTGATGAGGCCCTCTGAGCTCCAGCACCTTGCAGTGTGGAGACAGCCCCTGCCAGCAACCTCCTCTCCAAGGAGGCCTCAACCGAGCCCTAGACCTAGGGGAATGGCACCAGCGGGGATGAGCCTTGGGAGGCGCCCGGCCATGTCTGGACCCAGTCCCCGCAGCCTGCCCCTTGGTGGGGCAGTACCCCCGGAAGCCAGGAAGGTCTCGGCAAGGCTGCCAGGGGCAGGGACACTGCTGGGTCCTGCCCCTGGCCTGTTGGGCGTCTGAGCACAACCGGCACTCTCCCGCTGGAAGACCTCCCCGTCTGCCTCCAAAAGACGGTTTGCAAGCACTCCCACCCGCTGTTCCCCCAGGCACGCACAATGCTCCGAAGCCCGGGAGAAAAGCGCTTCGGGGTGGTGCTCTCTCCGGGCCCTTGCCCCTGAGCCTGGGGCCAGGCAGGGGGAACACACTCCCAGGCCAATGGAGAACGACATGCACACGTCTGTTCCTGCCCCCTACACCGGCAGAGAGCTCGGGGGAGCCAGAGACTGCCAGGCTGCGGCTGGGCTGGCTGCCTGTGTGGGACGGGGCAGAGCCGACCTAGGGGCAAGTTGGGCCTCTTGCTCTCCCTGCTGCCCTGAGGCTGCTGGGTCAAAGAGGTCTTGGGCATCCAGCCCTTTGCTGGTGCCTTCCCTCTGACGAGGCCCTCTGAGCTCCAGCACCTTGCAGTGTGGAGACAGCCCCTGCCAACAACCTCCTCTCCAAAGAGGCCTCAACCGAGGACTACACCCAGGGGAAAGGCACCAGCGGGGATGATCGTGGGGAGGCGCACGGACATGTCTGGACCCAGTCTCCGCAGCCTGCCCCTTGGTGGGGCAGTACCCCCGGAGGCCAGGAAGGTCTGGGCAAGTCTGGCCAGGGGCAGGGGCCCTGCTGGGTCCTGACCCTGGCCTGTGGGGCCTCTGAGCACAACCGGCCCTCTCCCACTGGAAGACCTCCCCGGCTGCCTCCAAAGTCCTGTTTGCAAACACTCCCGCCCGCTGTTCACGTCAGGCTCGCACAATGCTCCCAAGCCCGGGAGAAAAGGACTTCGGAGTGGTGCTCTCTCCGGGCCCTTGCCCCTGAGCCTGGGGGCAAGGCAGGGGGAACACACTCCCAGGCCAAGGCAGAACCACATGCCCACGTCTGTTCCTGTCCCCTGCACCGGCAGAGAGCTTGGGGGAGCCAGAGTCTGTCAGGCAGGTGCTGGGTTGGCCGCCTGTGTGGGAAGGGGCAGAGCCGACCTAGGGGCAAGTTGGGCCTCTTGCTCTCCCTGCTGCCCTGAGGCTGCTGTGCCAAAGAGGTCTTGGGCATCCAGCCCCTTGCTGGTCCCTTCCCTCTGACGAGGCTCTCTGAGCTCCAGCACCTTGCAGTGTGGAGACAGACCCTGCCAGCAACCTCCTCTCCAAGGAGGCCTCAACCGAAGCCTAGGCCCAGGGGAAAGGCACCAGCGGGGATGAGCCAGTGGAGGCGCACGGGCATATCAGGACCCAGTCCCCGCAGCCTGCCCCTTGGTGGGGCAGTACCCCCGGAGGCCAGGAAGGTCTGGGCAAGGCTGGCCAGGGGCAGGGGCCCTGCTGGGTCCTGCCCCTGGCCTGTGGGGCCTCTGAGCACAACCGGCCCTCTCCCACTGGAAGACCTCCCCGGCTGCCTTCAAAGGCGGGTTTGCCAACACTCCCGCCCGCTGTTCCCGCCAGGCACGCACAACGCTCGCAAGGCCAGGAGAAAAGCGCTTCGGGGTGTTGCTCTCTCCGGGCCCTTGCCCCTGAGCCTGGGGTCCAGGCAGTGGGTCCACACTCCCAGACCAAGGCAGAACCACATGCACACGTGTGTTCCTGACCCCTGAACCGGCAGAGAGCTCGGGGGAGCCAGAGTCTATCAGGCAGCTGCTGGGCTGGCTGCCTGTGTGGGAAGGGGCAGAGCCGACCTAGGGGCAAGTTGGGCCTCTTGCTCTCCCTGCTGCCCTGAGGCTGCTGGGCCAAAGAGGTCTTGGGCATCCAGCCCCTTGCTGGTCCCTTCCCGCTGACGAGGCCCTCTGAGCTCCAGCACCTTTCAGTGTGGAGACAGCCCCTGCCAGCAACCTCCTCTCCAAGGAGGCATCAACCGAGGCCTATGCCCAGGGGAAAGGCACCAGCGGGGATGAGCCTGGGGAGGCGCCCAGGCATGTCTGGACCCAGTCCCCGCAGCCTGCCCCTTGGTGGGGCAGTACCCCCGGAGGCCAGGAAGGTCTGGGCAAGGCTGGCCAGGGGCAGGGGACCTGCTGGGTCCTGCCCCTGGCCTGTGAGGCCTCTGAGCACAACCGGCCCTCTCCCACTGGAAGACCTCCACGGCTGCCTCCAAAGTCCTGTTTGCAAACACTCCCGCCCGCTGTTCACGCCAGGCTCGCACAATGCTCCCAAGCCCGGGAGAAAAGCGCTTCGGGGTGGTGCTCTCTCCGGGCCCTTGCCCCTGACCCTGGGGGCAAGGCAGGGGGAACACACTCCCAGGCCAAGGCAGAACCACATGCCCACGTCTGTTCCTGTCCCCTGCACCGGCAGAGAGCTTGGGGGAGCCAGAATCTGTCAGGCAGCTGCTGAGTTGGCCGCCTGTGTGGGAAGGGGCAGAGCCGCCCTAGGGGCAAGTTGGGCCTCTTGCTCTCCCTGCTGCCCTGAGGCTGCTGGGCCAAAGACGTCTTGGGCATCCAGCCCCTTACTGGTCCCTTCCCTCTGACGAGGCCCTCTGAGCTCCAGCACCTTGCAGTGTGGAGACAGCCCCTGCCAGCAACCTCCTCTCCAAGGAGGCCTCAATCGAGGCCTAGGCCCAGGGGAAAGGCACCAGCGGGGATGAGCCTGGGGAGGCGCCCGGGCATGTCTGGACCCAGGCCCCGCAGCCTGCCCCTTGGTGGGGCAGTACCCCCGGAGGCCAGGAAGGTCTGGGCAAGGCTGGCCAGGGGCAGGGGCCCTGCTGCGTCCTGCCCCTGGCCTGTGGGGCCTCTGAGCACAACCGGCCCTCTCCCACTGGAAGACCTCCCCGGCTGCCTCCAAAGGCCGGTTTGCAAGCGCTCCCGCCCACTGTTCCCAGCAGGCGTGCACAATGCTCCCAAGCCCGGGAGAAAAGCGCTTCAGGGTGGTGCTCTCTCCGGGCCCTTGCCCCTGAGCCTGGGGCAAGGCAGGGTGTCCACACTCCCAGGACAAGGCAGAACCACATGCACACGTCTGATCTGCCCCCTGCACCGGCAGAGAGCTCGGGGGAGCCAGAGTCTGTCAGGCAGCTGCTGGGCTGGCCGCCTGTGTGGGAAGGGGCAGAGCCGACCTAGGGGCAAGTTGGGCCTCTTGCTCTCCCTGCTGCACTGAGGCTGCTGGGCCAAAGAGGTCTTGGGCATCCAGCCCCTTGCTGGTCCCTTCCCTCTGACGAGGCCCTCTGAGCTCCAGCACCTTGCAGTGTGGAGACAGCCCCTGCCAGCAACCTCCTCTCCAAGGAGGCCTCAACTGAGGCCTAGGCCCAGGGGAAAGGCACCAGCGGGGATGAGCCTGGGGAGGTGCCCGGCCATGTCTGGACCCAGTCCCCGCAGCCTGCCCCTTGGTGGGGCAGTACCCCCGGAGGCCAGGAGGGTCTGGGCAAGGCTGCCAGGGGCAGGGACACTGCTGGGTCCTGCCCCTGGCCTGTGGGGCGTCTGAGCACAACCGGCACTCTCCCGCTGGAAGACCTCCCCGGCTGCCTCCAAAGGCCGGTTTGCAAGCACTCCCGCCCGCTGTTCCCGCCAGGCACGCACAATGCTCCCAAGCCCGGGAGAAAAGCGCTTCGGGGTGGTGCTCTCTCCGGGCCCTTGCCCCTGAGCCTGGGGGACAGGCAGGGGGAACACACTCCCAGGCCAAGGCAGAACGACATGCACACGTCTGTTCCTGCCCCCTACACCGGCAGAGAGTTCGGAGGAGCCAGAGACTGCCAGGCTGCTGCTGGGCTGGCTGCCTGTGTGGGACGGGGTAGAGCCGACCTAGGGGCAAGTTGGGCCTCTTGCTCTCCCTGCTGCCCTGAGGCTGCTGGGTCAAAGAGGTCTTGGGCATCCAGCCCTTTGCTGGTCCTTTCCCTCTGACGAGGCCCTCTGAGCTCCAGCACCTTGCAGTGTGCAGACAGCCCCTGCCGGCAACCTCCTCTCCAAGGAGGCCTCAACCGAGGCCTAGGCCCAGGGGAAAGGCACCAGCGGGGATGAGCCTGGGGAGGCGCCCGGGCATGTCTGGACCCAGGCCCCGCAGCCTGCCCCTTGGTGGGGTAGTACCCCCGGAGGCCAGGAAGGTCTGGGCAAGGCTGCCAGAGGCAGGGACACTGCTGGGTCCTGCCCCTGGCCTGTGGGGCCTCTGAGAACAACTGGCACTCTCCCGCTGGAAGACCTCCCCGGCTGCCTCCAAGGCCGGTTTGCAAGCACTTCTGCCTGCTGTTCCCGCCACCCGCGCACAATGCTCCCAAGCCCGGGAGAAAAGCGTTTCGGGGTGGTGTTCTCTCTGGACCCAAGAAAGACCTCCCGGGCTGCCCCCAAATGCCGGTTTGCAAGCACTCCCACTCACTGTTCCCGCCATCCGTGCAAATGTTCCAAGCCCAGGAGAAAAGCCCTTCAGGGTGGTGCTCTCTCCCGGCCCTTGGAAGACCTCCCCGGCTGCCTCCAAAGGCTGGATTTCAAGTACTCCCTCCCGCTGTCCCGCCAGCCGCACACAATGCTCCCAATCACGGGAGAAAAGCGCTTCGGGGTGGTGCTCTCTACGGGCCCTTGGAAGACCTCCCCGTTTGTCTCCAAAGGCCGGTTTGCAAGCACTCATGCCCGCTGTTCCCGCCAGCCGCGCACAATGCTCCCAAGCCTAGGAGAAAAGCGCTTCGGGGTGGTGCTCTCTCCCGGCCCTTGGAAGACCTCCCCGGCTGCCTCCAAAGGCCGGTTTGCAAGCACTCAATCCCGCTGTTCCCGCCAGCCGCGCACAATGCTCCCAAGCCCGGGAGAAAAGCGCTTCGGGGTGGTGCTCTCTCCCGGCCCTTGGAAGACCTCCCCGGCTGCCTCCAAAGGCTGGTTTTCAAGAACTCCCTCCCGCTGACCCGCCAGCCGCACACAATGCTCCCAAGCCCGGGAGAAAAGCATTTTGAGGTGGTCTCTCTCCGGGCCCTTGGAAGACTCCCCGGCTGCCTCTAAAGGCCGGTTTGCAAGCACTCATGTCCTCTGTTCCCGACAGCCGCGAACAATGCTCCCAATTCCGTGAGAAAAGTGCTTCGGGATGGTGCTCTCTCCGGGCCCTTGGAAGACCTCCCAAGCTGCCTCCAAAGGCCGGTTTGCAAGCACTCCCGCCCGCTGTTCCCGCCAGCCTCGCACAATGCTCCCAAGCCCGGGAGAAAAGCGCTTCGGGGTGGTGTTCTCTCCGTGCCAATGGAGGACCTCCCTGGCTGCCCCCAAAGGCCGGTTTGCAAGCACTCCCACTCGCTGTTCCCGCCAGCCACGCACAATCCTCCAAAACCCCGGAGAAAAGCGCTTCGGGGTGGTGTTCTCTCCGTGCCCATGGAAGACCTCCCGGGGTGCCCCCAAAGGCCGGTTTGCAAGCACTCCCACTCGCTGTTCCCGCCATCCGCGCACAATGCTCCCAAGCCCGGGAGAAAAGCATTTTGGGGTGGTGCTCACACCGGGCCCTGGAAGACCTCCCCGGCTGCCTCCAAAGGACGGTTTTCAAGCACTCCTGCCTGCTGTTCCCGCCACCCGCGCACAATGCTCCCAAGCCCGGGAGAAAAGCGCTTCGGGGTGGTGCTCTCTACAGGCCCTTGGAAGACCTCCCCGGCTGCCTCCAAAGGCCGGTTTGCAAGGACTCCTTCCTGCTGTTCCCGCCATCCGCGCACAATGCTCCCAAGCCCGGGAGAAAAGCATTTTGGGGTGGTGCTCACACCGGGCCCTGGAAGACCTCCCCGGCTGCCTCCAAAGGACGGTTTTCAAGCACTCCTGCCTGCTGTTCCCGCCACCCGCGCACAATGCTCCCAAGCCCGGGAGAAAAGCCCTTCGGGGTGGTGCTCTCTACAGGCCCTTGGAAGACCTCCCCGGCTGCCTCCAAAGGCCGGTTTGCAAGGACTCCTTCCTGCTGTTCCCGCCAGCCGCGCACAATGCTCCCAAGCCCGGGAGAAAAGCGCTTCGGGGTGGTGCTCTCTCTGGGCCCTTGCCCCTGAGCCTGGGGGCAAGGCATAGGGAACACACTCCCAGGCCAAGGCAGAACCACATGCCCACGTCTGTTCCTGTCCCCTGCACCGGCAGAGAGCTTGGGGGAGCCAGAGTCTGTCAGGCAGCTGCTGGGTTGGCCGCCTGTGTGGGAAGGGGCAGAGCCGCCCTAGGGGCAAGTTGGGCCTCTTGCTCTCCCTGTTGCCCTGAGGCTGCTGGGCCAAAGACGTCTTGGGCATCCAGCCCCTTACTGGTCCCTTCCCTCTGACGAGGCCCTCTGAGCTCCAGCACCTTGCAGTGTGGAGACAGCCCCTGCCAGCAACCTCCTTTCCAAGGAGGCCTCAACCAAGGCCTAGGCCCAGGGGAAAGACACCAGCGGGGATGAGCCAGGGGAGGCGCCCGAGCATGTCTGGACCCAGTCCCTGCAGCCTGCCCCTTGGTGGGGCAGTACCCCCGGAGGCCAGGAAGGTCTGGGTAAGGCTGGCCAGGGGCAGGGGTCCTGCTGGGTCCTGCCCCTGGCCTGTGGGGCCTCTGAGCACAACCGGCCCTCTCCCACTGGAAGACCTCCCCGGCTGCCTCCAAAGGCCGGTTTGCAAGCGCTCCCGGCCACTGTTACCAGCAGGCGGGCACAATGCGCCTAAGCCCGGAAGAAAAGCGGTTCAGGGTGGTGCTCTCTCTGGGCCCTTGCCCCTGAGCCTGGGGGAAAGGCAGGGTGTCCACACTAACAGGCCAAGGCAGAACCACATGCACACGTCTGACCTGCCCCCTGCACCGGCAGAGAGCTCGGGTGAGCCAGAGTCTGTCAGGCAGCTGCTGGGCTGGCCGCCTGTGTGGGAAGTGGCAGAGCCGACCTAGGGGCAAGTTGGGCCTCTTGCTCTCCCTGCTGCCCTGAGGCTGCTGGGCCATAGAGGTCTTGGGCATCCAGCCCCTTGCTGGTCCCTTCCCTCTGACGAGGCCCTCTGAGCTCCAGCACCTTGCAGTGTGGAGACAGCCCCTGCCAGCAACCTCCTCTCCAAGGAGGCCTCAACCGAGGCCTAGGCCCAGGGGAAAGGCACCAGCGGGGATGAGCCTGGGGAGGCGCCCGGGCATGTCTGGACCCAGACCCCGCAGCCTGCCCCTTGGTGGGGCAGTACCCCCGGAGGCCAGGAAGGTCTGGGCAAGGCTGTCCAGGGGCAGGGGCCCTGCTGGGTCCTGCCCCTGGCCTGTGGGGCCTCTGAGCACAACCGGCCCTCTCCCACTGGAAGAACTCCCCGGCTCCCTCCAAAGGCCAGTTTGCCAACACTCCCGCCCGCTGTTCCCGCCAGGCACGCACAATGCTCCCAAGCCCGGGAGAAAAGCGCTTCGGGGTGGTGCTCTCCTCGGGCCCTTGCCCCTGTGCCTGGGGGCCAGGCAGTTGGTCCACACTCCCAGACCAAGGCAGAACCACATGCACACGTCTGTTCCTGACCCCTGCACCGGCAGAGAGTTCGGGGGAGCCAGAGTCTGTCAGGCAGCTGCTGGGCTGGCCGCCTGTGTGGGAAGGGGCAGAGCCGACCTAGGGGCAAGTTGGGCCTCTTCCTCTCCCTGCTGCCCTGAGGCTGCTGGGCCAAAGAGGTCTTGGGCATCCAGCCCCTTGCTGGTCCCTTCCCTCTGACGAGGCCCTCTGAGCTCCAGCACCTTGCAGTGTGGAGACAGCCCCTGGAGCAACATCCTCTCCAAGGAGGCCTCAACCGAGGCCTAGGCCCAGGGGAAAGGCACCAGCGGGGATGAGCCTGGGGAGGCGCCCGGGCATGTCTGGACCCAGTCCCCGCAGCCTGCCCCTTGGTGGGGCAGTACCCCCGGAGGCCAGGAAGATCTGGGCAAGGCTGGCCAGGGGCAGGGGCCCTGCTGGGTCCTCCCCATGGCCTGTGGGGCCTCTGAGCACAACCGGCCCTCTCCCACTGGAAGACCTCCCCGGCTGCCTCCAAAGGCCGGTTTGCAAGCACTCCCGCCCACTGTTCCCGCCAGGCGCGCACAATGCTCCCAAGCCCGGGAGAAAAGCGCTTCTGGGTGGTGCTCTCTCCGGGCCCTTGCCCCTGAGCCTGTGGGCAAGGCAGGGGGAACACACTCCCAGACCAAGGCAGAAACACATGCACACGTCTGTTCCTGTCCCCTGCACCGGCAGAGAGCTCGGGGGAGCCAGAGTCTCTCAGGCAGGTGCTGGGCTGGCCGACTGTGTGGGAAGGGGCAGAGCCGACCTAGGGGCAAGTTGGGCCTCTTGCTCTCCCTGCTGCCCTGAGGCTGCTGGGCCAAAGAGGTCTTGAGCATCCAGCCCCTTGCTGGTCCCTTCCCTCTGACGAGGCCCTCTGAGCTCCAGCACCTTGCAGTGTGGAGACAGACCCTGCCAGCAACCTCCTCTCCAAGGAGGCCTCAACCGAGGCCTAGGCCCAGGGGAAAGGCGCCAGCGGGGATGAGCCAGTGGAGGGGCCCGGGCATGTCTGGACCCAGTCCCCGCAGCCTGCCCCTTGGTGGGGCAGTACCCCCGGAGGCCAGGAAGGTCTGGGCAAGGCTGGCCAGGGGCAGGGTCCCTGCTGGGTCCTGCCCCTGGCCTGTGGGGCCTCTGAGCACAACCGGCCCTCTCCCACTGGAAGACCTCCCCGGCTGCCTTCAAAGGCGGGTTTGCCAACACTCCCGCCCGCTGTTCCCGCCAGGCACGCACAACGCTCCCAAGGCCAGGAGAAAAGCGCTTCGGGGTGTTGCTCTCTCCGGGCCCTTGCCCCTGAGCCTGGGGTCCAGGCAGTGGGTCCACACTCCCAGACCAAGTCAGAACCACATGCACACGTCTGTTCCTGACCCCTGAACCGGCAGAGAGCTCGGGGGAGCCAGAGTCTATCAGGCAGCTGCTGGGTTGGCTGCCTGTGTGGGAAGGGGCAGAGCCGACCTAGGGGCAAGTTGGGCCTCTTGCTCTCCCTGCTGCCCTGAGGCTGCTGGGCCAAAGAGGTCTTGGGCATCCAGCCCCTTGCTGGTCCCTTCCCGCTGACGAGGCCCTCTGAGCTCCAGCACCTTGCAGTGTGGAGACAGCCCCTGCCAGCAACCTCCTCTCCAAGGAGTCCTCAACCGAGGCCTAGGCCCAGGGGAATGGCACCAGCGGGGATGAGCCTGGGGAGGCGCCCGGGCATGTCTGGACCCAGTCCCCGCAGCCTGCCCCTTGGTGGGGCAGTACCCCCGGAGGCCAGGAAGGTCTGGGCAAGGCTGCCAGGGGCAGGGACACTGCTGGGTCCTGCCCCTGGCCTGTGGGGCGTCTGAGCACAACCGGCACTCTCCCGCTGGAAGACCTCCCCGTCTGCCTCGAAAGGCCGGTTTGCAAGCACTCCCGCCCGCTGTTCCCGCCAGGCACGCACAATGCTCCCAAGCCCGGGAGAAAAGCGCTTCGGGGTGGTGCTCTCACCGGGCCCTTGCCCCTGAGCCTGGGGGCCAGGCAGGGGGAACACACTCCCAGGCCAAGGCAGAACGACATGCACACGTCTGTTCCTGCCCCCTACACCGGCAGAGAGCTCGGGGGAGCCAGAGACTGCCAGGCTGCTGCTGGGCTGGCCGCCTGTGTGGGACGGGGCAGAGCCGACCTAGGGGCAAGTTGGGCCTCTTGCTCTCCCTGCTGCCCTGAGGCTGCTGGGTCAAAGAGGTCTTGGGCATCCAGCCCTTTGCTGGTCCCTTCCCTCTGACGAGGCCCTCTGATCTCCAGCACCTTGCAGTGTGGAGACAGCCCCTGCCAGCAACCTTCTCTCCAAGGAGGCCTCAACCGAGGCCTAGGCCCAGGGGAAAGGCACCAGCGGGGATGAGCCTGGGGAGGCGCCCGGGGATGTCTGGACCCAGTCCCCGCAGCCTGCCCCTTGGTGGGGCAGTACCCCCGGAGGCCAGGAAGGTCTGGGCAAGGCTGGCCAGAGTCAGGGGCCCTGCTGGGTCCTGCCCCTGGCCTGTGGGGCCTCTGAGCACAACCGGCCCTCTCCCACTGGAAGACCTCCCCGGCTGCCTCCAAAGTCCTGTTTGCTAACACTCCCACCCGCTGTTCACGCCAGGCTCGCACAATGCTCCCAAGCCCGGGAGAAAAGCGCATTGGGGTGGTTCTCTCTCCGGGCCCTTGCCCCTGAGCCTGGGGGCAAGGCACGGGGAACACACTCCCTGGCCAAGGCAGAACCACATGCCCACGTCTGTTCCTGTCCCCTGCACCGGCAGAGAGCTTGGGGGAGCCAGAGTCTGGCAGGCAGCTGCTGGGTTGGCCGCCTGTGTGGGAAGGGGCAGAGCCGACCTAGGGGCAAGTTGGGCCTCTTGCTCTCCCTGCTGCCCTGAGGCTGCTGGGCCAAAGACGTCTTGGGCATCCAGCCCTTTGCTGGTCCCTTCCCTCTGACGAGGCCCTCTGAGCTCCAGCACCTTGCAGTGTGGAGACAGCCCCTGCCAGCAACCTCCTCTCCAAGGAGGCCTCAACCGAGGCCTAGGCCCAGGGGAAAGGCACCAGAGGGGATGAGCCAGGGGAGGCGCCCGAGCATGTCTGGACCCAGTCCCCGCAGCCTGCCCCTTGGTGGGGCAGTACCCCCGGAGGCCAGGAAGGTCTGGGCAAGGCTGGCCAGGGGCAGGGGCCCTGCTGCGTCCTGCCCCTGGCCTGTGAGGCCTCTGAGCACAACCGGCCCTCTCCCACTGGAAGACCTCCCCAGCTGCCTCCAAAGTCCTGTTTGCAAACACTCCCGCCCGCTGTTCACGCCAGGCTCGCACAATGCTCCCAAGCCCGGGAGAAAAGCGCTTCGGGGTGGTGCTCTCTCCGGGCCCTTGCCCCTGAGCCTGGGGGCCAGGCAGTGGGTCCACACTCCCAGACCAAGGCAGAACCACATGCACACGTCTGTTCCTGACCCCTGCACCGGCAGAGAGCTCTGGGGAGCCAGAGTCTGTCAGGCAGCTGCTGGGCTGGCCGCCTGTGTGGGAAGGGTTAGAGCCGACCTAGGGGCAAGTTGGGCCTCTTCCTCTCCCTGCTGCCCTGAGGCTGCTGGGCCAAAGAGGTCTTGGGCATCCAGCCCCTTGCTGGTCCCTTCCCTCTGACGAGGCCCTCTGAGCTCCAGCACCTTGCAGTGTGGAGACAGCCCCTGCCAGCAACCTCCTCTCCAATGAGGCCTCAACCGAGGCCTAGGCCTAGGGGAAAGACACCAGCGGGGATGAGCCTGGGGAGGCGCCCGGGCATGTCTGGACCCAGTCCCCGCAGCCTGCCCCTTGGTGGGGCAGTACCCCCGGAGGCCAGGAAGGTCTGTGCAAGGCTGCCAGGGGCAGGGACAGTGCTGGGTCCTGCCCCTGGCCTGTTGGACGTCTGAGCACAACCGGCACTCTCGCGCTGGAAGACCTCCCCGTTTGCCTCCAAAGGCCGGTTTGCAAGCACTCCCGCCCGCTGTTCCCGCCAGGGACGCACAATGCTCCCAAGCCCGGGAGAAAAGCGCTTCGGGGTGGTGCTCTCTCCGGGCCCTTGCCCCTAAGCCTGCGGGCCAGGCAGGGGGAACACACTCCCAGGCCAAGACAGAACGACATGAACACGTCTGTTCCTGCCCCCTACACCGGCAGAGAGCTCGGGGGAGCCAGAGTCTCTCAGGCAGGTGCTGGGCTGGCCGCCTGTGTGGGAAGGGGCAGAGCCGACCTAGGGGCAAGTTGGGCCTCTTGCTCTCCCTGCTGCCCTGAGGCTGCTGGGCCAAAGACGTCTTGGGCATCCAGCCCATTGCTGGTCCCTTCCCTCGGACGAGGCCCTCTGAGCTCCAGCACCTTGCAGTGTGGAGACAGCACCTGCCAGCAATCTCCTCTCCAAGGAGGCCTCAACCGAGGCCTAGGCCCAGGGGAAAAGCACCAGCGGGGATGAGCCTGGGGAGGCGCCCGGGCATGTCTGGACCCAGTCCCCGCAGCCTGCCCCTTGGTGGGGCAGTACCCCTGGAGGCCAGGAAGGTCTGGGCAAGTCTGACCAGGGGCAGGGGACCTGCTGGGTCCTGCCCCTGGCCTGTGGGGCCTCTGAGCACAACCGGCCCTCTCCCACTGGAAGACCTCCCCGGCTGCCTCCAAAGGCCGTTTTGCACGCACTCCCGCCCACTGTTCCCACCAAGTGCGCACAATGCTCCCAAGCCCGGGAGAAAAGCGCTTCGGGGTGGTGCTCTTTCCGGGTCCTTGCCCCTGAGCCTGGGGGCCAGGCAGGGGGAACACTCTCCCAGGCCAAGGCAGAACCACATGCACACGTCTGTTCCTGACCCCTGCACCGGCAGAGAGCTCGGGGGAGCCAGAGTCTGTCAGGCAGCTGCTGGGCTGGCCGCCTGTGTGGGAAGGGGCAGAGCCGACCTAGGGGCAAGTTGGGCCTCTTGCTCTCCCTGCTGCCCTGAGGCTGCTGGGCCAAAGAGGTCTTGGATATCCAGCCCTTTGCTTGTCCCTTCCCTCTGACGAGGCCCTCTGAGCTCCAGCACCTTGCAGTGTGGAGACAGCCCCTGCCAGCAACCTCCTCTCCAAGGAGGCCTCAACCGAGACCTAGGACCAGGGGAAAGGCACCAGCGGGGATGAGCCTGGGGAGGCGCCCGGGCATGTCTGGACCCAGGCCCCAGAGCCTGCCCCTTGGTGGGGCAGTACCCCCGGAGGCCAGGAAGGTCTGGGAAAGGCTGGCCAGGGGCAGGGGACCTACTGGGTCCTGCCCCTGGCCTGTGGGGCCTCTGAGCACAACCGGCCCTCTCCCACTGGAAGACCTCGCCGGCTGCCTCCAAAGTCCTGTTTGCAAACACTCCCACCCGCTGTTCACGCCAGACTTGCACAATGCTCCCAAGCCCGGGAGAAAAGCGCTTCGGGGTGGTGCTCTCTCCGGGCCCTTGCCCCTGAGCCTGGGGGCAAGGCACGGTGTCCACACTCCCAGGCCAAGTCAGAACCACATGCACACATCTGTTCCTGCCCCCTGCACCGGCAGAGAGCTCGGGGGAGCCAGAGTCTGTCAGGCAGCTGCTGGGCTGGCCGCCTGTGTGGGAAGTGGCAGAGCCGACCTAGGGGCAAGTTGGGCCTCTTGCCCTCCCTGCTGCCCTGAGGATGCTTGGCCAAAGAGGTCTTGGGCATCCAACCCCTTGCTGGTCCCTTCCCTCTGACGAGGCCCGCTGAGCTCCAGCACCTTGCAGTGTGGAGACAGCCCCTGCCAGCAACCTCCTCTCCAAGGAGGCCTAAACCGAGGCCTAGGCACAGGGGAAAGGCACCAGCGGGGATGAGCCTGGGGAGGCGCCCGGGCATGTCTGGACCCAGTCCCCGCAGCCTGCCCCTTGGTGGGGCAGTACCCCCGGAGGCCAGGAAGGTCTGGGCAAGGCTGGCCAGGGGCAGGGGACCTGCTGGGTCCTGCCCCTGGCCTGTGAGGCCTCTGAGCCCAACCGGCCCTCTCCCACTGGAAGACCTCCCCAGCTGCCTCCAAAGTCCTGTTTGCAAACACTCCCGCCCGCTGTTCACGCCAGGCTCGCACAATGCTCCCAAGCCCGGGAGAAAAGCGCTTCGGGGTGGTGCTCTCTCCGGGCCCTTGCCCCTGAGCCTGGGGGCCAGGCAGTGGGTCCACACTCCCAGACCAAGGCAGAACCACATGCACACGTCTGTTCCTGACCCCTGCACCGGCAGAGAGCTCTGGGGAGCCAGAGTCTGTCAGGCAGCTGCTGGGCTGGCCGCCTGTGTGGGAAGGGTTAGAGCCGACCTAGGGGCAAGTTGGGCCTCTTCCTCTCCCTGCTGCCCTGAGGCTGCTGGGCCAAAGAGGTCTTGGGCATCCAGCCCCTTGCTGGTCCCTTCCCTCTGACGAGGCCCTCTGAGCTCCAGCACCTTGCAGTGTGGAGACAGCCCCTGCCAGCAACCTCCTCTCCAATGAGGCCTCAACCGAAGCCTAGGCCTAGGGGAAAGACACCAGCGGGGATGAGCCTGGGGAGGCGCCCGGGCATGTCTGGACCCAGTCCCCGCAGCCTGCCCCTTGGTGGGGCAGTACCCCCGGAGGCCATGAAGGTCTGTGCAAGGCTGCCAGGGGCAGGGACAGTGCTGGGTCCTGCCCCTGGCCTGTTGGACGTCTGAGCACAACCGGCACTCTCGCGCTGGAAGACCTCCCCGTCTGCCTCCAAAGGCCGGTTTGCAAGCACTCCCGCCCGCTGTTCCCGCCAGGCACGCACAATGCTCCCAAGCCCGGGAGAAAAGCGCTTCGGGGTGGTGCTCTCTCCGGGCCCTTGCCCCTAAGCCTGCGGGCCAGGCAGGGGGAACACACTCCCAGGCCAAGACAGAACGACATGAACACGTCTGTTCCTGCCCCCTACACCGGCAGAGAGCTCGGGGGAGCCAGAGTCTCTCAGGCAGGTGCTGGGCTGGCCGCCTGTGTGGGAAGGGGCAGAGCCGACCTAGGGGCAAGTTGGGCCTCTTGCTCTCCCTGCTGCCCTGAGGCTGCTGGGCCAAAGACGTCTTGGGCATCCAGCCCTTTGCTGGTCCCTTTCCTCGGACGAGGCCCTCTGAGCTCCAGCACCTTGCAGTGTGGAGACAGCCCCTGCCAGCAATCTCCTCTCCAAGGAGGCCTCAACCGAGGCCTAGGCCCAGGGGAAAAGCACCAGCGGGGATGAGCCTGGGGAGGCGCCCGGGCATGTCTGGACCCAGTCCCCGCAGCCTGCCCCTTGGTGGGGCAGTACCCCTGGAGGCCAGGAAGGTCTGGGCAAGTCTGACCAGGGGCAGGGGACCTGCTGGGTCCTGCCCCTGGCCTGTGGGGCCTCTGAGCACAACCGGCCCTCTCCCACTGGAAGACCTCCCCGGCTGCCTCCAAAGGCCGTTTTGCACGCACTCCCGCCCACTGTTCCCACCAAGTGCGCACAATGCTCCCAAGCCCGGGAGAAAAGCGCTTCGGGGTGGTGCTCTTTCCGAGTCCTTGCCCCTGAGCCTGGGGGCCAGGCAGGGGGAACACACTCCCAGGCCAAGGCAGAACCACATGCACACGTCTGTTCCTGACCCCTGCACCGGCAGAGAGCTCGGGGGAGCCAGAGTCTGTCAGGCAGCTGCTGGGCTGGCCGCCTTTGTGGGAAGGGGCAGAGCCGACCTAGGGGCAAGTTGGGCCTCTTGCTCTCCCTGCTGCCCTGAGGCTGCTGGGCCAAAGAGGTCTTGGACATCCAGCCCTTTGCTTGTCCCTTCCCTCTGACGAGGCCCTCTGAGCTCCAGCACCTTGCAGTGTGGAGACAGCCCCTGCCAGCAACCTCCTCTCCAAGGAGGCCTCAACCGAGACCTAGGACCAGGGGAAAGGCACCAGCGGGGATGAGCCTGGGGAGGCGCCCGGGCATGTCTGGACCCAGGCCCCGCAGCCTGCCCCTTGGTGGGGCAGTACCCCCGGAGGCCAGGAAGGTCTGCTAAAGGCTGGCCAGGGGCAGGGGACCTACTGGGTCCTGCCCCTGGCCTGTGGGGCCTCTGAGCACAACCGACCCTCTCCCACTGGAAGACCTCCCCGGCTGCCTCCAAAGTCCTGTTTGCCAACACTCCCACCCGCTGTTCACGCCAGACTTGCACAATGTTCCCAAGCCCGGGAGAAAAGCGCTTCGGGGTGGTGCTCTCTCCGGGCCCTTGCCCCTGAGCCTGGGGGCAAGGCACGGTGTCCACACTCCCAGGCCAATTCAGAACCACATGCACACGTCTGTTCCTGCCCCCTGCACCGGCAGAGAGCTCGGGGGAGCCAGAGTCTGTCAGGCAGCTGCTGGGCTGGCCGCCTGTGTGGGAAGTGGCAGAGCCGACCTAGGGGCAAGTTGGGCCTCTTGCCCTCCCTGCTGCCCTGAGGCTGCTTGGCCAAAGAGGTCTTGGGCATCCAACCCCTTGCTGGTCCCTTCCCTCTGACGAGGCCCTCTGAGCTCCAGCACCTTGCAGTGTGGAGACAGCCCCTGCCAGCAACCTCCTCTCCAAGGAGGCCTAAACCGAGGCCTAGGCACAGGGGAAAGGCACCAGCGGGGATGAGCCTGGGGAGGCGCCCGGGCATGTCTGGACCCAGTCCCCGCAGCCTGCCCCTTGGTGGGGCAGTACCCCCGGAGGCCAGGAAGGTCTGGGCAAGGCTGGCCAGGGGCAGGGGCCCTGCTGGGTCCTGCCCCTGGCCTGTGAGGCCTCTGAGCACAACCGGCCCTCTCCCACTGGAAGACCTCCCCAGCTGCCTCCAAAGTCCTGTTTGCAAACACTCCCGCCCGCTGTTCACGCCAGGCTCGCACAATGCTCCCAAGCCCGGGAGAAAAGCGCTTCGGGGTGGTGCTCTCTCCGGGCCCTTGCCCCTGAGCCTGGGGGCCAGGCAGTGGGTCCACACTCCCAGACCAAGGCAGAACCACATGCACACGTCTGTTCCTGACCCCTGCACCGGCAGAGAGCTCTGGGGAGCCAGAGTCTGTCAGGCAGGTGCTGGGCTGGCCGCCTGTGTGGGAAGGGTTAGAGCCGACCTAGGGGCAAGTTGGGCCTCTTCCTCTCCCTGCTGCCCTGAGGCTGCTGGGCCAAAGAGGTCTTGGGCATCCAGCCCCTTGCTGGTCCCTTCCCTCTGACGAGGCCCTCTGAGCTCCAGCACCTTGCAGTGTGGAGACAGCCCCTGCCAGCAACCTCCTCTCCAATGAGGCCTCAACCGAGGCCTAGGCCTAGGGGAAAGACACCAGCGGGGATGAGCCTGGGGAGGCGCCCGGCCATGTCTGGACCCAGTCCCCGCAGCCTGCCCCTTGGTGGGGCAGTACCCCCGGAGGCCATGAAGGTCTGTGCAAGGCTGCCAGGGGCAGGGACAGTGCTGGGTCCTGCCCCTGGCCTGTTGGACGTCTGAGCACAACCGGCACTCTCGCTCTGGAAGACCTCCCCGTCTGCCTCCAAAGGCCGGTTTGCAAGCACTCCCGCCCGCTGTTCCCGCCAGGCACGCACAATGCTCCCAAGCCCGGGAGAAAAGCGCTTCGGGGTGGTGCTCTCTCCGGGCCCTTGCCCCTAAGCCTGCGGGCCAGGCAGGGGGAACACACTCCCAGGCCAAGACAGAACGACATGAACACGTCTGTTCCTGCCCCCTACACCGGCAGAGAGCTCGGGGGAGCCAGAGTCTCTCAGGCAGTTGCTGGGCTGGCCGCCTGTGTGGGAAGGGGCAGAGCCGACCTAGGGGCAAGTTGGGCCTCTTGCTCTCCCTGCTGCCCTGAGGCTGCTGGGCCAAAGACGTCTTGGGCATCCAGCCCTTTGCTGGTCCCTTCCCTCGGACGAGGCCCTCTGAGCTCCAGCACCTTGCAGTGTGGAGACAGCACCTGCCAGCAATCTCCTCTCCAAGGAGGCCTCAACCGAGGCCTAGGCCCACGGGAAAAGCACCAGCGGGGATGAGCCTGGGGAGGCGCCCGGGCATGTCTGGACCCAGTCCCCGCAGCCTGCCCCTTGGTGGGGCAGTACCCCTGGAGGCCAGGAAGGTCTGGGCAAGTCTGACCAGGGGCAGGGGACCTGCTGGGTCCTGCCCCTGGCCTGTGGGGCCTCTGAGCACAACCGGCCCTCTCCCACTGGAAGACCTCCCCGGCTGCCTCCAAAGGCCGTTTTGCACGCACTCCCGCCCACTGTTCCCACCAAGTGCGCACAATGCTCCCAAGCCCGGGAGAAAAGCGCTTCGGGGTGGTGCTCTTTCCGGGTCCTTGCCCCTGAGCCTGGGGGCCAGGCAGGGGGAACACACTCCCAGGCCAAGGCAGAACCACATGCACACGTCTGTTCCTGACCCCTGCACCGGCAGAGAGCTCGGGGGAGCCAGAGTCTGTCAGGCAGCTGCTGGGCTGGCCGCCTTTGTGGGAAGGGGCAGAGCCGACCTAGGGGCAAGTTGGGCCTCTTGCTCTCCCTGCTGCCCTGAGGCTGCTGGGCCAAAGACGTCTTGGGCATCCAGCCCTTTGCTGGTCCCTTCCCTCGGACGAGGCCCTCTGAGCTCCAGCACCTTGCAGTGTGGAGACAGCACCTGCCAGCAATCTCCTCTCCAAGGAGGCCTCAACCGAGGCCTAGGCCCAGGGGAAAAGCACCAGCGGGGATGAGCCTGGGGAGGCGCCCGGGCATGTCTGGACCCAGTCCCCGCAGCCTGCCCCTTGGTGGGGCAGTACCCCCGGAGGCCAGGAAGGTCTGGGAAAGGCTGGCCAGGGGCAGGGGACCTACTGGGTCCTGCCCCTGGCCTGTGGGGCCTCTGAGCACAACCGACCCTCTCCCACTGGAAGACCTCCCCGGCTGCCTCCAAAGTCCTGTTTGCCAACACTCCCACCCGCTGTTCACGCCAGACTTGCACAATGCTCCCAAGCCCGGGAGAAAAGCGCTTCGGGGTGGTGCTCTCTCCGGGCCATTGCCCCTGAGCCTGGGGGCAAGGCACGGTGTCCACACTCCCAGGCCAATTCAGAACCACATGCACACGTCTGTTCCTGCCCCCTGCACCGGCAGAGAGCTCGGGGGAGCCAGAGTCTGTCAGGCAGCTGCTGGGCTGGCCGCCTGTGTGGGAAGTGGCAGAGCCGACCTAGGGGCAAGTTGGGCCTCTTGCCCTCCCTGCTGCCCTGAGGCTGCTTGGCCAAAGAGGTCTTGGGCATCCAACCCCTTGCTGGTCCCTTCCCTCTGACGAGGCCCTCTGAGCTCCAGCACCTTGCAGTGTGGAGACAGCCCCTGCCAGCAACCTCCTCTCCAAGGAGGCCTAAACCGAGGCCTAGGCACAGGGGAAAGGCACCAGCGGGGATGAGCCTGGGGAGGCGCCCGGGCATGTCTGGACCCAGTCCCCGCAGCCTGCCCCTTGGTGGGGCAGTACCCCCGGAGGCCAGGAAGGTCTGGGCAAGGCTGGCCAGGGGCAGGGGCCCTGCTGGGTCCTGCCCCTGGCCTGTGAGGCCTCTGAGCACAACCGGCCCTCTCCCACTGGAAGACCTCCCCAGCTGCCTCCAAAGTCCTGTTTGCAAACACTCCCGCCCGCTGTTCACGCCAGGCTCGCACAATGCTCCCAAGCCCGGGAGAAAAGCGCTTCGGGGTGGTGCTCTCTCCGGGCCCTTGCCCCTGAGCCTGGGGGCCAGGCAGTGGGTCCACACTCCCAGACCAAGGCAGAACCACATGCACACGTCTGTTCCTGACCCCTGCACCGGCAGAGAGCTCGGGGGAGCCAGAGTCTGTCAGGCAGGTGCTGGGCTGGCCGCCTGTGTGGGAAGGGTTAGAGCCGACCTAGGGGCAAGTTGGGCCTCTTCCTCTCCCTGCTGCCCTGAGGCTGCTGGGCCAAAGAGGTCTTGGGCATCCAGCCCCTTGCTGGTCCCTTCCCTCTGACGAGGCCCTCTGAGCTCCAGCACCTTGCAGTGTGGAGACAGCCCCTGCCAGCAACCTCCTCTCCAATGAGGCCTCAACCGAGGCCTAGGCCTAGGGGAAAGACACCAGCGGGGATGAGCCTGGGGAGGCGCCCGGGCATGTCTGGACCCAGTCCCCGCAGCCTGCCCCTTGGTGGGGCAGTACCCCCGGAGGCCATGAAGGTCTGTGCAAGGCTGCCAGGGGCAGGGACAGTGCTGGGTCCTGCCCCTGGCCTGTTGGACGTCTGAGCACAACCGGCACTCTCGCTCTGGAAGACCTCCCCGTCTGCCTCCAAAGGCCGGTTTGCAAGCACTCCCGCCCGCTGTTCCCGCCAGGCACGCACAATGCTCCCAAGCCCGGGAGAAAAGCGCTTCGGGGTGGTGCTCTCTCCGGGCCCTTGCCCCTAAGCCTGCGGGCCAGGCAGGGGGAACACACTCCCAGGCCAAGACAGAACGACATGAACACGTCTGTTCCTGCCCCCTACACCGGCAGAGAGCTCGGGGGAGCCAGAGTCTCTCAGGCAGGTGCTGGGCTGGCCGCCTGTGTGGGAAGGGGCAGAGCCGACCTAGGGGCAAGTTGGGCCTCTTGCTCTCCCTGCTGCCCTGAGGCTGCTGGGCCAAAGACGTCTTGGGCATCCAGCCCCTTGCTGGTCCCTTCCCTCTGACGAGGCCCTCTGAGCTCCAGCACCTTGCAGTGTGGAGACAGCCCCTGCCAGCAACCTCCTCTCCAAGGAGGCCTCAACCGAGGCCTAGGCCCAGGGGAAAGGCACCAGCGGGGATGAGCCTGGGGAGGCGCCCGGCCATGACTGGACCCAGTCCCCGCAGCCTGCCCCTTGGTGGGGCAGTACCCCCGGAGGCCAGGAGGGTCTGGGCAAGGCTGCCAGGGGCAGGGACACTGCTGGGTCCTGCCCCTGGCCTGTGGGGCGTCTGAGCACAACTGGCACTCTCCCGCTGGAAGACCTCCCCGGCTGCCTCCAAAGGCCGGTTTGCAAGCACTCCCGCCCGCTGTTCCCGCCAGGCACGCACAATGCTCCCAAGCCCGGGAGAAAAGCGCTTCGGGGTGGTGCTCTCCCCGGGCCCTTGCCCCTGAGCCTGGGGGACAGGCAGGGGGAACACACTCCCAGGCCAAGGCAGAACGACATGCACACGTCTGTTCCTGCCCCCTACACCGGCAGAGAGTTCGGGGGAGCCAGAGACTGCCAGGCTGCTGCTGGGCTGGCTGCCTGTGTGGGACGGGGTAGAGCCGACCTAGGGGCAAGTTGGGCCTCTTGCTCTCCCTGCTGCCCTGAGGCTGCTGGGTCAAAGAGGTCTTGGGCATCCAGCCCTTTGCTGGTCCTTTCCCTCTGACGAGGCCCTCTGAACTCCAGCACCTTGTAGTGTGCAGACAGCCCCTGCCGGCAACCTCCTCTCCAAGGAGGCCTCAACCGAGGCCTAGGCCCAGGGGAAAGGCACCAGCGGGGATGAGCCTGGGGAGGCGCCCGGGCATGTCTGGACCCAGGCCCCGCAGCCTGCCCCTTGGTGGGGTAGTTCCCCCGGAGGCCAGGAAGGTCTGGGCAAGGCTGCCAGAGGCAGGGACACTGCTGGGTCCTGCCCCTGGCCTGTGGGGCCTCTGAGAACAACTGGCACTCTCCCGCTGGAAGACCTCCCCGGCTGCCTCCAAAGGCTGGTTTGCAAGCACTCAATCCCGCTGTTCACGCCAGCTGCGCACAATGCTCCCAAGCCCGGGAGAAAAGCATTTTGGGGTGGTGCTCACTCCGGGCTTTGGAAGACCTCCCCGGCTGCCTCCAAGTCCGGTTTGCAAGCACTTCTGCCTGCTGTTCCCGCCACCCGCGCACAATGCTCCCAAGCCCGGGAGAAAAGCGTTTCGGGGTGGTGTTCTCTCTGGGCCCAAGAAAGACCTCCCGGGCTGCCCCCAAATGCCGGTTTGCAAGCACTCCCACTCGCTGTTCCCGCCATCGGTGCAAATGCTCCAAGCCCAGGAGAAAAGCCCTTCAGGGTGGTGCTCTCTCCCGGCCCTTGGAAGACCTCCCCGGCTGCCTCCAAAGGCTGGATTTCAAGTACTCCCTCCCGCTGTCCCGCCAGCCGCACACAATGCTCCCAATCACGGGAGAAAAGCGCTTCGGGGTGGTGCTCTCTCCGGGCCCTTGGAAGACGTCCCCGGCTGCCTCCAAAGGCCGGTTTGCAAGCACTCATGCCCGTTGTTCCCGCCACCTGCGCACAATGCTCCCAAGCCCGGGAGAAAAGCATTTTGGGGTGGTGCTCACTCCGGGCCCTTGGAAGACCTCCCCGGCTGCCTCCAAAGGCCAGTTTGCAAGCAGTCCTGCCTGCTGTTCCCGCCAGCCGCGCACAATGTTCCCACGCCCGGGAGAAAAGCGCTTCGGGGTGGTGCTCTCTCCGGGCACTTTCAAGACCTCCCCGGCTGCCTCCAAAGGCCGGTTTGTAAGTACTCATTCCCGCTGCTTCCGCCAGCCACGCACAATGCTCCCAAGCCCGGGAGAAAAGCATTTTGGGGTGGTGCTCTCTCCGGGCCCTTGGAAGACCTCCCGGGCTGCCTCCAAAGGCCAGTTTGCAAGCATTCATGTCCGTTGTTCCCGACAGCCGCGCACAATGCTCCCAAGCCCGAGAGAAAAGCATTTTGGGGTGGTGATCAGTCCGGCCCTTGGAAGACCTCCCCGGCTGCCTCCAAAGGACAGTTTGCAAGCACTCATGCCCGCTGTTCCCGCCAGCCGCGCACAATGCTCCCAAGACCGTGAGAAAAGCGCTTCGGGGTGGTGTTCTCTCAGGGACCATGGAGGACCTCCCCGGCTGCCCCCAAAGGCCGGTTTGCAAGCATTCCCACTCGCTGTTCCCGCCAGGCACACACAATGTTCCAAAACCCCGGAGAAAAGCGCTTCGGGGTGGTGGTCTCTCCGGGCCCCTGCCCCTGAGCCTGGGGGCCAGGCAGGGGATCCACAGTCCCAGGCCAAGGCAGAACCACATGCACACGTCTGTTCCTGCCCCCTCCACCGGCAGAGAGCTGGGGGGAGCCAGAGTATGTCAGGCAGCTGCTGGGCTGGCCGCCTGTGTGGGAAGGGGCAGAGCCGACCTAGGGGCAAGTTGGGCCTCTTGCTCTCCCTGCTGCCCTGAGGCTGCTGGGCCAAAGAGGTCTTGGGCATCCAGCCCCTTGCTGGTCCCTTCCCTCTGACGAGGCCCTCTGAGCTCCAGCACCTTGCAGTGTGGAGACAGCCCCTGCCAGCAACCTCCTCTCCAAGGAGGCCTCAACCGAGGCCTAGGCCCAGGGGAAAGGCACCAGCGGAGATGAGCCAGTGGAGGCGCACGGGCATGTCTGGACCCAGTCCCCGCAGCCTGCCCCTTGGTGGGGCAGTACCCCCGGAGGCCAGGAGAGTCTGGGCAAGGCTGCCAGGGGCAGGGACACTGCTGGGTCCTGCCCCTGGCCTGTGGGGCGTCTGAGCACAACTGGCACTCTCCCGCTGGAAGACCTCCCCGGCTGCCTCCAAAGGCCGGTTTGCAAGCACTCCCGCCCGCTGTTCCCGCCAGGCACGCACAATGCTCCCAAGCCCGGGAGAAAAGCGCTTCGGGGTGGTGCTCTCTCCGGGCCCTTGCCCCTGAGCCTGGGGGACAGGCAGGGGGAACACACTCCCAGGCCAAGGCAGAACGACATGCACACGTCTGTTCCTGCCCCCTACACCGGCAGAGAGTTCGGGGGAGCCAGAGACTGCCAGGCTGCTGCTGGGCTGGCTGCCTGTGTGGGACGGGGTAGAGCCGACCTAGGGGCAAGTTGGGCCTCTTGCTCTCCCTGCTGCCCTGAGGCTGCTGGGTCAAAGAGGTCTTGGGCATCCAGCCCTTTGCTGGTCCTTTCCCTCTGACGAGGCCCTCTGAACTCCAGCACCTTGCAGTGTGCAGACAGCCCCTGCCGGCAACCTCCTCTCCAAGGAGGCCTCAACCGAGGCCTAGGCCCAGGGGAAAGGCACCAGCGGGGATGAGCCTGGGGAGGCGCCCGGGCATGTCTGGACCCAGGCCCCGCAGCCTGCCCCTTGGTGGGGTAGTTCCCCCGGAGGCCAGGAAGGTCTGGGCAAGGCTGCCAGAGGCAGGGACACTGCTGGGTCCTGCCCCTGGCCTGTGGGGCCTCTGAGAACAACTGGCACTCTCCCGCTGGAAGACCTCCCCGGCTGCCTCCAAAGGCTGGTTTGCAAGCACTCAATCCCGCTGTTCACGCCAGCTGCGCACAATGCTCCCAAGCCCGGGAGAAAAGCATTTTGGGGTGGTGCTCACTCCGGGCTTTGGAAGACCTCCCTGGCTGCCTCCAAGGCCGGTTTGCAAGCACTTCTGCCTGCTGTTCCCGCCACCCGCGCACAATGCTCCCAAGCCCGGGAGAAAAGCGTTTCGGGGTGGTGTTCTCTCTGGGCCCAAGAAAGACCTCCCGGGCTGCCCCCAAATGCCGGTTTGCAAGCACTCCCACTCGCTGTTCCCGCCATCCGTGCAAATGCTCCAAGTCCAGGAGAAAAGCCCTTCAGGGTGGTGCTCTCTCCCGGCCCTTGGAAGACCTCCCCGTTTGTCTCCAAAGGCCGGTTTGCAAGCACTCATGCCCGCTGTTCCCGTCAGCCGCGCACAATGCTCCCAAGCCTAGGAGAAAAGCGCTTCGGGGTGGTGCTCTCTCCCGGCCCTTGGAAGACCTCCCCGGCTGCCTCCAAAGGCCAGTTTGCAAGCACTCAATCCCGCTGTTCCCGCCAGCCGCGCACAATGCTCCCAAGCCCGGGAGAAAAGCGCTTCGGGGTGGTGCTCTCTCCTGGCCCTTGGAAGACCTCCCCGGCTGCCTCCAAAGGCTGGTTTTCGAGAACTCCCTCCCGCTGACCCGCCAGCCGCACACAATGCTCCCAAGCCCGGGAGAAAAGCATTTTGGGGTGGTCTCTCTCCGGGCCCTTGGAAGACTCCCCGGCTGCCTCTAAAGGCCGGTTTGCAAGCACTCATGTCCTCTGTTCCCGACAGCCGCGAACAATGCTCCCAATTCCGTGAGAAAAGTGCTTCGGGATGGTGCTCTCTCCGGGCCCTTGGAAGACCTCCCAAGCTGCCTCCAAAGGCCGGTTTGCAAGCACTCCCGCCCGCTGTTCCCGCCAGCCTCGCACAATGCTCCCAAGCCCGGGAGAAAAGCGCTTCGGGGTGGTGTTCTCTCCGTGCCAATGGAGGACCTCCCTGGCTGCCCCCAAAGGCCGGTTTGCAAGCACTCCCACTCGCTGTTCCCGCCAGCCACGCACAATCCTCCAAAACCCCGGAGAAAAGCGCTTCGGGGTGGTGTTCTCTCCGTGCCCATGGAAGACCTCCCGGGGTGCCCCCAAAGGCCGGTTTGCAAGCACTCCCACTCGCTGTTCCCGCCATCCGCGCACAATGCTCCCAAGCCCGGGAGAAAAGCATTTTGGGGTGGTGCTCACACCGGGCCCTGGAAGACCTCCCCGGCTGCCTCCAAAGGACGGTTTTCAAGCACTCCTGCCTGCTGTTCCCGCCACCCGCGCACAATGCTCCCAAGCCCGGGAGAAAAGCGCTTCGGGGTGGTGCTCTCTACAGGCCCTTGGAAGACCTCCCCGGCTGCCTCCAAAGGCCGGTTTGCAAGGACTCCTTCCTGCTGTTCCCGCCATCCGCGCACAATGCTCCCAAGCCCGGGAGAAAAGCATTTTGGGGTGGTGCTCACACCGGGCCCTGGAAGACCTCCCCGGCTGCCTCCAAAGGACGGTTCTCAAGCACTCTTGCCTGCTGTTCCCGCCACCCGCGCAGAATGCTCCCAAGCGCGGGAGAAAAGCGCTTCGGGGTGGTGCTCTCTACAGGCCCTTGGAAGACCTCCCCGGCTGCCTCCAAAGGCCGGTTTGCAAGGACTCCTTCCTGCTGTTCCCGCCAGCCACGCACAATGCTCCCAAGCCCGGGAGAAAAGCATTTTGGGGTGGTGCTCACTCCGGGCCCTTGGAAGACCTCCCCGGCTGCCTCCAATGGCCAGTTTGCAAGCACTCATGTCCGCTGTTCCCACCAGCCGCGCACAATGCTCCCAAGCCCGGGAGAAAAGCTTTTTGGGGTGGTGCTCACACCGGGCCCTGGAAGACCTCCCCGGCTGCCTCCTAAGGCCAGTTTTCAAGCACTCCTGCCTGCTGTTCCCGCCACCTGCGCACAATGCTCCTAAGCCCGGGAGAAAAGCGCTTCGGGGTGGTGCTCTCTACAGGCCCTTGGAAGACCTCCCCGGCTGCCTCCAAAGGCCGGTTTGCAAGGACTCCTTCCTGCTGTTCCCGCCAGCCACGCACAATGCTCCCAAGCCCGGGAGAGAAGCATTTTGGGGTGGTGCTCTCTACAGGCCCTTGGAAGACCTCCCCGGCTGCCTCCAGTGGCCAGTTTGCAAGCACTCATGCCCGCTGTTCCCACCAGCCGCGCACAATGCTCCCAAGCCCGGGAGAAAAGCTTTTTGGGGTGGTGCTCACACCGGGCCCTGGAAGACCTCCCCGGCTGCCTGCAAAGGCCGGTTTTCAAGCACTCCTGCCTGCTGTTCCCGCCACCCGCGCACAATACTCCCAAGCCTGGGAGAAAAGCGCTTCGGGGTGGTGCTCTCTACAGGCCCTTGGAAGACCTCCCCCGCTGCCTCCAAAGGCCGGTTTGCAAGGACTCCTTCCTGCTGTTCCCGCCAGCCACGCACAATGCTCCCAAGCCCGGGAGAAAAGTGCTTCGGGGTGGTGATCTCTCCGGGCCCTTGGAAGTCGTCCCCGGCTGCCTCCAAAGGCCGGTTTGCAAGCACTCATGCCCGTTGTTCCCACCAGCCGCGCACAATGCTCCCAAGCCCGGGAGAAAAGCATTTTGGGGTGGTGCTCACTCCGGGCCCTTGGAAGACCTCCCCGGCTGCCTCCAAAGGCCAGTTTGCAAGCAGTCCTGCCTGCTGTTCCCGCCAGCCGCGCACAATGCTCCCAAGCCCGGGAGAAAAGCGCTTCGGGGTGGTGCTCTCTCCGGGCCCTTGGAAGACGTCCCCGGCTGCCTCCAAAGGCCGGTTTGCAAGCACTCATGCCCGTTGTTCCCACCAGCCGCGCACAATGCTCCCAAGCCCGGGAGAAAAGCGCTTCGGGGTGGTGCTCTCTCCGGGCCCTTGCCCCTGAGCCTGGGGGCCAGGCAGGGGGAACACACTCCCAGACCAAGGCAGAAACACATGCACACGTCTGTTCCTGTCCCCTGCACCGGCAGAGAGCTCGGGGGAGCCAGAGTCTCTCAGGCAGGTGCTGGGCTGGCCGCCTGTGTGGGAAGGGGCAGAGCCGACCTAGGGGCAAGTTGGGCCTCTTGATCTCTCTGCTGCCCTGAGGCTGCAGGGCCAAAGACGTCTTGGGCATCCAGCCCCTTACTGGTCCCTTCCCTCTGACGAGGCCCTCTGAGCTCCAGCACCTTGCAGTGTGGAGACAGCCCCTGCCAGCAACCTCCTCTCCAAGGAGGCCTCAACCGAGGCCTAGGCCCAGGGGAAAGGCACCAGCGGGGATGAGCCAGGGGAGGCGCCCGAGCATGTCTGGACCCAGTCCCCGCAGCCTGCCCCTTGGTGGGGCAGTACCCCCGGAGGCCAGGAAGGTCTGGGCAAGGCTGGCCAGGGGCAGGGGCCCTGCTGGGTCCTGCCCCTGGCCTGTGGGGCCTCTGAGCACAACCGGCCCTCTCCCACTGGAAGACCTCCCCGGCTGCCTCCAAAGGCCTGTTTGCAAGCGCTCCCGCCCACTGTTCCCAGCAGGCGTGCACAATGCTCCTAAGCCCGGGAGAAAAGCGCTTCGGGGTGGTGCTCTCTCCGGGCCCTTGCCCCTGAGCCTGGGGGCAAGGCAGGGTGTCCACACTCCCAGGCCAAGGCAGAACCACATGCACACGTCTGATCTGCCCCCTGCACCGGCAGAGAGCTCGGGGGAGCCAGAGCCTGTCAGGCAGCTGCTGGGCTGGCCGCCTGTGTGGGAAGGGGCAGAGCCGACCTAGGGGCAAGTTGGGCCTCTTGCTCTCCCTGCTGCCCTGGGGCTGCTGGGCCAAAGAGGTCTTGGGCATCCAGCCCCTTACTGGTCCCTTCCCTCTGATGAGGCCCTCTGAGCTCCAGCACCTTGCAGTGTGGAGACAGCCCCTGCCAGCAACCTCTGCTCCAAGGAGGCCTCAACCGAGGCCTAGGCCCAGGGGAAAGGCACCAGCGGGGATGAGCCTGGGGAGGCGCCCGGGCATGACTGGACCCAGGCCCGCAGCCTGCCCCTTGGTGGGGCAGTACCCCCGGAGGCCAGGAAGGTCTGGGCAAGGCTGGCCAGGGGCAGGGGCCCTGCTGGGTCCTGTCCCTGGCCTGTAGGGCCTCTGAGCACAACCGGCCCTCTCCCACTGGAAGACCTCCCCGGCTGCCTCCAAAGGCCAGTTTGCCAACACTCCTGCCCGCTGTTCCCGCCAGGCACGCACAATGCTCCCAAGCCCAGGAGAAAAGCGCGTCGGGGTGGTGGTCTCTCCGGGCCCCTGCCCCTGAGCCTGGGGGCCAGGCAGGGGATCCACAGTCCCAGGCCAAGGCAGAACCACATGCACACGTCTGTTCCTGCCCCCTCCACCGGCAGAGAGCTGGGGGGAGCCAGAGTCTGTCAGGCAGCTGCTGGGCTGGCCGCCTGTGTGGGAAGGGGCAGAGCCGACCTAGGGGCAAGTTGGGCCTCTTGCTCTCCCTGCTGCCCTGAGGCTGCTGGGCCAAAGAGGTCTTGGGCATCCAGCCCCTTGCTGGTCCCTTCCCTCTGACGAGGCCCTCTGAGCTCCAGCACCTTGCAGTGTGGAGACAGCCCCTGCCAGCAACCTCCTCTCCAAGGAGGCCTCAACCGAGGCCTAGGCCCAGGGGAAAGGCACCAGCGGAGATGAGCCAGTGGAGGCGCACGGGCATGTCTGGACCCAGTCCCCGCAGCCTGCCCCTTGGTGGGGCAGTACCCCCGGAGGCCAGGAGGGTCTGGGCAAGGCTGCCAGGGGCAGGGACACTGCTGGGTCCTGCCCCTGGCCTGTGGGGCGTCTGAGCACAACTGGCACTCTCCCGCTGGAAGACCTCCCCGGCTGCCTCCAAAGGCCGGTTTGCAAGCACTCCCGCCCGCTGTTCCCGCCAGGCACGCACAATGCTCCCAAGCCCGGGAGAAAAGCGCTTCGGGGTGGTGCTCTCTCCGGGCCCTTGCCCCTGAGCCTGGGGGACAGGCAGGGGGAACACACTCCCAGGCCAAGGCAGAACGACATGCACACGTCTGTTCCTGCCCCCTACACCGGCAGAGAGTTCGGGGGAGCCAGAGACTGCCAGGCTGCTGCTGGGCTGGCTGCCTGTGTGGGACGGGGTAGAGCCGACCTAGGGGCAAGTTGGGCCTCTTGCTCTCCCTGCTGCCCTGAGGCTGCTGGGTCAAAGAGGTCTTGGGCATCCAGCCCTTTGCTGGTCCTTTCCCTCTGACGAGGCCCTCTGAACTCCAGCACCTTGCAGTGTGCAGACAGCCCCTGCCGGCAACCTCCTCTCCAAGGAGGCCTCAACCGAGGCCTAGGCCCAGGGGAAAGGCACCAGCGGGGATGAGCCTGGGGAGGCGCCCGGGCATGTCTGGACCCAGGCCCCGCAGCCTGCCCCTTGGTGGGGTAGTTCCCCCGGAGGCCAGGAAGGTCTGGGCAAGGCTGCCAGAGGCAGGGACACTGCTGGGTCCTGCCCCTGGCCTGTGGGGCCTCTGAGAACAACTGGCACTCTCCCGCTGGAAGACCTCCCCGGCTGCCTCCAAAGGCTGGTTTGCAAGCACTCAATCCCGCTGTTCACGCCAGCTGCGCACAATGCTCCCAAGCCCGGGAGAAAAGCATTTTGGGGTGGTGCTCACTCCGGGCTTTGGAAGACCTCCCTGGCTGCCTCCAAGGCCGGTTTGCAAGCACTTCTGCCTGCTGTTCCCGCCACCCGCGCACAATGCTCCCAAGCCCGGGAGAAAAGCGTTTCGGGGTGGTGTTCTCTCTGGGCCCAAGAAAGACCTCCCGGGCTGCCCCCAAATGCCGGTTTGCAAGCACTCCCACTCGCTGTTCCCGCCATCCGTGCAAATGCTCCAAGTCCAGGAGAAAAGCCCTTCAGGGTGGTGCTCTCTCCCGGCCCTTGGAAGACCTCCCCGTTTGTCTCCAAAGGCCGGTTTGCAAGCACTCATGCCCGCTGTTCCCGTCAGCCGCGCACAATGCTCCCAAGCCTAGGAGAAAAGCGCTTCGGGGTGGTGCTCTCTCCCGGCCCTTGGAAGACCTCCCCGGCTGCCTCCAAAGGCCAGTTTGCAAGCACTCAATCCCGCTGTTCCCGCCAGCCGCGCACAATGCTCCCAAGCCCGGGAGAAAAGCGCTTCGGGGTGGTGCTCTCTCCTGGCCCTTGGAAGACCTCCCCGGCTGCCTCCAAAGGCTGGTTTTCGAGAACTCCCTCCCGCTGACCCGCCAGCCGCACACAATGCTCCCAAGCCCGGGAGAAAAGCATTTTGGGGTGGTCTCTCTCCGGGCCCTTGGAAGACTCCCCGGCTGCCTCTAAAGGCCGGTTTGCAAGCACTCATGTCCTCTGTTCCCGACAGCCGCGAACAATGCTCCCAATTCCGTGAGAAAAGTGCTTCGGGATGGTGCTCTCTCCGGGCCCTTGGAAGACCTCCCAAGCTGCCTCCAAAGGCCGGTTTGCAAGCACTCCCGCCCGCTGTTCCCGCCAGCCTCGCACAATGCTCCCAAGCCCGGGAGAAAAGCGCTTCGGGGTGGTGTTCTCTCCGTGCCAATGGAGGACCTCCCTGGCTGCCCCCAAAGGCCGGTTTGCAAGCACTCCCACTCGCTGTTCCCGCCAGCCACGCACAATCCTCCAAAACCCCGGAGAAAAGCGCTTCGGGGTGGTGTTCTCTCCGTGCCCATGGAAGACCTCCCGGGGTGCCCCCAAAGGCCGGTTTGCAAGCACTCCCACTCGCTGTTCCCGCCATCCGCGCACAATGCTCCCAAGCCCGGGAGAAAAGCATTTTGGGGTGGTGCTCACACCGGGCCCTGGAAGACCTCCCCGGCTGCCTCCAAAGGACGGTTTTCAAGCACTCCTGCCTGCTGTTCCCGCCACCCGCGCACAATGCTCCCAAGCCCGGGAGAAAAGCGCTTCGGGGTGGTGCTCTCTACAGGCCCTTGGAAGACCTCCCCGGCTGCCTCCAAAGGCCGGTTTGCAAGGACTCCTTCCTGCTGTTCCCGCCATCCGCGCACAATGCTCCCAAGCCCGGGAGAAAAGCATTTTGGGGTGGTGCTCACACCGGGCCCTGGAAGACCTCCCCGGCTGCCTCCAAAGGACGGTTCTCAAGCACTCTTGCCTGCTGTTCCCGCCACCCGCGCAGAATGCTCCCAAGCGCGGGAGAAAAGCGCTTCGGGGTGGTGCTCTCTACAGGCCCTTGGAAGACCTCCCCGGCTGCCTCCAAAGGCCGGTTTGCAAGGACTCCTTCCTGCTGTTCCCGCCAGCCACGCACAATGCTCCCAAGCCCGGGAGAAAAGCATTTTGGGGTGGTGCTCACTCCGGGCCCTTGGAAGACCTCCCCGGCTGCCTCCAATGGCCAGTTTGCAAGCACTCATGTCCGCTGTTCCCACCAGCCGCGCACAATGCTCCCAAGCCCGGGAGAAAAGCTTTTTGGGGTGGTGCTCACACCGGGCCCTGGAAGACCTCCCCGGCTGCCTCCTAAGGCCAGTTTTCAAGCACTCCTGCCTGCTGTTCCCGCCACCTGCGCACAATGCTCCTAAGCCCGGGAGAAAAGCGCTTCGGGGTGGTGCTCTCTACAGGCCCTTGGAAGACCTCCCCGGCTGCCTCCAAAGGCCGGTTTGCAAGGACTCCTTCCTGCTGTTCCCGCCAGCCACGCACAATGCTCCCAAGCCCGGGAGAGAAGCATTTTGGGGTGGTGCTCTCTACAGGCCCTTGGAAGACCTCCCCGGCTGCCTCCAGTGGCCAGTTTGCAAGCACTCATGCCCGCTGTTCCCACCAGCCGCGCACAATGCTCCCAAGCCCGGGAGAAAAGCTTTTTGGGGTGGTGCTCACACCGGGCCCTGGAAGACCTCCCCGGCTGCCTGCAAAGGCCGGTTTTCAAGCACTCCTGCCTGCTGTTCCCGCCACCCGCGCACAATACTCCCAAGCCTGGGAGAAAAGCGCTTCGGGGTGGTGCTCTCTACAGGCCCTTGGAAGACCTCCCCCGCTGCCTCCAAAGGCCGGTTTGCAAGGACTCCTTCCTGCTGTTCCCGCCAGCCACGCACAATGCTCCCAAGCCCGGGAGAAAAGTGCTTCGGGGTGGTGATCTCTCCGGGCCCTTGGAAGTCGTCCCCGGCTGCCTCCAAAGGCCGGTTTGCAAGCACTCATGCCCGTTGTTCCCACCAGCCGCGCACAATGCTCCCAAGCCCGGGAGAAAAGCATTTTGGGGTGGTGCTCACTCCGGGCCCTTGGAAGACCTCCCCGGCTGCTTCCAAAGGCCAGTTTGCAAGCAGTCCTGCCTGCTGTTCCCGCCAGCCGCGCACAATGCTCCCAAGCCCGGGAGAAAAGCGCTTCGGGGTGGTGCTCTCTCCGGGCCCTTGGAAGACGTCCCCGGCTGCCTCCAAAGGCCGGTTTGCAAGCACTCATGCCCGTTGTTCCCACCAGCCGCGCACAATGCTCCCAAGCCCGGGAGAAAAGCGCTTCGGGGTGGTGCTCTCTCCGGGCCCTTGCCCCTGAGCCTGGGGGCCAGGCAGGGGGAACACACTCCCAGACCAAGGCAGAAACACATGCACACGTCTGTTCCTGTCCCCTGCACCGGCAGAGAGCTCGGGGGAGCCAGAGTCTCTCAGGCAGGTGCTGGGCTGGCCGCCTGTGTGGGAAGGGGCAGAGCCGACCTAGGGGCAAGTTGGGCCTCTTGCTCTCTCTGCTGCCCTGAGGCTGCAGGGCCAAAGACGTCTTGGGCATCCAGCCCCTTACTGGTCCCTTCCCTCTGACGAGGCCCTCTGAGCTCCAGCACCTTGCAGTGTGGAGACAGCCCCTGCCAGCAACCTCCTCTCCAAGGAGGCCTCAACCGAGGCCTAGGCCCAGGGGAAAGGCACCAGCGGGGATGAGCCAGGGGAGGCGCCCGAGCATGTCTGGACCCAGTCCCCGCAGCCTGCCCCTTGGTGGGGCAGTACCCCCGGAGGCCAGGAAGGTCTGGGCAAGGCTGGCCAGGGGCAGGGGCCCTGCTGGGTCCTGCCCCTGGCCTGTGGGGCCTCTGAGCACAACCGGCCCTCTCCCACTGGAAGACCTCCCCGGCTGCCTCCAAAGGCCTGTTTGCAAGCGCTCCCGCCCACTGTTCCCAGCAGGCGTGCACAATGCTCCTAAGCCCGGGAGAAAAGCGCTTCGGGGTGGTGCTCTCTCCGGGCCCTTGCCCCTGAGCCTGGGGGCAAGGCAGGGTGTCCACACTCCCAGGCCAAGGCAGAACCACATGCACACGTCTGATCTGCCCCCTGCACCGGCAGAGAGCTCGGGGGAGCCAGAGCCTGTCAGGCAGCTGCTGGGCTGGCCGCCTGTGTGGGAAGGGGCAGAGCCGACCTAGGGGCAAGTTGGGCCTCTTGCTCTCCCTGCTGCCCTGGGGCTGCTGGGCCAAAGAGGTCTTGGGCATCCAGCCCCTTACTGGTCCCTTCCCTCTGATGAGGCCCTCTGAGCTCCAGCACCTTGCAGTGTGGAGACAGCCCCTGCCAGCAACCTCCGCTCCAAGGAGGCCTCAACCGAGGCCTAGGCCCAGGGGAAAGGCACCAGCGGGGATGAGCCTGGGGAGGCGCCCGGGCATGACTGGACCCAGGCCCGCAGCCTGCCCCTTGGTGGGGCAGTACCCCCGGAGGCCAGGAAGGTCTGGGCAAGGCTGGCCAGGGGCAGGGGCCCTGCTGGGTCCTGTCCCTGGCCTGTAGGGCCTCTGAGCACAACCGGCCCTCTCCCACTGGAAGACCTCCCCGGCTGCCTCCAAAGGCCAGTTTGCCAACACTCCTGCCCGCTGTTCCCGCCAGGCACGCACAATGCTCCCAAGCCCAGGAGAAAAGCGCGTCGGGGTGGTGGTCTCTCCGGGCCCCTGCCCCTGAGCCTGGGGGCCAGGCAGGGGATCCACAGTCCCAGGCCAAGGCAGAACCACATGCACACGTCTGTTCCTGCCCCCTCCACCGGCAGAGAGCTGGGGGGAGCCAGAGTCTGTCAGGCAGCTGCTGGGCTGGCCGCCTGTGTGGGAAGGGGCAGAGCCGAACGAGGGGCAAGTTGGGCCTCTTGCTCTCCCTGCTGCCCTGAGGCTGCTGGGCCAAAGAGGTCTTGGGCATCCAGCCCCTTGCTGGTCCCTTCCCTCTGACGAGGCCCTCTGAGCTCCAGCACCTTGCAGTGTGGAGACAGCCCCTGCCAGCAACCTCCTCTCCAAGGAGGCCTCAACCGAGGCCTAGGCCCAGGGGAAAGGCACCAGCGGGGATGAGCCAGTGGAGGCGCACGGGCATGTCTGGACCCAGTCCCCGCAGCCTGCCCCTTGGTGGGGCAGTACCCCCGGAGGCCAGGAAGGTCTGGGCAAGGCTGCCAGGGGCAGGGGCCCTGCTGGGTCCTGCCCCTGGCCTGTGGGGCCTCTGAGCACAACCGGCCCTCTCCCACTGGAAGACCTCCCCGGCTGCCTCCAAAGGCCGGTTTGCCAACACTCCCGCCCGCTGTTCCCGCCAGGCACGCACAATGCTCCCAAGCCCGGGAGAAAAGCGCTTCGGGGTGTTGCTCTCTCCGGGCGCTTGCCCCTGAGCCTGGGGTCCAGGCAGTGTGTCCACACTCCCAGACCAAGGCAGAACCACATGCACACGTCTGTTCCTGACCCCTGCACCGGCAGAGCGCTCGGGGGAGCCACAGTCTGTCAGGCAGCTGCTGGGTTGGCTGCCTGTGTGGGAAGGGGCAGAGCCGACCTAGGGGCAAGTTGGGCCTCTTCCTCTCCCTGCTGCCCTGAGGCTGCTGGGCCAAAGAGGTCTTGGGCATCCAGCCCCTTGCTGGTCCCTTCCCTCTGACGAGGCCCTCTGAGCTCCAGCACCTTGCAGTGTGGAGACAGCCCCTGCCAGCAACCTCCTCTCCAAGGAGGCCTCAACCGAGGCCTAGGACCAGGGGAAAGGCACCAGCGGGGATGAGCCTGGGGAGGCGCCCGGGCATGTCTGGACCCAGTCCCCGCAGCCTGCCCCTTGGTGGGATAGTAACCCCGGAGTCCAGGAGGGTCTGGGCAAGGCTGCCAGGGGCAGGGACACTGCTGGGTCCTGCCCCTGGCCTGTGGGGCGTCTGAGCACAACCGGCACTCTCCCGCTGGAAGACCTCCCTGGCTGCCTCCAAAGGCCGGTTTGCAAGCACTCCCGCGCGCTGTTCCCGCCAGGCACGCACAATGCTACCAAGCACGAGAGAAAAGCGCTTCGGGGTGGTGCTCTCTCCGGACCCTTGCCCCTGAGCCTGGGGGCCAGGCAGGGGGAACACACTCCCAGGCCAAGGCAGAACGACATGCACACGTCTGTTCCTGCCCCCTACACCGGCAGAGAGATCGGGGGAGCCAGAGACTGCCAGGCTGCTGCTGGGCTGGCTGCCTGTCTGGGACGGGGCAGAGCCGACCTAGGGGCAAGTTGGGCCTCTTGCTCTCCCTGCTGCCCTGAGGCTGCTGGGTCAAAGAGGTCTTGGGCATCCAGCCCTTTGCTGGTCCCTTCCCTCTGACGAGGCCCTCTGAGCTCCAGCACCTTGCAGTGTGGAGACAGCCCCTGCCAGCAACCTCCTCTCCAAAGAGGCCTCAACCGAGGCCTACGCCCAGGGGAAAGGCACCAGCGGGGATGATCCTGGGGAGGCGCACGGACATGTCTGGACCCAGTCACCGCAGCCTGCCCCTTGTTGGGGCAGTACCCCCGGAGGCCAGGAAGGTCTGGGCAAGGCTGGCCAGGGGCAGGGGCCCTGCTGGGTCCTGCCCCTGGCCTGTGGGGCCTCTGAGCCCAACCGGCCCTCTCCCACTGGAAGACCTCCCCGGCTGCCTCCAAAGGCCGGTTTGCAAGCGCTCCCGCCCACTGTTCCCAGCAGGCGTGGACAATGCTCCCAAGCCCGGGAGAAAAGCGCTTCAGGGTGGTGCTCTCTCTGGGCCCTTGCCCCTGAGCCTGGGAGCAAGGCAGGGTGTCCACACTCCCAGGCCAAGGCAGAACCACATGCACACGTCTGATCTGCGCCCTGCACCGGCAGAGAGCTCGGGGGAGCCAGAGTCTGTCAGGCAGCTGCTGGGCTGGCCGCCTGTGTGGGAAGGGGCAGAGCCGACCTAGGGGCAAGTTGGGCCTCTTGCTCTCCCTGCTGCCCTGAGGCTGCTGGGCCAAAAAGGTCTTGGGCATCCAGCCCCTTGCTGGTCCCTTCCCTCTGACGAGGCCCTCTGAGCTCCAGCACCTTGCAGTGTGGAGACAGCCCCTGCCAGCAACCTCCTCTCCAAGGAGGCCTCAACCGAGACCTAGGACCAGGGGAAAGGCACCAGCGGGGATGAGCCTGGGGAGGCGACCAGGCATGTCTGGACCCAGTCCCCGCAGCCTGCCCCTTGGTGGGGCAGTACCCCCGGAGGCCAGGAAGGTCTGGGCAAGGCTGGCCAGGGGCAGGGGCCCTACTGGGTCCTGCCCCTGGCCTGTGGGGCCTCTGAGCACAACCGGCCCTCTCCCACTGGAAGACCTCCCCGGCTGCCTCCAAAGGCCGGTTTGCCAACACTCCCGCCCGCTGTTCTCGCCAGGCACGCACAATTCTCCCAAGCCCGGGAGAAAAGCGCTTCGGTGTGTTGCTCTCTCCGGGCCCTTGCCCCTGAGTGTGGGGGCCAGGCAGTGGTTCCACACTCCCAGACCAAGGCAGAACCACATGCACACGTCTGTTCCTGACCCCTGCACCGGCAGAGAGCTCGGGGGAGCCAGAGTCTGTCAGGCAGCTGCTGGGCTGGCCGCCTGTGTGGGAAGGGGCAGAGCCGACCTAGGGGCAAGTTGGGCCTCTTCCTCTCCCTGCTGCCCTGAGGCTGCTGGGCCAAAGAGGTCTTGGGCATCCAGCCCCTTGCTGGTCCCTTCCCTCTGACGAGGCCCTCTGAGCTCCAGCACCTTGCAGTGTGGAGACAGCCCCTGCCAGCAACCTCCTCTCCAAGGAGGCCTCAACCGAGGCCTAGGCCCAGGGGAAAGGCACCAGCGGGGATGAGCCTGGGGAGGCGCAAGGGCATGTCTGGACCCAGTCCCCGCAGCCTGCCCCTTGGTGGGGCAGTACCCCCGGAGGCCAGGAAGGTCTGGGCAAGGCTGCCAGGGGCAGGGACACTGCTGGGTCCTGCCCCTGGCCTGTGGGGCG
The DNA here is from genome assembly GCF_033118175.1 of Dama dama. NCBI lineage: Eukaryota > Metazoa > Chordata > Mammalia > Artiodactyla > Cervidae > Dama > Dama dama. The sequence continues at coordinate 754,623 of NW_026870974.1, forward strand.
TCTGAGCACAACCGGCACTCTCCCGCTGGAAGACCTGCCCGGCTGCCTCCAAAGGCCGGTTAACAAGCGCTCCCGCCCACTGTTCCCAGCATGCGTGCACAATGCTCCCAAGCCCGGGAGAAAAGCGCTTCGGGGTGGTGCTCTCTCCGGGCCCTTGCCCCTGAGCCTGGGGGCAAGGCAGGGTGTCCACACTCCCAGGCCAAGGCAGAACCACATGCACACGTCTGACCTGCCCCCTGCACCGGCAGAGAGCTCGGGGGAGCCAGAGTCTGTCAGGCAGCTGCTGGGCTGGCCGCCTGTGTGGGAAGGGGCAGAGCCGACCTAGGGGCAAGTTGGGCCTCTTGCTCTCCCTGCTGCCCTGAGGCTGCTGGGCCAAAGAGGTCTTGGGCATCCAGCCCCTTGCTTGTCCCTTCCCTCTGACGAGGCCCTCTGAGCTCCAGCACCTTGAAGTGTGGAGACAGCACCTGCCAGCAATCTCCTCTCCAAGGAGGCCTCAACCGAGGCCTAGGCCCAGGGAAAAGGCACCAGCGGGGTTGAGCCAGGGGAGGCGCCCGGGCATGTCTGGACCCTGTCCCCGCAGCCTGCCCCTTGGTGGGGCAGTACCCCCGGAGGCCAGGAAGGTCTGGGCAAGGCTGGCCAGGGGCAGGGGCCCTGCTGGGTCCTGCCCCTGGCCTGTGGGGCCTCTGAGCACAACCGGCCCTTGCCCACTGGAAGACCTCCCCGGCTGCCTCCAAAGGCCGGTTTGCAAGCCCTCCCGCCCACTGTTCCCGCCAGGCGCGCACAATGCTCCCAAGCCCGGGAGAAAAGCGCTTCGGGGTGGTGGTCTCTCCGGGCCCCTGCCCCTGAGCCTGGGGCCCAGGCAGGGGAACCACAGTCCCAGGCCAAGGCAGAACCACATGCACAGGTCTGTTCCTGCCCCCTCCACCGGCAGAGAGCTGGGGGGAGCCAGAGTCTGTCAGGCAGCTGCTGGGCTGGCCGCCTGTGTGGGAAGGGGCAGAGCCGACCTAGGGGCAAGTTGGGCCTCTTGCTCTCCCTGCTGCCCTGAGGCTGCTGGGCCAAAGAGGTCTTGGGCATCCAGCCCCTTGCTGGTCCCTTCCCTCTGACGAGGCCCTCTGAGCTCCAGCACCTTGCAGTGTGGAGACAGCCCCTGCCAGCAACCTCCTCTCCAAGGAGGCCTCAACCGAGGCCTAGGCCCAGGGGAAAGGCACCAGCGGGGATGAGCCAGTGGAGGCGCACGGGCATGTCTGGACCCAGTCCCCGCAGCCTGCCCCTTGGTGGGGCAGTACCCCCGGAGGCCAGGAAGGTCTGGGCAAGGCTGGCCAGGGGCAGGGGCCCTGCTGGGTCCTGCCCCTGGCCTGTGGGGCCTCTGAGCACAACCGGCCCTCTCCCACTGGAAGACCTCCCCGGCTGCCTCCAAAGGCCGGTTTGCCAACACTCCCGCCCGCTGTTCCCGCCAGGCACGCACAATGCTCCCAAGCCCGGGAGAAAAGCGCTTCGGGGTGTTGCCCTCTCCGGACCCTTGCCCCTGAGCCTGGGGTCCAGGCAGTGGGTCCACACTCCCAGACCAAGGCAGAACCACATGCACTCGTCTGTTCCTGACCCCTGCACCGACAGAGAGCTCGGGGGAGCCAGAGTCTGTCAGGCAGCTGCTGGGCTGGCCGCCTGTGTGGGAAGGGGCAGAGCCGACCTAGGGGCAAGTTGGGCCTCTTGCTCTCCCTGCTGCCCTGAGGCTGCTGGGCCAAAGAGGTCTTGGGCATCCAGCCCTTTGCTTGTCCCTTCCCTCTGACGAGGCCCTCTGAGCTCCAGCACCTTGCAGTGTGGAGACAGCCCCTGCCAGCAACCTCCTCTCCAAGGAGGCCTCAACCGAGACCTAGGACCAGGGGAAAGGCACCAGCGGGGATGAGCCTGGGGAGGCGACCAGGCATGTCTGGACCCAGTCCCCGCAGCCTGCCCCTTGGTGGGGCAGTACCCCCGGAGGCCAGGAAGGTCTGGGAAAGGCTGGCCAGGGGCAGGGGACCTGCTGGGTACTGCCCCTGGCCTGTGGGGCCTCTGAGCACAGCCGGCCCTCTCCCACTGGAAGACCTCCCCGGCTGCCTCCAAAGGCCGGTTTGCAAGCGCTCCCGGCCACTGTTACCAGCAGGCGGGCGCAATGCTCCTAAGCCCGGAAGAAAAGCGCTTCAGGGTGGTGCTCTCTCTGGGCCCTTGCCCCTGAGCCTGGGGGCAAGGCAGGGTGTCCACACTCCCAGGCCAAGGCAGAAACACATGCACACGTCTGACCTGCCCCCTGCACCGGCAGAGAGCTCGGGGGAGCCAGAGTCTGTCAGGCAGCTGCTGGGCTGGCCGCCTGTGTGGGAAGTGGCAGAGCCGACCTAGGGGCAAGTTGGGCCTCTTGCTCTCCCTGCTGCCCTGAGGCTGCTGGGCCAAAGACGTCTTGGGCATCCAGCCCCTTGCTGGTCCCTTCCCTCTGACGAGGCCCTCTGAGCTCCAGCACCTTGCAGTGTGGAGACAGCCCCTGCCAGCAACCTCCTCTCCAAGGAGGCCTCAACCGAGGCCTAGGCCCAGGGGAAAGGCACCAGCGGGGATGAGCCTGGGGAGGCGCCCGGGCATGTCTGGACCCAGTCCCCGCAGCCTGCCCCTTGGTGGGGCAGTACCCCCGGAGGCCAGGAAGGTCTGGGCAAGGCTGGCCAGGGGCAGGGGCCCTGCTGGGTCCTGCCCCTGGCCTGTGGGGCCTCTGAGCACAACCGGCCCTCTCCCACTGGAAGAACTCCCCGGCTGCCTCCAAAGGCCAGTTTGCCAACACTCCCGCCCGCTGTTCCCGCCAGGCACGCACAATGCTCCCAAGCCCGTGAGAAAAGCACTTCGGGGTGGTGCTCTCCTCGGGCCCTTGCCCCTGAGCCTGGGGGCCAGGCAGTTGGTCCACACTCCCAGACCAAGGCAGAACCACATGCACACGTCTGTTCCTGACCCCTGCACCGGCAGAGAGCTCGGGGGAGCCAGAGTCTGTCAGGCAGCTGCTGGGCTGGCCGCCTGTGTGGGAAGGGGCAGAGCCGACCTAGGGGCAAGTTGGGCCTCTTGCTCTCCCTGCTGCCCTGAGGCTGCTGGGCCAAAGAGGTCTTGGGCATCCAGCCCCTTGCTGGTCCCTTCCCTCTGACGAGGCCCTCTGAGCTCCAGCACCTTGCAGTGTGGAGACAGCCCCTGCCAGCAACCTCCTCTCCAAGGAGGCCTCAACCGAGGCCTAGGCCCAGGGGAAAGGCACCAGCGGGGATGAGCCTGGGGAGGCGCCCGGCCATGTCTGGACCCAGTCCCCGCAGCCTGCCCCTTGGTGGGGCAGTACCCCCGGAGGCCAGGAGGGTCTGGGCAAGGCTGCCAGGGGCAGGGACACTGCTGGGTCCTGCCCCTGGCCTGTGGGGCGTCTGAGCACAACCGGCACTCTCCCGCTGGAAGACCTCCCCGGCTGCCTCCAAAGGCCGGTTTGCAAGCACTCCCGCCCGCTGTTCCCGCCAGGCACGCACAATGCTCCCAAGCCCGGGAGAAAAGCGCTTCGGGGTGGTGCTCTCTCCGGGCCCTTGCCCCTGAGCCTGGGGGACAGGGAGGGGGAACACACTCCCAGGCCAAGGCAGAACGACATGCACACGTCTGTTCCTGCCCCCTACACCGGCAGAGAGTTCGGGGGAGCCAGAGACTGCCAGGCTGCTGCTGGGCTGGCTGCCTGTGTGGGACGGGGTAGAGCCGACCTAGGGGCAAGTTGGGCCTCTTGCTCTCCCTGCTGCCCTGAGGCTGCTGGGTCAAAGAGGTCTTGGGCATCCAGCCCTTTGCTGGTCCTTTCCCTCTGACGAGGCCCTCTGAGCTCCAGCACCTTGCAGTGTGCAGACAGCCCCTGCCGGCAACCTCCTCTCCAAGGAGGCCTCAACCGAGGCCTAGGCCCAGGGGAAAGGCACCAGCGGGGATGAGCCTGGGGAGGCGCCCGGGCATGTCTGGACCCAGGCCCCGCAGCCTGCCCCTTGGTGGGGTAGTACCCCCGGAGGCCAGGAAGGTCTGGGCAAGGCTGCCAGAGGCAGGGACACTGCTGGGTCCTGCCCCTGGCCTGTGGGGCCTCTGAGAACAACTGGCACTCTCCCGCTGGAAGACCTCCCCGGCTGCCTCCAAATGCTGGTTTGCAAGCACTCAATCCCGCTGTTCACGCCAGCTGCGCACAATGCTCCCAAGCCCGGGAGAAAAGCATTTTCGGGGGGTGCTCACTCCGGGCTTTGGAAGACCTCCCCGGCTGCCTCCAAGGCCGGTTTGCAAGCACTTCTGCCTGCTGTTCCCGCCACCCGCGCACAATGCTCCCAAGCCTGGGAGAAAAGCGTTTCGGGGTGGTGTTCTCTCTGGGCCCAAGAAAGACCTCCCGGGCTGCCCCCAAATGCCGGTTTGCAAGCACTCCCACTCGCTGTTCCCGCCATCCGTGCAAATGCTCCAAGCCCAGGAGAAAAGCCCTTCAGGGTGGTGCTCTCTCCCGGCCCTTGGAAGACCTCCCCGGCTGCCTCCAAAGGCTGGATTTCAAGTACTCCCTCCCGCTGTCCCGCCAGCTGCACACAATGCTCCCAATCACGGGAGAAAAGCGCTTCGGGGTGGTGCTCTCTACGGGCCCTTGGAAGACCTCCCCGTTTGTCTCCAAAGGCCGGTTTGCAAGCACTCAATCCCGCTGTTCCCGCCAGCCGCGCACAATGCTCCCAAGCCCGGGAGAAAAGCGCTTCGGGGTGGTGCTCTCTCCTGGCCCTTGGAAGACCTCCCCGGCTGCCTCCAAAGGCTGGTTTTCGAGAACTCCCTCCCGCTGACCCGCCAGCCGCACACAATGCTCCCAAGCCCGGGAGAAAAGCATTTTGGGGTGGTCTCTCTCCGGGCCCTTGGAAGACTCCCCGGCTGCCTCTAAAGGCCGGTTTGCAAGCACTCATGTCCTCTGTTCCCGACAGCCGCGAACAATGCTCCCAATTCCGTGAGAAAAGTGCTTCGGGATGGTGCTCTCTCCGGGCCCTTGGAAGACCTCCCAAGCTGCCTCCAAAGGCCGGTTTGCAAGCACTCCCGCCCGCTGTTCCCGCCAGCCTCGCACAATGCTCCCAAGACCGGGAGAAAAGCGCTTCGGGGTGGTGTTCTCTCCGTGCCAATGGAGGACCTCCCTGGCTGCCCCCAAAGGCCGGTTTGCAAGCACTCCCACTCGCTGTTCCCGCCATCCGCGCACAATGCTCCCAAGCCCGGGAGAAAAGCATTTTGGGGTGGTGCTCACACCGGGCCCTGGAAGACCTCCCCGGCTGCCTCCAAAGGACGGTTTTCAAGCACTCCTGCCTGCTGTTCCCGCCACCCGCGCACAATGCTCCCAAGCCCGGGAGAAAAGCGCTTCGGGGTGGTGCTCTCTACAGGCCCTTGGAAGACCTCCCCGGCTGCCTCCAAAGGCCGGTTTGCAAGGACTCCTTCCTGCTGTTCCCGCCAGCCACGCACAAAGCTTCCAAGCCCGGGAGAGAAGCATTTTGGGGTGGTGCTCTCTACAGGCCCTTGGAAGACCTCCCCGGCTGCCTCCAGTGGCCAGTTTGCAAGCACTCATGCCCGCTGTTCCCACCAGCCGCGCACAATGCTCCCAAGCCCGGGAGAAAAGCTTTTTGGGGTGGTGCTCACACCGGGCCCTGGAAGACCTCCCCGGCTGCCTGCAAAGGCCGGTTTTCAAGCACTCCTGCCTGCTGTTCCCGCCACCCGCGCACAATACTCCCAAGCCCGGGAGAAAAGCGCTTCGGGGTGGTGCTCTCTACAGGCCCTTGGAAGACCTCCCCCGCTGCCTCCAAAGGCCGGTTTGCAAGGACTCCTTCCTGCTGTTCCCGCCAGCCACGCACAATGCTCCCAAGCCCGGGAGAAAAGTGCTTCGGGGTGGTGATCTCTCCGGGCCCTTGGAAGTCGTCCCCGGCTGCCTCCAAAGGCCGGTTTGCAAGCACTCATGCCCGTTGTTCCCACCAGCCGCGCACAATGCTCCCAAGCCCGGGAGAAAAGCATTTTGGGGTGGTGCTCACTCCGGGCCCTTGGAAGACCTCCCCGGCTGCCTCCAAAGGCCAGTTTGCAAGCAGTCCTGCCTGCTGTTCCCGCCAGCCGCGCACAATGCTCCCAAGCCCGGGAGAAAAGCGCTTCGGGGTGGTGCTCTCTCCGGGCCCTTGGAAGACGTCCCCGGCTGCCTCCAAAGGCCGGTTTGCAAGCACTCATGCCCGTTGTTCCCACCAGCCGCGCACAATGCTCCCAAGCCCGGGAGAAAAGCATTTTGGGGTGGTGCTCACTCCGGGCCCTTGGAAGACCTCCCCGGCTGCCTCCAAAGGCCAGTTTGCAAGCAGTCCTGCCTGCTGTTCCCGCCAGCCGCGCACAATGCTCCCAAGCCCGGGAGAAAAGCACTTCGGGGTGGTGCTCTCCTCGGGCCCTTGCCCCTGAGCCTGGGGGCCAGGCAGTTGGTCCACACTCCCAGACCAAGGCAGAACCACATGCACACGTCTGTTCCTGACCCTTGCACCGGCAGAGAGCTCGGGGGAGCCAGAGTCTGTCAGGCAGCTGCTGGGCTGGCCGCCTGTGTGGGAAGGGGCAGAGCCGACCTAGGGGCAAGTTGGGCCTCTTGCTCTCCCTGCTGCCCTGAGGCTGCTGGGCCAAAGAGGTCTTGGGCATCCAGCCCCTTGCTGGTCCCTTCCCGCTGACGAGGCCCTCTGAGCTCCAGCACCTTGCAGTGTGGAGACAGCCCCTGCCAGCAACCTCCTCTCCAACGAGGCATCAACCGAGGCCTATGCCCAGGGGAAAGGCACCAGCGGGGATGAGCCTGGGGAGGCGCCCAGGCATGTCTGGACCCAGTGCCCGCAGCCTGCCCCTTGGTGGGGCAGTACCCCCGGAGGCCAGGAAGGTCTGGTCAAGGCTGGCCAGGGGCAGGGGCCCTACTGGGTCCTGCCCCTGGCCTGTGGGGCCTCTGAGCACAACCGGCCCTCTCCCACTCGAAGAACTCCCCGGCTGCCTCCAAAGGCCAGTTTGCCAACACTCCCGCCCGCTGTTCCCGCCAGGCACGCACAATGCTCCCAAGCCCGGGAGAAAAGCACTTCGGGGTGGTGCTCTCCTCGGGCCCTTGCCCCTGAGCCTGGGGGCCAGGCAGTTGGTCCACACTCCCAGACCAAGGCAGAACCACATGCACACGTCTGTTCCTGACCCTTGCACCGGCAGAGAGCTCGGGGGAGCCAGAGTCTGTCAGGCAGCTGCTGGGCTGGCCGCCTGTGTGGGAAGGGGCAGAGCCGACCTAGGGGCAAGTTGGGCCTCTTCTTCTCCCTGCTGCCCTGAGGCTGCTGGGCCAAATAGGTCTTGGGCATCCAGCCCCTTGCTGGTCCCTTCCCTCTGACGAGGCCCTCTGAGCTCCAGCACCTTGCAGTGTGGAGACAGCCCCTGCCAGCAACCTCCTCTCCAAGGAGGCCTCAACCGAGGCCTAGGCCCAGGGGAAAGGCACCAGCGGGGATGAGCCTGGGGAGGCGCCCGGGCATGTCTGGACCCAGTCCCCGCAGCCTGCCCCTTGGTGGGGCAGTACCCCCGGAGGCCAGGAAGGTCTGGGCAAGGCTGGCCAGGGGCAGGGGCCCTGCTGGGTCCTGCCCCTGGCCTGTGGGGCCTCTGAGCACAACCGGCCCTCTCCCACTGGAAGAACTCCCCGGATGCCTCCAAAGGCCAGTTTGCCAACACTCCCGCCCGCTGTTCCCGCCAGGCACGCACAATGCTCCCAAGCCCGTGAGAAAAGCGCTTCGGGGTGGTGCTCTCCTCGGGCCCTTGCCCCTGAGCCTGGGGGCCAGGCAGTTGGTCCACACTCCCAGACCAAGGCAGAACCACATGCACACGTCTGTTCCTGACCCCTGCACCGGCAGAGAGCTCGGGGGAGCCAGAGTCTGTCAGGCAGCTGCTGGGCTGGCCGCCTGTGTGGGAAGGGGCAGAGCCGACCTAGGGGCAAGTTGGGCCTCTTCCTCTCCCTGCTGCCCTGAGGCTGCTGGGCCAAAGAGGTCTTGGGCATCCAGCCCCTTGCTGGTCCCTTCCCTCTGACGAGGCCCTCTGAGCTCCAGCACCTTGCAGTGTGGAGACAGCCCCTGCCAGCAACCTCCTCTCCAAGGAGGCCTCAACCGAGGCCTAGGCCCAGGGGAAAGGCACCAGCGGGGATGAGCCAGTGGAGGCGCACGGGCATGTCTGGACCCAGTCCCCGCAGCCTGCCCCTTGGTGCGGCAGTACCCCCGGAGGCCAGGAAGGTCTGAGCAAGGCTGCCAGGGGCAGGGACACTGCTGGGTCCTGCCCCTGGCCTGTGGGGCGTCTGAGCACAACCGGCACTCTCCCGCTGGACGACCTGCCCGGCCGCCTCCAAAGGCCTGTTAACAAGCGCTCCCGCCCACTGTTCCCAGCAGGCGTGCACAATGCTCCCAAGCCCGGGAGAAAAGCGCTTCGGGGTGGTGCTCTCTCCGGGCCCTTGCCCCTGAGCCTGGGGGCAAGGCAGGGTGTCCACACTCCCAGGCCAAGGCAGAACCACATGCACACGTCTGATCTGCCCCCTGCACCGGCAGAGAGCTCGGGGGAGCCAGAGTCTGTCAGGCAGCTGCTGGGCTGGCCGCCTGTGTGGGAAGGGGCAGAGCCGACCTAGGGGCAAGTTGGGCCTCTTGCTCTCCCTGCTGCCCTGAGGCTGCTGGGCCAAAGAGGTCTTGGGCATCCAGCCCCTTGCTTGTCCCTTCCCTCTGACGAGGCCCTCTGAGCTCCAGCACCTTGCAGTGTGGAGACAGCCCCTGCCAGCAATCTCCTCTCCAAGGAGGCCTCAACCGAGGCCTAGGCCCAGGGAAAAGGCACCAGCGGGGTTGAGCCAGTGGAGGCGCCCGGGCATGTCTGGACCCTGTCCCCGCAGCCTGCCCCTTGGTGGGGCAGTACCCCCGGAGGCCAGGAAGGTCTGGGCAAGGCTGGCCAGGGGCAGGGGCCCTGCTGGGTCCTGCCCCTGGCCTGTGGGGCCTCTGAGCACAACCGGCCCTTGCCCACTGGAAGACCTCCCCGGCTGCCTCCAAAGGCCGGTTTGCAAGCACTCCCGCCCACTGTTCCCGCCAGGCGCGCACAATGCTCCCAAGCCCGGGAGAAAAGCGCTTCGGGGTGGTGGTCTCTCCGGGCCCCTGCCCCTGAGCCTGGGGGCCAGGCAGGGGATCCACAGTCCCAGGCCAAGGCAGAACCACATGCACACGTCTGTTCCTGCCCCCTCCACCGGCAGAGAGCTGGGGGGAGCCAGAGTCTGTCAGGCAGCTGCTGGGCTGGCCGCCTGTGTGGGAAGGGGCAGAGCCGACCTAGGGGCAAGTTGGGCCTCTTGCTCTCCCTGCTGCCCTGAGGCTGCTGGGCCAAAGAGGTCTTGGGCATCCAGCCCCTTGCTGGTCCCTTCCCTCTGACGAGGCCCTCTGAGCTCCAGCACCTTGCAGTGTGGAGACAGCCCCTGCCAGCAACCTCTTCTCCAAGGAGGCCTCAACCGAGGCCTAGGCCCAGGGGAAAGGCACCAGCGGGGATGAGCCAGTGGAGGCGCACGGGCATGTCTGGACCCAGTCCCCGCAGCCTGCCCCTTGGTGGGGCAGTACCCCCGGAGGCCAGGAAGGTCTGGGCAAGGCTGGCCAGGGGCAGGGGCCCTGCTGGGTCCTGCCCCTGGCCTGTGGGGCCTCTGAGCACAACCGGCCCTCTCCCACTGGAAGACCTCCCCGGCTGCCTCCAAAGGCCGTTTTGCACGCACTCCCGCCCACTGTTCCCACCAAGCGCGCACAATGCTCCCATCCCGGGAGAAAAGCGCTTCGGGGTGGTGCTCTCTCCGGGCCCTTGCCCCTGAGACTGGGGGCCAGGCAGGGGATCCACAGTCCCAGGCCAAGGCACAACAACATGCACACGTCTGTTCCTGCCCCCTCCACCGGCAGAGAGCTGGGGGGAGCCAGAGTATGTCAGGCAGCTGCTGGGCTGGCCGCCTGTGTGGGAAGGGGCAGAGCCGACCTAGGGGCAAGTTGGGCCTCTTGCTCTCCCTGCTGCCCTGAGGCTGCTGGGCCAAAGAGGTCTTGGGCATCCAGCCCCTTGCTGGTCCCTTCCCTCTGACGAGGCCCTCTGAGCTCCAGCACCTTGCAGTGTGGAGACAGCCCCTGCCAGCAACCTCCTCTCCAAGGAGGCCTCAACCGAGGCCTAGGCCCAGGGGAAAGGCACCAGCGGGGATGAGCCTGGGGAGGCGCCCGGGCATGTCTGGACCCAGTCCCCGCAGCCTGCCCCTTGGTGGGGCAGTACCCCCGGAGGCCAGGAAGGTCTGGGCAAGGCTGCGAGGGGCAGGGGCCCTGCTGGGTCGTGCCCCTGGCCTGTGGGGCGTCTGAGCACAACCGGCACTCTCCCGCTGGAAGACCTCCCCGTCTGCCTCGAAAGGCCGGTTTGCAAGCACTCCCGCCCGCTGTTCCCGCCAGGCACGCACAATGCTCCCAAGCCCGGGAGAAAAGCGCTTCGGGGTGGTGCTCTCTCCGGGCCCTTGCCCCTGAGCCTGGGGGCAAGGCATGGGGAACACACTCCCAGGCCAAGGCAGAACCACATGCCCACGTCTGTTCCTGTCCCCTGCACCGGCAGAGAGCTTGGGGGAGCCAGAGTCTGTCAGGCAGCTGCTGGGTTGGCCGCCTGTGTGGGAAGGGGCAGAGCCACCCTAGGGGCAAGTTGGGCCTCTTGCTCTCCCTGCTGCCCTGAGGCTGCTGGGCCAAAGACGTCTTGGGCATCCAGCCCCTTACTGGTCCCTTCCCTCTGACGAGGCCCTCTGAGCTCCAGCACCTTGCAGTGTGGAGACAGACCCTGCCAGCAACCTCCTCTCCAAGGAGGCCTCAACCGAGGCCTAGGCCCAGGGGAAAGGCACCAGCGGGGATGAGCCAGGGGAGGCGCCCGAGCATGTCTGGACCCAGTCCCCGCAGCCTGCCCCTTGGTGGGGCAGTACCCCCGGAGGCCAGGAAGGTCTGGGTAAGACTGGCCAGGGGCAGGGGCCCTTCTGGGTCCTGCCCCTGGCCTGTGGGGCCTCTGAGCACAACCGGCCCTCTCCCACTGGAAGACCTCCCCGGCTGCCTCCAAAGGCCGGTTTGAAAGCGCTCCCGGCCACTGTTACCAGCAGGCGTGCACAATGCTCCCAAGCCCGGGAGAAAAGCGCTTCGGGGTGGTGCTCTCTCCGGGCCCTTGCCCCTGAGCCTGGGGGCAAGGCAGGGTGTCCACACTCCCAGGCCAAGGCAGAACCACATGCACACGTCTGATCTGCCCCCTGCACCGGCAGAGAGCTCGGGGGAGCCAGAGTCTGTCAGGCAGCTGCTGGGCTGGCCGCCTGTGTGGGAAGGGGCAGAGCCGACCTAGGGGCAAGTTGGGCCTCTTCCTCTCCCTGCTGCCCTGAGGCTGCTGGGCCAAAGAGGTCTTGGGCATCCAGCCCCTTGCTTGTCCCTTCCCTCTGACGAGGCCCTCTGAGCTCCAGCACCTTGCAGTGTGGAGACAGCCCCTGCCAGCAATCTCCTCTCCAAGGAGGCCTCAACCGAGGCCTAGGCCCAGGGAAAAGGCACCAGCGGGGTTGAGCCAGGGGAGGCGCCCGGGCATGTCTGGACCCTGTCCCCGCAGCCTGCCCCTTGGTGGGGCAGTACCCCCGGAGGCCAGGAAGGTCTGTGCAAGGCTGGCCAGGGGCAGGGGCCCTGCTGGGTCCTGCCCCTGGCCTGTGGGGCCTCTGAGCACAACCGGCCCTCTCCCACTGGAAGACCTCCCCGGCTGCCTCCAAAGGCCGGTTTGCAAGCACTCCCGCCCACTGTTCCCGCCAGGCGCGCACAATGCTCCCAAGCCCGGGAGAAAAGCGCTTCGGGGTGGTGGTCTCTCCGGGCCCCTGCCCCTGAGCCTGGGGGCCAGGCAGGGGATCCACTGTCCCAGGCCAAGGCAGAACCACATGCACACGTCTGTTCCTGCCCCCTCCACCGGCAGAGAGCTGGGGGGAGCCAGAGTCTGTCAGGCAGCTGCTGGGCTGGCCGCCTGTGTGGGAAGGGGCAGAGCCGACATAGGGGCAAGTTGGGCCTCTTGCTCTCCCTGCTGCCCTGAGGCTGCTGGGCCAAAGACGTCTTGGGCATCCAGCCCCTTGCTGGTCCCTTCCCTCTGACGAGGCCCTCTGAGCTCCAGCACCTTGCAGTGTGGAGACAGCCCCTGCCAGCAACCTCTTCTCCAAGGAGGCCTCAACCGAGGCCTAGGCCCAGGGGAAAGGCACCAGCGGGGATGAGCCAGTGGAGGCGCATGGGCATGTCTGGACCCAGTCCCTGCAGCCTGCCCCTTGGTGGGGCAGTATCCCCGGAGGCCAGGAAGGTCTGGGCAAGGCTGGCCAGGGGCAGGGGCCCTGCTGGGTCCTGCCCCTGGCCTGTGGGGCCTCTGAGCACAACCGGCCCTCTCCCACTGGAAGACCTCCCCGGCTGCCTCCAAAGGCCGGTTTGCCAACACTCCCGCCCGCTGTTCCCGCCAGGCACGCACAATTCTCCCAAGCCCGGGGGAAAAGCGCTTCAGGGTGTTGCCCTCTCCGGGCCCTTGCCCCTGAGCCTGGGGTCCAGGCAGTGGGTCCACACTCCCAGACCAAGGCAGAACCACATGCACACGTCTGTTCCTGACCCCTGCACCGGCAGAGAGCTCGGGGGAGCCAGAGTCTGTCAGGCAGCTGCTGGGTTGGCTGCCTGTGTGGGAAGGGGCAGAGCCGACCTAGGGGCAAGTTGGGCCTCTTCCTCTCCCTGCTGCCCTGAGGCTGCTGGGCCAAAGACGTCTTGGGCATCCAGCCCCTTGCTGGTCCCTTCCCTCTGACGAGGCCCTCTGAGCTCCAGCACCTTGCAGTGTGGAGACAGCCCCTGCCAGCAACCTCCTCTCCAAGGAGGCCTCAACCGAGGCCTAGGCCCAGGGGAAAGGCACCAGCGGGGATGAGCCAGTGGAGGCGCACGGGCATGTCTGGACCCAGTCCCCGCAGCCTGCCCCTTGGTGGGGCAGTACCCCCGGAGGCCAGGAAGGTCTGGGCAAGGCTGGCCAGGGGCAGGGGCCCTGCTGGGTCCTGCCCCTGGCCTGTGGGGCCTCTGAGCACAACCGGCCCTCTCCCACTGGAAGACCTCCCCGGCTGCCTCCAAAGGCCGTTTTGCACGCACTCCCGCCCACTGTTCCCACCAAGCGCGCACAATGCTCCCATCCCGGGAGAAAAGCGCTTCGGGGTGGTGCTCTCTCCGGGCCCTTGCCCCTGAGACTGGGGGCCAGGCAGGGGATCCACAGTCCCAGGCCAAGGCACAACAACATGCACACGTCTGTTCCTGCCCCCTCCACCGGCAGAGAGCTGGGGGGAGCCAGAGTCTGTCAGGCAGCTGCTGGGCTGGCCGCCTGTGTGGGAAGGGGCAGAGCCGACCTAGGGGCAAGTTGGGCCTCTTGCTCTCCCTGCTGCCCTGAGGCTGCTGGGCCAAAGAGGTCTTGGGCATCCAGCCCCTTGCTGGTCCCTTCCCTCTGACGAGGCCCTCTGAGCTCCAGCACCTTGCAGTGTGGAGACAGCCCCTGCCAGCAACCTCCTCTCCAAGGAGGCCTCAACCGAGGCCTAGGCACAGGGGAAAGGCACCAGCGGGGATGAGCCAGTGGAGGCGCACGGGCATATCAGGACCCAGGCCCTGCAGCCTGCCCCTTGGTGGGGCAGTACCCCCGGAGGCCAGGAAGGTCTGGGCAAGGCTGGCCAGGGGCAGGGTCCCTGCTGGGTCCTGCCCCTGGCCTGTGGGGCCTCTGAGCACAACCGGCCCTCTCCCACTGGAAGACCTCCCCGGCTGCCTCCAAAGGCGGGTTTGCCAACACTCCCGCCCGCTGTTCCCGCCAGGCACGCACAACGCTCCCAAGGCCAGGAGAAAAGCGCTTCGGGGTGTTGCTCTCTCCGGGCCCTTGCCCCTGAGCCTGGGGTCCAGGCAGTGGGTCCACACTCCCAGACCAAGGCAGAACCACATGCACACGTCTGTTCCTGACCCCTGCACCGGCAGAGAGCTCGGGGGAGCCAGAGTCTGTCAGGCAGCTGCTGGGTTGGCTGCCTGTGTGGGAAGGGGCAGAGCCGACCTAGGGGCAAGTTGGGCCTCTTGCTCTCCCTGCTGCCCTGAGGCTGCTGGGCCAAAGAGGTCTTGGGCATCCAGCCCCTTGCTGGGCCCTTCCCGCTGACGAGGCCCTCTGAGCTCCAGCACCTTGCAGTGTGGAGACAGCCCCTGCCAGCAACCTCCTCTCCAAAAAGGCCTCAACCGAGGCCTAGGCCCAGGGGAAAGGCACCAGCGGGGATGAGCCTGGGGAGGCGCCCGGGCATCTCTGGACCCAGGCCCCGCAGCCTGCCCCTTAGTGGGGCAGTACCCCCGGAGGCCAGGAAGGTCTGGGCAAGGCTGGCCAGGGGCAGGGGCCCTGCTGCGTCCTGCCCCTGGCCTGTGGGGCCTCTGAGCACAACCGGCCCTCTCCCACTGGAAGACCTCCCCGGCTGCCTCCAAAGGCCGGTTTGCAAGCACTCCCGCCCGCTGTTCCCGCCAGGCACGCACAATGCTCCCAAGCCCGGGAGAAAAGCGCTTCAGGGTGGTGCTCTCTCCGGGCCCTTGCCCCTGAGCCTGGGGGCAAGGCAGGGTGTCCACACTCCCAGGACAAGGCAGAACCACATGCACACGTCTGATCTGCCCCCTGCACCGGCACAGAGCTCGGGGGAGCCAGAGTCTGTCAGGCAGCTGCTGGGCTGGCCGCCTGTGTGGGAAGGGGCAGAGCCGACCTAGGGGCAAGTTGGGCCTCTTGCTCTCCCTGCTGCCCTGAGGCTGCTGGGCCAAAGAGGTCTTGGGCATCCAGCCCCTTGCTGGTCCCTTCCCTCTGACGAGGCCCTCTGAGCTCCAGCACCTTGCAGTGTGGAGACAGCAGCTGCCAGCAACCTCCGCTCCAAGGAGGCCTCAACCGAGGCCTAGGCCCAGGGGAAAGGCACCAGCGGGGATGAGCCTGGGGAGGCGCCCGGGCATGTCTGGACCCAGTCCCCGCAGCCTGCCCCTTGGTGGGGCAGTACCCCCGGAGGCCAGGAAGGTCTGGGCAAGGCTGCCAGGGGCAGGGACACTGCTGGGTCCTGCCCCAGGCCTGTGGGGCGTCTGAGCACAACCGGCACTCTCCCGCTGGAAGACCTCCCCGTCTGCCTCGAAAGGCCGGTTTGCAAGCACTCCCGCCCGCTGTTCCCGCCAGGCACGCACAATGCTCCCAAGCCCGGGAGAAAAGCGCTTCGGGGTGGTGCTCTCTCCGGGCCCTTGCCCCTGAGCCTGGGGGCAAGGCATGGGGAACACACTCCCAGGCCAAGGCAGAACCACATGCCCACGTCTGTTCCTGTCCCCTGCACCAGCAGAGAGCTTGGGGGAGCCAGAGTCTGTCAGGCAGCTGCTGGGTTGGCCGCCTGTGTGGGAAGGGGCAGAGCCGACCTAGGGGCAAGTTGGGCCTCTTGCTCTCCCTGCTGCCCTGAGGCTGCTGGGCCAAAGACGTCTTGGGCATCCAGCCCCTTACTGGTCCCTTCCCTCTGACGAGGCCCTCTGAGCTCCAGCACCTTGCAGTGTGGAGACAGCCCCTGCCAGCAACCTCCTCTCCAAGGAGGCCTCAACCGAGGCCTAGGCCCAGGGGAAAGGCACCAGCGGGGATGAGCCAGGGGAGGCGCCCGAGCATGTCTGGACCCAGTCCCCGCAGCCTGCCCCTTGGTGGGGCAGTACCCCCGGAGGCCAGGAAGGTCTGGGTAAGACTGGCCAGGGGCAGCGGCCCTGCTGGGTCCTGCCCCTGGCCTGTGGGGCCTCTGAGCACAACCGGCCCTCTCCCACTGGAAGACCTCCCCGGCTGCCTCCAAAGGCCGGTTTGCAAGCGCTCCCGGCCACTGTTACCAGCAGGCGGGCACAATGCTCCTAAGCCCGGAAGAAAAGCGCTTCAGGGTGGTGCTCTCTCTGGGCCCTTGCCCCTGAGCCTGGGGGCAAGGCAGGGTGTCCACACTCCCAGGCCAAGGCAGAACCACATGCACACGTCTGACCTGCCCCCTGCACCGGCAGAGAGCTCGGGGGAGCCAGAGTCTGTCAGGCAGCTGCTGGGCTGGCCGCCTGTGTGGGAAGTGGCAGAGCCGACCTAGGGGCAAGTGGGCCTCTTGCTCTCCCTGCTGCCCTGAGGCTGCTGGGCCAAAGACGTCTTGGGCATCCAGCCCCTTACTGGTCCCTTCCCTCTGACGAGGCCCTCTGAGCTCCAGCACCTTGCAGTGTGGAGACAGCCCCTGCCAGCAACCTCCTCTCCAAGGAGGCCTCAACCGAGGCCTAGGCCCAGGGGAAAGGCACCAGCGGGGATGAGCCTAGGGAGGCGCCCGGGCATGTCTGGACCCAGTCCCCGCAGCCTGCCCCTTGGTGGGGCAGTACCCCCGGAGGCCAGGAAGGTCTGGGCAAGGCTGGCCAGGGGCAGGGGCCCTGCTGGGTCCTGCCCCTGGCCTGTGGGGCCTCTGAGCACAACCGGCCCTCTCCCACTGGAAGAACTCCCCGGCTGCCTCCAAAGGCCAGTTTGCCAACACTCCCGCCCGCTGTTCCCGCCAGGCACGCACAATGCTCCCAAGCCCGTGAGAAAAGCGCTTCGGGGTGGTGCTCTCCTCGGGCCCTTGCCCCTGAGCCTGGGGGCCAGGCAGTTGGTCAACACTCCCAGACCAAGGCAGAACCACATGCACACGTCTGTTCCTGACCCCTGCACCGGCAGAGAGCTCGGGGGAGCCAGAGTCTGTCAGGCAGCTGCTGGGCTGGCCGCCTGTATGGGAAGGGGCAGAGCCGACCTAGGGGCAAGTTGGGCCTCTTCCTCTCCCTGCTGCCCTGAGGCTGCTGGGCCAAAGAGGTCTTGGGCATCCAGCCCCTTGCTGGTCCCTTCCCTCTGACGAGGCCCTCTGAGCTCCAGCACCTTGCAGTGTGGAGACAGCCCCTGCCAGCAACCTCCTCTCCAAGGAGGCCTCAACCGAGGCCTAGGCCCAGGGGAAAGGCACCAGCGGGGATGAGCCAGTGGAGGCGCAAGGGCATGTCTGGACCCAGTCCCCGCAGCCTGCCCCTTGGTGGGGCAGTACCCCCGGAGGCCAGGAAGGTCTGGGCAAGGCTGCCAGGGGCAGGGACACTGCTGGGTCCTGCCCCTGGCCTGTGGGGCGTCTGAGCACAACCGGCACTCTCCCGCTGGAAGACCTGCCCGGTCGCCTCCAAAGGCCGGTTAACAAGCGCTCCCGCCCACTGTTCCCAGCAGGCGTGCACAATGCTCCCAAGCCCGGGAGAAAAGCGCTTCGGGGTGGTGCTCTCTCCGGGCCCTTGCCCCTGAGCCTGGGGGCAAGGCAGGGTGTCCACACTCCCAGGCCAAGGCAGAACCACATGCACACGTCTGATCTGCCCCCTGCACCGGCAGAGAGCTCGGGGGAGCCAGAGTCTGTCAGGCAGCTGCTGGGCTGGCCGCCTGTGTGGGAAGGGGCAGAGCCGACCTAGGGGCAAGTTGGGCCTCTTGCTCTCCCTGCTGCCCTGAGGCTGCTGGGCCAAAGACGTCTTGGGCATCCAGCCCCTTACTGGTCCCTTCCCTCTGACGAGGCCCTCTGAGCTCCAGCACCTTGCAGTGTGGAGACAGCCCCTGCCAGCAACCTCCTCTCCAAGGAGGCCTCAACCGAGGCCTAGGCCCAGGGGAAAGGCACCAGCGGGGATGAGCCAGTGGAGGCGCATGGGCATGTCTGGACCCAGTCCCTGCAGCCTGCCCCTTGGTGGGGCAGTACCCCCGGAGGCCAGGAAGGTCTGGGCAAGGCTGGCCAGGGGCAGGGGCCCTGCTGGGTCCTGCCCCTGGCCTGTGGGGCCTCTGAGCACAACCGGCCCTCTCCCACTGGAAGACCTCCCCGGCTGCCTCCAAAGGCC
Organism: Dama dama; assembly: GCF_033118175.1. Lineage (NCBI taxonomy): Eukaryota > Metazoa > Chordata > Mammalia > Artiodactyla > Cervidae > Dama > Dama dama. The sequence goes on from NW_026870974.1 coordinate 772,556, forward strand.
GGTTTGCCAACACTCCCGCCCGCTGTTCCCGCCAGGCACGCACAATTCTCCCAAGCCCGGGGGAAAAGCGCTTCAGGGTGTTGCCCTCTCCGGGCCCTTGCCCCTGAGCCTGGGGTCCAGGCAGTGGGTCCACACTCCCAGACCAAGGCAGAACCACATGCACACGTCTGTTCCTGACCCCTGCACCGGCAGAGAGCTCGGGGGAGCCAGAGTCTGTCAGGCAGCTGCTGGGTTGGCTGCCTGTGTGGGAAGGGGCAGAGCCGACCTAGGGGCAAGTTGGGCCTCTTCCTCTCCCTGCTGCCCTGAGGCTGCTGGGCCAAAGACGTCTTGGGCATCCAGCCCCTTACTGGTCCCTTCCCTCTGACGAGGCCCTCTGAGCTCCAGCACCTTGCAGTGTGGAGACAGCCCCTGCCAGCAACCTCCTCTCCAAGGAGGCCTCAACCGAGGCCTAGGCCCAGGGGAAAGGCACCAGCGGGGATGAGCCAGTGGAGGCGCAAGGGCATGTCTGGACCCAGTCCCCGCAGCCTGCCCCTTGGTGGGGCAGTACCCCCGGAGGCCAGGAAGGTCTGGGCAAGGCTGCGAGGGGCAGGGGCCCTGCTGGGTCGTGCCCCTGGCCTGTGGGGCGTCTGAGCACAACCGGCACTCTCCCGCTGGAAGACCTCCCCGTCTGCCTCCAAAGGCCGGTTTGCAAGCACTCCCGCCCGCTGTTCCCGCCAGGCACGCACAATGCTCCCAAGCCCGGGAGAAAAGCGCTTCGGGGTGGTGCTCTCCTCGGGCCCTTGCCCCTGAGCCTGGGGGCCAGGCAGTTGGAACACACTCCCAGGCCAAGGCAGAACGACATGCACACGTCTGTTCCTGCCCCCTACACCGGCAGAGAGCTCGGGGGAGCCAGAGTCTCTCAGGCAGGTGCTGGGCTGGCCGCCTGTGTAGGAAGGGGCAGAGCCGACCTAGGGGCAAGTTGGGCCTCTTGCTCTCCCTGCTGCCCTGAGGCTGCTGGGCCAAAGACGTCTTGGGCATCCAGCCCTTTGCTGGTCCCTTCCCTCTGACGAGGCCCTCTGAGCTCCAGCACCTTGCAGTGTGGAGACAGCACCTGCCAGCAATCTCCTCTCCAAGGAGGCCTCAACCGAGGCCTAGGCCCAGGGGAAAGGCACCAGCGGGGATGAGCCTGGGGAGGCGCCCGGGCATATCTGGACCCAGTCCCCGCAGCCTGCCCCTTGGTGGGGCAGTACCACTGGAGTCCAGGAAGGTCTGGGCAAGGCTGACCAGGGGCAGGGGACCTGCTGGGTCCTGCCCCTGGCCTGTGGGGCCTCTGAGCACAACCGGCCCTCTCCCACTGGAAGACCTCCCCGGCTGCCTCCAAAGGCCGTTTTGCACGCACTCCCGCCCACTCTTCCCACCAAGCGCGCACAATGCTCCCAAGCCCGGGAGAAAAGCGCTTCGGGGTGGTGCTCTCTCCGGGCCCTTGCCCCTGAGACTGGGGGCCAGGCAGGGGGTCCACACTCCCAGGCCAAGGCAGAACCACATGCACACGTCTGTTCCTGACCCCTGCACCGGCAGAGAGCTCGGGGGAGCCAGAGTCTGTCAGGCAGCTGCTGGGCTGGCCGCCTTTGTGGGAAGGGGCAGAGCCGACCTAGGTTCAAGTAGGGCCTCTTGCTCTCCCTGCTGCCCTGAGGCTGCTGGGCCAAAGAGGTCTTGGGCATCCAGCCCTTTGCTTGTCCCTTCCCTCTGACGAGGCCCTCTGAGCTCCAGCACCTTGCAGTGTGGAGACAGCCCCTGCCAGCAACCTCCTCTCCAAGGAGGCCTCAACCGAGACCTAGGACCAGGGGAAAGGCACCAGCGGGGATGAGCCTGGGGAGGCGCCCAGGCATGTCTGGACCCAGTCCCCGCAGCCTGCCCCTTGGTGGGGCAGTACCCCCGGAGGCCAGGAAGGTCTGGGAAAGGCTGGCCAGGGGCAGGGGACCTGCTGGGTCCTGCCCCTGGCCTGTGGGGCCTCTGAGCACAACCGGCCCTCTCCCACTGGAAGACCTCCCCGGCTGCCTCCAAAGGCCGGTTTGCAAGCGCTCCCGGCCACTGTTACCAGCAGGCGGGCACAATGCTCCTAAGCCCGGAAGAAAAGCGCTTCAGGGTGGTGCTCTCTCTGGGCCCTTGCCCCTGAGCCTGGGGGCAAGGCAGGGTGTCCACACTCCCAGGCCAAGGCAGAACCACATGCACACGTCTGACCTGCCCCCTGCACCGGCAGAGAGCTCGGGGGAGCCAGAGTCTGTCAGGCAGCTGCTGGGCTGGCCGCCTGTGTGGGAAGTGGCAGAGCCGACCTAGGGGCAAGTTGGGCCTCTTGCTCTCCCTGCTGCCCTGAGGCTGCTGGGCCAAAGAGGTCTTGGGCATCCAGCCCCTTGCTGGTCCCTTCCCTCTGACGAGGCCCTCTGAGTTCCAGCACCTTGCAGTGTGGAGACAGCCCCTGCCAGCAACCTCCTCTCCAAGGAGGCCTCAACCGAGGCCTAGGCCCAGGGGAAAGGCACCAGCGGGGATGAGCCAGTGGAGGCGCCCGGGCATGTCTGGACCCAGTGCCCGCAGCCTGCCCCTTGGTGGGGCAGTACCCCCGGAGGCCAGGAAGGTCTGGGCAAGGCTGGCCAGGGGCAGGGGACCTGCTGGGTCCTGCCCCTGGCCTGTGGGGCCTCTGAGCACAACCGGCCCTCTCCCACTGGAAGAACTCCCCGGCTGCCTCCAAAGGCCAGTTTGCCAACACTTCCGCCCGCTGTTCCCGCCAGGCACGCACAATGCTCCCAAGCCCGGGAGAAAAGCGCTTCGGGGTGGTGCTCTCCTCGGGCCCTTGCCCCTGAGCCTGGGGGCCAGGCAGTTGGTCCACACTCCCAGACCAAGGCAGAACCACATGCACACGTCTGTTCCTGACCCCTGCACCGGCAGAGAGCTCGGGGGAGCCAGAATCTGTCAGGCAGCTGCTGGGCTGGCCGCCTGTGTGGGAAGGGGCAGAGCCGACCTAGGGGCAAGTTGGGCCTCTTCCTCTCCCTGCTGCCCTGAGGCTGCTGGGCCAAAGAGGTCTTGGGCATCCAGCCACTTGCTGGTCCCTTCCCTCTGACGAGGCCCTCTGAGCTCCAGCACCTTGCAGTGTGGAGACAGCCCCTGCCAGCAACATCCTCTCCAAGGAGGCCTCAACCGAGGCCTAGGCCCAGGGAAAGGCACCAGCGGGGATGAGCCTGGGGAGGCGCCCGGGCATGTCTGGACCCAGTCCCCGCAGCCTGCCCCTTGGTGGGGCAGTACCCCCGGAGGCCAGGAAGATCTGGGCAAGGCTGGCCAGGGGCAGGGGCCCTGCTGGGTCCTCCCCATGGCCTGTGGGGCCTCTGAGCACAACCGGCCCTCTCCCACTGGAAGACCTCCCCGGCTGCCTCCAAAGGCCAGTTTGCCAACATTCCTGCCCGCTCTTCCCGCCAGGCACGCACAATGCTCCCAAGCCCGGGAGAAAAGCGCTTCGGGGTGGTGGTCTCTCCGGGCCCTTGCCCCTGAGCCTGGGGGCCAGGCAGGGGATCCACAGTCCCAGGCCAAGGCACAACAACATGCACACGTCTGTTCCAGCCCCCTCCACCGGCAGAGAGCTGGGGGGAGCCAGAGTCTGTCAGGCAGCTGCTGGGCTGGCCGCCTGTGTGGGAAGGGGCAGAGCCGACCTAGGGGCAAGTTGGGCCTCTTCCTCTCCCTGCTGCCCTGAGGCTGCTGGGCCAAAGAGGTCTTGGGCATCCAGCCCCTTGCTTGTCCCTTCCCTCTGACGAGGCCCTCTGAGCTCCAGCACCTTGCAGTGTGGAGACAGCCCCTGCCAGCAATCTCCTCTCCAAGGAGGCCTCAACCGAGGCCTAGGCCCAGGGAAAAGGCACCAGCGGGGTTGAGCCAGGGGAGGCGCCCGGGCATGTCTGGACCCTGTCCCCGCAGCCTGCCCCTTGGTGGGGCAGTACCCCCGGAGGCCAGGAAGGTCTGGGCAAGGCTGGCCAGGGGCAGGGGCCCTGCTGGGTCCTGCCCCTGGCCTGTGGGGCCTCTGAGCACAACCGTCCCTTGCCCACTGGAAGACCTCCCCGGCTGCCTCCAAAGGCCGGTTTGCAAGCACTCCCGCCCACTGTTCCCGCCAGGCGCGCACAATGCTCCCAAGCCCGGGAGAAAAGCGCTTCGGGGTGGTGGTCTCTCCGGGCCCCTGCCCCTGAGCCTGGGGGCCAGGCAGGGGATCCACAGTCCCAGGCCAAGGCAGAACCACATGCACACGTCTGTTCCTGCCCCCTCCACCGGCAGAGAGCTGGGGGGAGCCAGAGTCTGTCAGGCAGCTGCTGGGCTGGCCGCCTGTGTGGGAAGGGGCAGAGCCGACCTAGGGGCAAGTTGGGCCTCTTGCTCTCCCTGCTGCCCTGAGGCTGCTGGGCCAAAGAGGTCTTGGGCATCCAGCCCCTTGCTGGTCCCTTCCCTCTGACGAGGCCCTCTGAGCTCCAGCACCTTGCAGTGTGGAGACAGCCCCTGCCAGCAACCTCTTCTCCAAGGAGGCCTCAACCGAGGCCTAGGCCCAGGGGAAAGGCACCAGCGGGGATGAGCCAGTGGAGGCGCACGGGCATGTCTGGACCCAGTCCCCGCAGCCTGCCCCTTGGTGGGGCAGTACCCCCGGAGGCCAGGAAGGTCTGGGCAAGGCTGGCCAGGGGCAGGGGCCCTGCTGGGTCCTGCCCCTGGCCTGTGGGGCCTCTGAGCACAACCGGCCCTCTCCCACTGGAAGACCTCCCCGGCTGCCTCCAAAGGCCGGTTTGCCAACACTCCCGCCCGCTGTTCCCGCCAGGCACGCACAATGCTCCCAAGCCCGGGAGAAAAGCGCTTCAGGGTGTTGCCCTCTCCGGGCCCTTGCCCCTGAGCCTGGGGTCCAGGCAGTGGGTCCACACTCCCAGACCAAGGCAGAACCACATGCACACGTCTGTTCCTGACCCCTGCACCGGCAGAGAGCTCGGGGGAGCCAGAGTCTGTCAGGCAGCTGCTGGGTTGGCTGCCTGTGTGGGAAGGGGCAAGCCGACCTAGGGGCAAGTTGGGCCTCTTCCTCTCCCTGCTGCCCTGAGGCTGCTGGGCCAAAGACGTCTTGGGCATCCAGCCCCTTACTGGTCCCTTCCCTCTGACGAGGCCCTCTGAGCTCCAGCACCTTGCAGTGTGGAGACAGCCCCTGCCAGCAACCTCCTCTCCAAGGAGGCCTCAACCGAGGCCTAGGCCCAGGGGAAAGGCACCAGCGGGGATGAGCCAGTGGAGGCGCAAGGGCATGTCTGGACCCAGTCCCCGCAGCCTGCCCCTTGGAGGGGCAGTACCCCCGGAGGCCAGGAAGGTCTGGGCAAGGCTGCGAGGGGCAGGGGCCCTGCTGGGTCGTGCCCCTGGCCTGTGGGGCGTCTGAGCACAACCGGCACTCTCCCGCTGGAAGACCTCCCCGTCTGCCTCCAAAGGCCGGTTTGCAAGCACTCCCGCCCGCTGTTCCCGCCAGGCAGGCACAATGCTCCCAAGCCCGGGAGAAAAGCGCTTCGGGGTGGTGCTCTCCTCGGGCCCTTGCCCCTGAGCCTGGGGGCCAGGCAATTGAAACACACTCCCAGGCCAAGGCAGAACGACATGCACACGTCTGTTCCTGCCCCCTACACCGGCAGAGAGCTCGGGGGAGCCAGAGACTGCCAGGCTGCTGCTGGGCTGGCTGCCTGTGTGGGATGGGGCAGAGCCGACCTAGGGGCAAGTTGGGCCTCTTGCTCTCCCTGCTGCCCTGAGGCTGCTGGGTCAAAGAGGTCTTGGGCATCCAGCCCTTTGCTGGTCCCTTCCCTCTGACGAGGCCCTCTGAGCTCCAGCACCTTGCAGTGTGGAGACAGCCCCTGCCAGCAACCTCCTCTTCAAAGAGGCCTCAACCGAGGCCTACGCCCAGGGGAAAAGCACCAGCGGGGATGATCCTAGGGAGGCGCACGGACATGTCTGGACCCAGTCCCCGCAGCCTGCCCCTTGGTGGGGCAGTACCCCCGGAGGCCAGGAAGGTCTGGGCAAGGCTGGCCAGGGGCAGGGTCCCTGCTGGGTCCTGCCCCTGGCCTGTGAGGCCTCTGAGCACAACCGGCCCTCTCCCACTGGAAGACCTCCCCAGCTGCCTCCAAAGTCCTGTTTGCAAACACTCCCGCCCGCTGTTCACGCCAGGCTCGCACAATGCTCCCAAGCCCGGGAGAAAAGCGCTTCGGGGTGGTGCTCTCTCCGGGCCCTTGCCCCTGAGCCTGGGGGCCAGGCAGTGGGTCCACACTCCCAGACCAAGGCAGAACCACATGCACACGTCTGTTCCTGACCCCTGCACCGGCAGAGAGCTCGGGGGAGCCAGAGTCTGTCAGGCAGCTGCTGGGCTGGCCGCCTGTGTGGGAAGGGGCAGAGCCGACCTAGGGGCAAGTTGGGCCTCTTCCTCTCCCTGCTGCCCTGAGGCTGCTGGGCCAAAGAGGTCTTGGGCATCCAGCCCCTTGCTGGTCCCTTCCCTCTGACGAGGCCCTCTGAGCTCCAGCACCTTGCAGTGTGGAGACAGCCCCTGCCAGCAACCTCCTCTCCAATGAGGCCTCAACCGAGGCCTAGGCCCAGGGGAAAGGCACCAGCGGGGATGAGCCTGGGGAGGCGCCCGGGCATGTCTGGACCCAGTCCCCGCAGCCTGCCCCTTGGTGGGGCAGTACCCCCGGAGGCCAGGAAGGTCTGTGCAAGGCTGCCAGGGGCAGGGACAGCGCTGGGTCCTGCCCCTGGCCTGTGGGACGTCTGAGCACAACCGGCACTCTCCCGCTGGAAGACCTCCCCGTCTGCCTCCAAAGGCCGGTTTGCAAGCACTCCCGCCCGCTGTTCCCGCCAGGCACGCACAATGCTCCCAAGCCCGGGAGAAAAGCGCTTCGGGGTGGTGCTCTCTCCGGGCCCTTGCCCCTGAGACTGGGGGCCAGGCAGGGGGTCCACACTCCCAGGCCAAGGCAGAACCACATGCACACGTCTGTTCCTGACCCCTGCACCGGCAGAGAGCTCGGGGGAGCCAGAGTCTGTCAGGCAGCTGCTGGGCTGGCCGCCTTTGTGGGAAGGGGCAGAGCCGACCTAGGTTCAAGTAGGGCCTCTTGCTCTCCCTGCTGCCCTGAGGCTGCTGGGCCAAAGAGGTCTTGGGCATCCAGCCCTTTGCTTGTCCCTTCCCTCTGACGAGGCCCTCTGAGCTCCAGCACCTTGCAGTGTGGAGACAGCCCCTGCCAGCAACCTCCTCTCCAAGGAGGCCTCAACCGAGACCTAGGACCAGGGGAAAGGCACCAGCGGGGATGAGCCTGGGGAGGCGCCCAGGCATGTCTGGACCCAGTCCCCGCAGCCTGCCCCTTGGTGGGGCAGTACCCCCGGAGGCCAGGAAGGTCTGGGCAAGGCTGGCCAGGGGCAGGGGCCCTGCTGGGTCCTGCCCCTGGCCTGTGGGGCCTCTGAGCCCAACCGGCCCTCTCCCACTGGAAGACCTCCCCGGCTGCCTCCAAAGGCCGGTTTGCAAGCGCTCCCGGCCACTGTTCCCAGCAGGCGTGGACAATGCTCCCAAGCCCGGGAGAAAAGCGCTTCATGGTGGTGCTCTCTCTGGGCCCTTGCCCCTGAGCCTGGGGGCAAGGCAGGGTGTCCACACTCCCAGGCCAAGGCAGAACCACATGCACACGTCTGATCTGCGCCCTGCACCGGCAGAGAGCTCGGGGGAGCCAGAGTCTGTCAGGCAGCTGCTGGGCTGGCCGCCTGTGTGGGAAGGGGCAGAGCCGACCTAGGGGCAAGTTGGGCCTCTTGCTCTCCCTGCTGCCCTGAGGCTGCTGGGCCAAAAAGGTCTTGGGCATCCAGCCCCTTGCTTGTCCCTTCCCTCTGACGAGGCCCTCTGAGCTCCAGCACCTTGCAGTGTGGAGACAGCCCCTGCCAGCAACCTCCTCTCCAAGGAGGCCTCAACCGAGACCTAGGACCAGGGGAAAGGCACCAGCGGGGATGAGCCTGGGGAGGCGACCAGGCATGTCTGGACCCAGTCCCCGCAGCCTGCCCCTTGGTGGGGCAGTACCCCCGGAGGCCAGGAAGGTCTGGGCAAGGCTGGCCAGGGGCAGGGGCCCTGCTGGGTCCTGCCCCTGGCCTGTGGGGCCTCTGAGCACAACCGGCCCTCTCCCACTGGAAGACCTCCCCGGCTGCCTCCAAAGGCCGGTTTGCCAACACTCCCGCCCGCTGTTCTCGCCAGGCACGCACAATTCTCCCAAGCCCGGGAGAAAAGCGCTTCGGTGTGTTGCTCTCTCCGGGCCCTTGCCCCTGAGTGTGGGGGCCAGGCAGTGGTTCCACACTCCCAGACCAAGGCAGAACCACATGCACACGTCTGTTCCTGACCCCTGCACCGGCAGAGAGCTCGGGGGAGCCAGAGTCTGTCAGGCAGCTGCTGGGCTGGCCGCCTGTGTGGGAAGGGGCAGAGCCGACCTAGGGGCAAGTTGGGCCTCTTCCTCTCCCTGCTGCCCTGAGGCTGCTGGGCCAAAGAGGTCTTGGGCATCCAGCCCCTTGCTGGTCCCTTCCCTCTGACGAGGCCCTCTGAGCTCCAGCACCTTGCAGTGTGGAGACAGCCCCTGCCAGCAACCTCCTCTCCAAGGAGGCCTCAACCGAGGCCTAGGCCCAGGGGAAAGGCACCAGCGGGGATGAGCCTGGGGAGGCGCAAGGGCATGTCTGGACCCAGTCCCCGCAGCCTGCCCCTTGGTGGGGCAGTACCCCCGGAGGCCAGGAAGGTCTGGGCAAGGCTGCCAGGGGCAGGGACACTGCTGGGTCCTGCCCCTGGCCTGTGGGGCGTCTGAGCACAACCGGCACTCTCCCGCTGGAAGACCTGCCCGGCTGCCTCCAAAGGCCGGTTAACAAGCGCTCCCGCCCACTGTTCCCAGCATGCGTGCACAATGCTCCCAAGCCCGGGAGAAAAGCGCTTCGGGGTGGTGCTCTCTCCGGGCCCTTGCCCCTGAGCCTGGGGGCAAGGCAGGGTGTCCACACTCCCAGGCCAAGGCAGAACCACATGCACACGTCTGACCTGCCCCCTGCACCGGCAGAGAGCTCGGGGGAGCCAGAGTCTGTCAGGCAGCTGCTGGGCTGGCCGCCTGTGTGGGAAGGGGCAGAGCCGACCTAGGGGCAAGTTGGGCCTCTTGCTCTCCCTGCTGCCCTGAGGCTGCTGGGCCAAAGAGGTCTTGGGCATCCAGCCCCTTGCTTGTCCCTTCCCTCTGACGAGGCCCTCTGAGCTCCAGCACCTTGAAGTGTGGAGACAGCACCTGCCAGCAATCTCCTCTCCAAGGAGGCCTCAACCGAGGCCTAGGCCCAGGGAAAAGGCACCAGCGGGGTTGAGCCAGGGGAGGCGCCCGGGCATGTCTGGACCCTGTCCCCGCAGCCTGCCCCTTGGTGGGGCAGTACCCCCGGAGGCCAGGAAGGTCTGGGCAAGGCTGGCCAGGGGCAGGGGCCCTGCTGGGTCCTGCCCCTGGCCTGTGGGGCCTCTGAGCACAACCGGCCCTTGCCCACTGGAAGACCTCCCCGGCTGCCTCCAAAGGCCGGTTTGCAAGCACTCCCGCCCACTGTTCCCGCCAGGCGCGCACAATGCTCCCAAGCCCGGGAGAAAAGCGCTTCGGGGTGGTGGTCTCTCCGGGCCCCTGCCCCTGAGCCTGGGGCCCAGGCAGGGGAACCACAGTCCCAGGCCAAGGCAGAACCACATGCACAGGTCTGTTCCTGCCCCCTCCACCGGCAGAGAGCTGGGGGGAGCCAGAGTCTGTCAGGCAGCTGCTGGGCTGGCCGCCTGTGTGGGAAGGGGCAGAGCCGACCTAGGGGCAAGTTGGGCCTCTTGCTCTCCCTGCTGCCCTGAGGCTGCTGGGCCAAAGACGTCTTGGGCATCCAGCCCCTTGCTGGTCCCTTCCCTCTGACGAGGCCCTCTGAGCTCCAGCACCTTGCAGTGTGGAGACAGCCCCTGCCAGCAACCTCCTCTCCAAGGAGGCCTCAACCGAGGCCTAGGCCCAGGGGAAAGGCACCAGCGGGGATGAGCCAGTGGAGGCGCACGGGCATGTCTGGACCCAGTCCCCGCAGCCTGCCCCTTGGTGGGGCAGTACCCCCGGAGGCCAGGAAGGTCTGGGCAAGGCTGGCCAGGGGCAGGGGCCCTGCTGGGTCCTGCCCCTGGCCTGTGGGGCCTCTGAGCCCAACCGGCCCTCTCCCACTGGAAGACCTCCCCGGCTGCCTCCAAAGGCCGGTTTGCAAGCGCTCCCGGCCACTGTTCCCAGCAGGCGTGGACAATGCTCCCAAGCCCGGGAGAAAAGCGCTTCAGGGTGGTGCTCTCTCTGGGCCCTTGCCCCTGAGCCTGGGGGCAAGGCAGGGTGTCCACACTCCCAGGCCAAGGCAGAACCACATGCACACGTCTGATCTGCGCCCTGCACCGGCAGAGAGCTCGGGGGAGCCAGAGTCTGTCAGGCAGCTGCTGGGCTGGCCGCCTGTGTGGGAAGGGGCAGAGCCGACCTAGGGGCAAGTTGGGCCTCTTGCTCTCCCTGCTGCCCTGAGGCTGCTGGGCCAAAAAGGTCTTGGGCATCCAGCCCCTTGCTTGTCCCTTCCCTCTGACGAGGCCCTCTGAGCTCCAGCACCTTGCAGTGTGGAGACAGCCCCTGCCAGCAACCTCCTCTCCAAGGAGGCCTCAACCGAGACCTAGGACCAGGGGAAAGGCACCAGCGGGGATGAGCCTGGGGAGGCGACCAGGCATGTCTGGACCCAGTCCCCGCAGCCTGCCCCTTGGTGGGGCAGTACCCCCGGAGGCCAGGAAGGTCTGGGCAAGGCTGGCCAGGGGCAGGGGCCCTGCTGGGTCCTGCCCCTGGCCTGTGGGGCCTCTGAGCACAACCGGCCCTCTCCCACTGGAAGACCTCCCCGGCTGCCTCCAAAGGCCGGTTTGCCAACACTCCCGCCCGCTGTTCTCGCCAGGCACGCACAATTCTCCCAAGCCCGGGAGAAAAGCGCTTCGGTGTGTTGCTCTCTCCGGGCCCTTGCCCCTGAGTGTGGGGGCCAGGCAGTGGTTCCACACTCCCAGACCAAGGCAGAACCACATGCACACGTCTGTTCCTGACCCCTGCACCGGCAGAGAGCTCGGGGGAGCCAGAGTCTGTCAGGCAGCTGCTGGGCTGGCCGCCTGTGTGGGAAGGGGCAGAGCCGACCTAGGGGCAAGTTGGGCCTCTTCCTCTCCCTGCTGCCCTGAGGCTGCTGGGCCAAAGAGGTCTTGGGCATCCAGCCCCTTGCTGGTCCCTTCCCTCTGACGAGGCCCTCTGAGCTCCAGCACCTTGCAGTGTGGAGACAGCCCCTGCCAGCAACCTCCTCTCCAAGGAGGCCTCAACCGAGGCCTAGGCCCAGGGGAAAGGCACCAGCGGGGATGAGCCTGGGGAGGCGCAAGGGCATGTCTGGACCCAGTCCCCGCAGCCTGCCCCTTGGTGGGGCAGTACCCCCGGAGGCCAGGAAGGTCTGGGCAAGGCTGCCAGGGGCAGGGACACTGCTGGGTCCTGCCCCTGGCCTGTGGGGCGTCTGAGCACAACCGGCACTCTCCCGCTGGAAGACCTGCCCGGCTGCCTCCAAAGGCCGGTTAACAAGCGCTCCCGCCCACTGTTCCCAGCATGCGTGCACAATGCTCCCAAGCCCGGGAGAAAAGCGCTTCGGGGTGGTGCTCTCTCCGGGCCCTTGCCCCTGAGCCTGGGGGCAAGGCAGGGTGTCCACACTCCCAGGCCAAGGCAGAACCACATGCACACGTCTGACCTGCCCCCTGCACCGGCAGAGAGCTCGGGGGAGCCAGAGTCTGTCAGGCAGCTGCTGGGCTGGCCGCCTGTGTGGGAAGGGGCAGAGCCGACCTAGGGGCAAGTTGGGCCTCTTGCTCTCCCTGCTGCCCTGAGGCTGCTGGGCCAAAGAGGTCTTGGGCATCCAGCCCCTTGCTTGTCCCTTCCCTCTGACGAGGCCCTCTGAGCTCCAGCACCTTGAAGTGTGGAGACAGCACCTGCCAGCAATCTCCTCTCCAAGGAGGCCTCAACCGAGGCCTAGGCCCAGGGAAAAGGCACCAGCGGGGTTGAGCCAGGGGAGGCGCCCGGGCATGTCTGGACCCTGTCCCCGCAGCCTGCCCCTTGGTGGGGCAGTACCCCCGGAGGCCAGGAAGGTCTGGGCAAGGCTGGCCAGGGGCAGGGGCCCTGCTGGGTCCTGCCCCTGGCCTGTGGGGCCTCTGAGCACAACCGGCCCTTGCCCACTGGAAGACCTCCCCGGCTGCCTCCAAAGGCCGGTTTGCAAGCACTCCCGCCCACTGTTCCCGCCAGGCGCGCACAATGCTCCCAAGCCCGGGAGAAAAGCGCTTCGGGGTGGTGGTCTCTCCGGGCCCCTGCCCCTGAGCCTGGGGCCCAGGCAGGGGAACCACAGTCCCAGGCCAAGGCAGAACCACATGCACAGGTCTGTTCCTGCCCCCTCCACCGGCAGAGAGCTGGGGGGAGCCAGAGTCTGTCAGGCAGCTGCTGGGCTGGCCGCCTGTGTGGGAAGGGGCAGAGCCGACCTAGGGGCAAGTTGGGCCTCTTGCTCTCCCTGCTGCCCTGAGGCTGCTGGGCCAAAGACGTCTTGGGCATCCAGCCCCTTGCTGGTCCCTTCCCTCTGACGAGGCCCTCTGAGCTCCAGCACCTTGCAGTGTGGAGACAGCCCCTGCCAGCAACCTCCTCTCCAAGGAGGCCTCAACCGAGGCCTAGGCCCAGGGGAAAGGCACCAGCGGGGATGAGCCAGTGGAGGCGCACGGGCATGTCTGGACCCAGTCCCCGCAGCCTGCCCCTTGGTGGGGCAGTACCCCCGGAGGCCAGGAAGGTCTGGGCAAGGCTGGCCAGGGGCAGGGGCCCTGCTGGGTCCTGCCCCTGGCCTGTGGGGCCTCTGAGCACAACCGGCCCTCTCCCACTGGAAGACCTCCCCGGCTGCCTCCAAAGGCCGGTTTGCCAACACTCCCGCCCGCTGTTCCCGCCAGGCACGCACAATGCTCCCAAGCCCGGGAGAAAAGCGCTTCGGGGTGTTGCCCTCTCCGGACCCTTGCCCCTGAGCCTGGGGTCCAGGCAGTGGGTCCACACTCCCAGACCAAGGCAGAACCACATGCACTCGTCTGTTCCTGACCCCTGCACCGACAGAGAGCTCGGGGGAGCCAGAGTCTGTCAGGCAGCTGCTGGGCTGGCCGCCTGTGTGGGAAGGGGCAGAGCCGACCTAGGGGCAAGTTGGGCCTCTTGCTCTCCCTGCTGCCCTGAGGCTGCTGGGCCAAAGAGGTCTTGGGCATCCAGCCCTTTGCTTGTCCCTTCCCTCTGACGAGGCCCTCTGAGCTCCAGCACCTTGCAGTGTGGAGACAGCCCCTGCCAGCAACCTCCTCTCCAAGGAGGCCTCAACCGAGACCTAGGACCAGGGGAAAGGCACCAGCGGGGATGAGCCTGGGGAGGCGACCAGGCATGTCTGGACCCAGTCCCCGCAGCCTGCCCCTTGGTGGGGCAGTACCCCCGGAGGCCAGGAAGGTCTGGGAAAGGCTGGCCAGGGGCAGGGGACCTGCTGGGTACTGCCCCTGGCCTGTGGGGCCTCTGAGCACAGCCGGCCCTCTCCCACTGAAACACCTCCCCGGCTGCCTCCAAAGGCCGGTTTGCAAGCGCTCCCGGCCACTGTTACCAGCAGGCGGGCACAATGCTCCTAAGCCCGGAAGAAAAGCGCTTCAGGGTGGTGCTCTCTCTGGGCCCTTGCCCCTGAGCCTGGGGGCAAGGCAGGGTGTCCACACTCCCAGGCCAAGGCAGAAACACATGCACACGTCTGACCTGCCCCCTGCACCGGCAGAGAGCTCGGGGGAGCCAGAGTCTGTCAGGCAGCTGCTGGGCTGGCCGCCTGTGTGGGAAGTGGCAGAGCCGACCTAGGGGCAAGTTGGGCCTCTTGCTCTCCCTGCTGCCCTGAGGCTGCTGGGCCAAAGACGTCTTGGGCATCCAGCCCCTTGCTGGTCCCTTCCCTCTGACGAGGCCCTCTGAGCTCCAGCACCTTGCAGTGTGGAGACAGCCCCTGCCAGCAACCTCCTCTCCAAGGAGGCCTCAACCGAGGCCTAGGCCCAGGGGAAAGGCACCAGCGGGGATGAGCCTGGGGAGGCGCCCGGGCATGTCTGGACCCAGTCCCCGCAGCCTGCCCCTTGGTGGGGCAGTACCCCCGGAGGCCAGGAAGGTCTGGGCAAGGCTGGCCAGGGGCAGGGGCCCTGCTGGGTCCTGCCCCTGGCCTGTGGGGCCTCTGAGCACAACCGGCCCTCTCCCACTGGAAGAACTCCCCGGCTGCCTCCAAAGGCCAGTTTGCCAACACTCCCGCCCGCTGTTCCCGCCAGGCACGCACAATGCTCCCAAGCCCGTGAGAAAAGCACTTCGGGGTGGTGCTCTCCTCGGGCCCTTGCCCCTGAGCCTGGGGGCCAGGCAGTTGGTCCACACTCCCAGACCAAGGCAGAACCACATGCACACGTCTGTTCCTGACCCCTGCACCGGCAGAGAGCTCGGGGGAGCCAGAGTCTGTCAGGCAGCTGCTGGGCTGGCCGCCTGTGTGGGAAGGGGCAGAGCCGACCTAGGGGCAAGTTGGGCCTCTTGCTCTCCCTGCTGCCCTGAGGCTGCTGGGCCAAAGAGGTCTTGGGCATCCAGCCCCTTGCTGGTCCCTTCCCTCTGACGAGGCCCTCTGAGCTCCAGCACCTTGCAGTGTGGAGACAGCCCCTGCCAGCAACCTCCTCTCCAAGGAGGCCTCAACCGAGGCCTAGGCCCAGGGGAAAGGCACCAGCGGGGATGAGCCTGGGGAGGCGCCCGGGCATGTCTGGACCCAGTCCCTGCAGCCTGCCCCTTGGTGGGGCAGTACCCCCGGAGGCCAGGAAGGTCTGTGCAAGGCTGCCAGGGGCAGGGACAGCACTGGGTCCTGCCCCTGTCCTGTGGGACGTCTGAGCACAACCGGCACTCTCCCGCTGGAAGAACTCCCCGTCTGCCTCGAAAGGCCGGTTTGCAAGCACTCCCGCCCGCTGTTCCCGCCAGGCACGCACAATGCTCCCAAGCCCGGTAGAAAAGCGCTTCGGGGTGGTGCTCTCTCCGGGCCCTTGCCCCTAAGCCTGCGGGCCAGGCAGGGGGAACACACTCCCAGGCCAAGACAGAACGACATGAACACGTCTGTTCCTGCCCCCTACACCAGCAGAGAGCTCGGGGGAGCCAGAGTCTCTCAGGCAGGTGCTGGGCTGGCCGCCTGTGTGGGAAGGGGCAGAGCCGACCTAGGGGCAAGTTGGGCCTCTTGCTCTCCCTGCTGCCCTGAGGCTGCTGGGCCAAAGACGTCTTGGGCATCCAGCCCTTTGCTGGTCCCTTCCCTCTGACGAGGCCCTCTGAGCTCCAGACCTTGCAGTGTGGAGACAGCACCTGCCAGCAATCTCCTCTCCAAGGAGGCCTCAACCGAGGCCTAGGCCCAGGGGAAAGGCACCAGTGGGGATGAGCCTGGAGAGGCGCCCGGGCATGTCTGGACCCAGTCCCCGCAGCCTGCCCCTTGGTGGGGCAGTACCCCTGGAGGCCAGGAAGGTCTGGGCAAGGCTGACCAGGGGCAGGGGACCTGCTGGGTCCTGCCCCTGGCCTGTGGGGCCTCTGAGCACAACCGGCCCTCTCCCACTGGAAGACCTCCCCGGCTGCCTCCAAAGGCCGTTTTGCACGCACTCCCGCCCACTGTTCCCACCAAGCGCGCACAATGCTCCCATCCCGGGAGAAAAGCGCTTCGGGGTGGTGCTCTCTCCGGGCCCTTGCCCCTGAGACTGGGGGCCAGGCAGGGGGTCCACACTCCCAGGCCAAGGCAGAACCACATGCACACGTCTGTTCCTGACCCCTGCACCGGCAGAGAGCTCGGGGGAGCCAGAGTCTGTCAGGCAGCTGCTGGGCTGGCCGCCTTTGTGGGAATGGGCAGAGCCGACCTAGGGGCAAGTTGGGCCTCTTGCTCTCCCTGCTGCCCTGAGGCTGCTGGGCCAAAGAGGTCTTGGGCATCCAGCCCTTTGCTTGTCCCTTCCCTCTGACGAGGCCCTCTGAGCTCCAGCACCTTGCAGTGTGGAGACAGCCCCTGCCAGCAACCTCCTCTCCAAGGAGGTCTCAACCGAGACCTAGGACCAGGGGAAAGGCACCAGCGGGGATGAGCCTCGGGAGGCGCCCAGGCATGTCTGGACCCAGTCCCCGCAGCCTGCCCCTTGGTGGGGCAGTACCCCCGGAGGCCAGGAAGGTCTGGGAAAGGCTGGCCAGGGGCAGGGGACCTGCTGGGTCCTGCCCCTGGCCTGTGGGGCCTCTGAGCACAACCGGCCCTCTCCCACTGGAAGACCTCCCCGGCTGCCTCCAAAGTCCTGTTTGCCAACACTCCCACCCGCTGTTCACGCCAGACTTGCACAATGCTCCCAAGCCCGGGAGAAAAGCGCTTCGGGGTGGTGCTCTCTCCGGGCCCTTGCCCCTGAGCCTGGGGGCAAGGCAAGGGGAACACACTCCCAGGCCAAGGCAGAACCACATGCCCACGTCTGTTCCTGTCTCCTGCACCGGCAGAGAGCTTGGGGGAGCCAGAGTCTGTCAGGCAGCTGCTGGGTTGGCCGCCTGTGTGGGAAGGGGCAGAGCCGACCTAGGGGCAAGTTGGGCCTCTTGCTCTCCCTGCTGCCCTGAGGCTGCTGGGCCAACGACGTCTTGGGCATCCAGCCCCTTACTGGTCCCTTCCCTCTGACGAGGCCCTCTGAGCTCCAGCACCTTGCAGTGTGGAGACAGCCCCTGCCAGCAACCTCCTCTCCAAGGAGGCCTCAACCGAGGCCTAGGCCCAGGGGAAAGGCACCAGCGGGGATGAGCCTGGGGAGGCGCCCGGCCATGTCTGGACCCAGTCCCCGCAGCCTGCCCCTTGGTGGGGCAGTACCCCCGGAGGCCAGGAGGGTCTGGGCAAGGCTGCCAGGGGCAGGGACACTGCTGGGTCCTGCCCCTGGCCTGTGGGGCGTCTGAGCACAACCGGCACTCTCCCGCTGGAAGACCTCCCCGGCTGCCTCCAAAGGCCGGTTTGCAAGCACTCCCGCCCGCTGTTCCCGCCAGGCACGCACAATGCTCCCAAGCCCGGGAGAAAAGCGCTTCGGGGTGGTGCTCTCTCCGGGCCCTTGCCCCTGAGCCTGGGGGACAGGGAGGGGGAACACACTCCCAGGCCAAGGCAGAACGACATGCACACGTCTGTTCCTGCCCCCTACACCGGCAGAGAGTTCGGGGGAGCCAGAGACTGCCAGGCTGCTGCTGGGCTGGCTGCCTGTGTGGGACGGGGTAGAGCCGACCTAGGGGCAAGTTGGGCCTCTTGCTCTCCCTGCTGCCCTGAGGCTGCTGGGTCAAAGAGGTCTTGGGCATCCAGCCCTTTGCTGGTCCTTTCCCTCTGACGAGGCCCTCTGAGCTCCAGCACCTTGCAGTGTGCAGACAGCCCCTGCCGGCAACCTCCTCTCCAAGGAGGCCTCAACCGAGGCCTAGGCCCAGGGGAAAGGCACCAGCGGGGATGAGCCTGGGGAGGCGCCCGGGCATGTCTGGACCCAGGCCCCGCAGCCTGCCCCTTGGTGGGGTAGTACCCCCGGAGGCCAGGAAGGTCTGGGCAAGGCTGCCAGAGGCAGGGACACTGCTGGGTCCTGCCCCTGGCCTGTGGGGCCTCTGAGAACAACTGGCACTCTCCCGCTGGAAGACCTCCCCGGCTGCCTCCAAATGCTGGTTTGCAAGCACTCAATCCCGCTGTTCACGCCAGCTGCGCACAATGCTCCCAAGCCCGGGAGAAAAGCATTTTCGGGGGGTGCTCACTCCGGGCTTTGGAAGACCTCCCCGGCTGCCTCCAAGGCCGGTTTGCAAGCACTTCTGCCTGCTGTTCCCGCCACCCGCGCACAATGCTCCCAAGCCTGGGAGAAAAGCGTTTCGGGGTGGTGTTCTCTCTGGGCCCAAGAAAGACCTCCCGGGCTGCCCCCAAATGCCGGTTTGCAAGCACTCCCACTCGCTGTTCCCGCCATCCGTGCAAATGCTCCAAGCCCAGGAGAAAAGCCCTTCAGGGTGGTGCTCTCTCCCGGCCCTTGGAAGACCTCCCCGGCTGCCTCCAAAGGCTGGATTTCAAGTACTCCCTCCCGCTGTCCCGCCAGCTGCACACAATGCTCCCAATCACGGGAGAAAAGCGCTTCGGGGTGGTGCTCTCTACGGGCCCTTGGAAGACCTCCCCGTTTGTCTCCAAAGGCCGGTTTGCAAGCACTCATGCCCGCTGTTCCCGTCAGCCGCGCACAATGCTCCCAAGCCTAGGAGAAAAGCGCTTCGGGGTGGTGCTCTCTCCCGGCCCTTGGAAGACCTCCCCGGCTGCCTCCAAAGGCCGGTTTGCAAGCACTCAATCCCGCTGTTCCCGCCAGCCGCGCACAATGCTCCCAAGCCCGGGAGAAAAGCGCTTCGGGGTGGTGCTCTCTCCTGGCCCTTGGAAGACCTCCCCGGCTGCCTCCAAAGGCTGGTTTTCGAGAACTCCCTCCCGCTGACCCGCCAGCCGCACACAATGCTCCCAAGCCCGGGAGAAAAGCATTTTGGGGTGGTCTCTCTCCGGGCCCTTGGAAGACTCCCCGGCTGCCTCTAAAGGCCGGTTTGCAAGCACTCATGTCCTCTGTTCCCGACAGCCGCGAACAATGCTCCCAATTCCGTGAGAAAAGTGCTTCGGGATGGTGCTCTCTCCGGGCCCTTGGAAGACCTCCCAAGCTGCCTCCAAAGGCCGGTTTGCAAGCACTCCCGCCCGCTGTTCCCGCCAGCCTCGCACAATGCTCCCAAGACCGGGAGAAAAGCGCTTCGGGGTGGTGTTCTCTCCGTGCCAATGGAGGACCTCCCTGGCTGCCCCCAAAGGCCGGTTTGCAAGCACTCCCACTCGCTGTTCCCGCCAGCCACGCACAATCCTCCAAAACCCCGGAGAAAAGCGCTTCGTGGTGGTGTTCTCTCCGTGCCCATGGAAGACCTCCCGGGGTGCCCCCAAAGGCCGGTTTGCAAGCACTCCCACTCGCTGTTCCCGCCATCCGCGCACAATGCTCCCAAGCCCGGGAGAAAAGCATTTTGGGGTGGTGCTCACACCGGGCCCTGGAAGACCTCCCCGGCTGCCTCCAAAGGACGGTTTTCAAGCACTCCTGCCTGCTGTTCCCGCCACCCGCGCACAATGCTCCCAAGCCCGGGAGAAAAGCGCTTCGGGGTGGTGCTCTCTACAGGCCCTTGGAAGCCCTCCCCGGCTGCCTCCAAAGGCCGGTTTGCAAGGACTCCTTCCTGCTGTTCCCGCCAGCCACGCACAAAGCTTCCAAGCCCGGGAGAGAAGCATTTTGGGGTGGTGCTCTCTACAGGCCCTTGGAAGACCTCCCCGGCTGCCTCCAGTGGCCAGTTTGCAAGCACTCATGCCCGCTGTTCCCACCAGCCGCGCACAATGCTCCCAAGCCCGGGAGAAAAGCTTTTTGGGGTGGTGCTCACACCGGGCCCTGGAAGACCTCCCCGGCTGCCTGCAAAGGCCGGTTTTCAAGCACTCCTGCCTGCTGTTCCCGCCACCCGCGCACAATACTCCCAAGCCCGGGAGAAAAGCGCTTCGGGGTGGTGCTCTCTACAGGCCCTTGGAAGACCTCCCCCGCTGCCTCCAAAGGCCGGTTTGCAAGGACTCCTTCCTGCTGTTCCCGCCAGCCACGCACAATGCTCCCAAGCCCGGGAGAAAAGTGCTTCGGGGTGGTGATCTCTCCGGGCCCTTGGAAGTCGTCCCCGGCTGCCTCCAAAGGCCGGTTTGCAAGCACTCATGCCCGTTGTTCCCACCAGCCGCGCACAATGCTCCCAAGCCCGGGAGAAAAGCATTTTGGGGTGGTGCTCACTCCGGGCCCTTGGAAGACCTCCCCGGCTGCCTCCAAAGGCCAGTTTGCAAGCAGTCCTGCCTGCTGTTCCCGCCAGCCGCGCACAATGCTCCCAAGCCCGGGAGAAAAGCGCTTCGGGGTGGTGCTCTCTCCGGGCCCTTGGAAGACGTCCCCGGCTGCCTCCAAAGGCCGGTTTGCAAGCACTCATGCCCGTTGTTCCCACCAGCCGCGCACAATGCTCCCAAGCCCGGGAGAAAAGCATTTTGGGGTGGTGCTCACTCCGGGCACTTGGAAGACCTCCCCGGCTGCCTCCAAAGGCCAGTTTGCAAGCAGTCCTGCCTGCTGTTCCCGCCAGCCGCGCACAATGCTCCCAAGCCCGGGAGAAAAGCACTTCGGGGTGGTGCTCTCCTCGGGCCCTTGCCCCTGAGCCTGGGGGCCAGGCAGTTGGTCCACACTCCCAGACCAAGGCAGAACCACATGCACACGTCTGTTCCTGACCCTTGCACCGGCAGAGAGCTCGGGGGAGCCAGAGTCTGTCAGGCAGCTGCTGGGCTGGCCGCCTGTGTGGGAAGGGGCAGAGCCGACCTAGGGGCAAGTTGGGCCTCTTGCTCTCCCTGCTGCCCTGAGGCTGCTGGGCCAAAGAGGTCTTGGGCATCCAGCCCCTTGCTGGTCCCTTCCCGCTGACGAGGCCCTCTGAGCTCCAGCACCTTGCAGTGTGGAGACAGCCCCTGCCAGCAACCTCCTCTCCAACGAGGCATCAACCGAGGCCTATGCCCAGGGGAAAGGCACCAGCGGGGATGAGCCTGGGGAGGCGCCCAGGCATGTCTGGACCCAGTGCCCGCAGCCTGCCCCTTGGTGGGGCAGTACCCCCGGAGGCCAGGAAGGTCTGGTCAAGGCTGGCCAGGGGCAGGGGCCCTACTGGGTCCTGCCCCTGGCCTGTGGGGCCTCTGAGCACAACCGGCCCTCTCCCACTCGAAGAACTCCCCGGCTGCCTCCAAAGGCCAGTTTGCCAACACTCCCGCCCGCTGTTCCCGCCAGGCACGCACAATGCTCCCAAGCCCGGGAGAAAAGCACTTCGGGGTGGTGCTCTCCTCGGGCCCTTGCCCCTGAGCCTGGGGGCCAGGCAGTTGGTCCACACTCCCAGACCAAGGCAGAACCACATGCACACGTCTGTTCCTGACCCTTGCACCGGCAGAGAGCTCGGGGGAGCCAGAGTCTGTCAGGCAGCTGCTGGGCTGGCCGCCTGTGTGGGAAGGGGCAGAGCCGACCTAGGGGCAAGTTGGGCCTCTTCTTCTCCCTGCTGCCCTGAGGCTGCTGGGCCAAATAGGTCTTGGGCATCCAGCCCCTTGCTGGTCCCTTCCCTCTGACGAGGCCCTCTGAGCTCCAGCACCTTGCAGTGTGGAGACAGCCCCTGCCAGCAACCTCCTCTCCAAGGAGGCCTCAACCGAGGCCTAGGCCCAGGGGAAAGGCACCAGGGGGGATGAGCCTGGGGAGAGGCCGGGCATGTCTGGACCCAGTCCCCGCAGCCTGCCCCTTGGTGGGGCAGTACCCCCGGAGGCCAGGAAGGTCTGGGCAAGGCTGGCCAGGGGCAGGGGCCCTGCTGGGTCCTGCCCCTGGCCTGTGGGGCCTCTGAGCACAACCGATCCCTCTCCCACTGGAAGAACTCCCCGGATGCCTCCAAAGGCCAGTTTGCCAACACTCCCGCCCGCTGTTCCCGCCAGGCACGCACAATGCTCCCAAGCCCGTGAGAAAAGCGCTTCGGGGTGGTGCTCTCTCCGGGCCCTTGCCCCTGAGCCTGGGGGCAAGGCAGGGTGTCCACACTCCCAGGCCAAGGCAGAACCACATGCACACGTCTGATCTGCCCCCTGCACCGGCAGAGAGCTCGGGGGAGCCAGAGTCTGTCAGGCAGCTGCTGGGCTGGCCGCCTGTGTGGGAAGGGGCAGAGCCGACCTAGGGGCAAGTTGGGCCTCTTGCTCTCCCTGCTGCCCTGAGGCTGCTGGGCCAAAGAGGTCTTGGGCATCCAGCCCCTTGCTTGTCCCTTCCCTCTGACGAGGCCCTCTGAGCTCCAGCACCTTGCAGTGTGGAGACAGCCCCTGCCAGCAATCTTCTCTCCAAGGAGGCCTCAACCGAGGCCTAGGCCCAGGGAAAAGGCACCAGCGGGGTTGAGCCAGTGGAGGCGCCCGGGCATGTCTGGACCCTGTCCCCGCAGCCTGCCCCTTGGTGGGGCAGTACCCCCGGAGGCCAGGAAGGTCTGGGCAAGGCTGGCCAGGGGCAGGGGCCCTGCTGGGTCCTGCCCCTGGCCTGTGGGGCCTCTGAGCACAACCGGCCCTTGCCCACTGGAAGACCTCCCCGGCTGCCTCCAAAGGCCGGTTTGCAAGCACTCCCGCCCACTGTTCCCGCCAGGCGCGCACAATGCTCCCAAGCCCGGGAGAAAAGCGCTTCGGGGTGGTGGTCTCTCCGGGCCCCTGCCCCTGAGCCTGGGGGCCAGGCAGGGGATCCACAGTCCCAGGCCAAGGCAGAACCACATGCACACGTCTGTTCCTGCCCCCTCCACCGGCAGAGAGCTGGGGGGAGCCAGAGTCTGTCAGGCAGCTGCTGGGCTGGCCGCCTGTGTGGGAAGGGGCAGAGCCGACCTAGGGGCAAGTTGGGCCTCTTGCTCTCCCTGCTGCCCTGAGGCTGCTGGGCCAAAGACGTCTTGGGCATCCAGCCCCTTGCTGGTCCCTTCCCTCTGACGAGGCCCTCTGAGCTCCAGCACCTTGCAGTGTGGAGACAGCCCCTGCCAGCAACCTCTTCTCCAAGGAGGCCTCAACCGAGGCCTAGGCCCAGGGGAATGGCACCAGCGGGGATGAGCCAGTGGAGGCGCACGGGCATGTCTGGACCCAGTCCCCGCAGCCTGCCCCTTGGTGGGGCAGTACCCCCGGAGGCCAGGAAGGTCTGGGCAAGGCTGGCCAGGGGCAGGGGCCCTGCTGGGTCCTGCCCCTGGCCTGTGGGGCCTCTGAGCACAACCGGCCCTCTCCCACTGGAAGACCTCCCCGGCTGCCTCCAAAGGCCGTTTTGCACGCACTCCCGCCCACTGTTCCCACCAAGCGCGCACAATGCTCCCATCCCGGGAGAAAAGCGTTTCGGGGTGGTGCTCTCTCCGGGCCCTTGCCCCTGAGACTGGGGGCCAGGCAGGGGATCCACAGTCCCAGGCCAAGGCACAACAACATGCACACGTCTGTTCCTGCCCCCTCCACCGGCAGAGAGCTGGGGGGAGCCAGAGTCTGTCAGGCAGCTGCTGGGCTGGCCGCCTGTGTGGGAAGGGGCAGAGCCGACCTAGGGGCAAGTTGGGCCTCTTGCTCTCCCTGCTGCCCTGAGGCTGCTGGGCCAAAGACGTCTTGGGCATCCAGCCCCTTGCTGGTCCCTTCCCTCTGACGAGGCCCTCTGAGCTCCAGCACCTTGCAGTGTGGAGACAGCCCCTGCCAGCAACCTCCTCTCCAAGGAGGCCTCAACCGAGGCCTAGGCCCAGGGGAAAGGCACCAGCGGGGATGAGCCTGGGGAGGCGCCCGGGCATGTCTGGACCCAGTCCCCGCAGCCTGCCCCTTGGTGGGGCAGTACCCCCGGAGGCCAGGAAGGTCTGGGCAAGGCTGCGAGGGGCAGGGGCCCTGCTGGGTCGTGCCCCTGGCCTGTGGGGCGTCTGAGCACAACCGGCACTCTCCCGCTGGAAGACCTCCCCGTCTGCCTCGAAAGGCCGGTTTGCAAGCACTCCCGCCCGCTGTTCCCGCCAGGCACGCACAATGCTCCCAAGCCCGGGAGAAAAGCGCTTCGGGGTGGTGCTCTCTCCGGGCCCTTGCCCCTGAGCCTGGGGGCAAGGCATGGGGAACACACTCCCAGGCCAAGGCAGAACCACATGCCCACGTCTGTTCCTGTCCCCTGCACCGGCAGAGAGCTTGGGGGAGCCAGAGTCTGTCAGGCAGCTGCTGGGTTGGCCGCCTGTGTGGGAAGGGGCAGAGCCACCCTAGGGGCAAGTTGGGCCTCTTGCTCTCCCTGCTGCCCTGAGGCTGCTGGGCCAAAGACGTCTTGGGCATCCAGCCCCTTACTGGTCCCTTCCCTCTGACGAGGCCCTCTGAGCTCCAGCACCTTGCAGTGTGGAGACAGCCCCTGCCAGCAACCTCCTCTCCAAGGAGGCCTCAACCGAGGCCTAGGCCCAGGGGAAAGGCACCAGCGGGGATGAGCCAGGGGAGGCGCCCGAGCATGTCTGGACCCAGTCCCCGCAGCCTGCCCCTTGGTGGGGCAGTACCCCCGGAGGCCAGGAAGGTCTGGGTAAGACTGGCCAGGGGCAGGGGCCCTTCTGGGTCCTGCCCCTGGCCTGTGGGGCCTCTGAGCACAACCGGCCCTCTCCCACTGGAAGACCTCCCCGGCTGCCTCCAAAGGCCGGTTTGCAAGCGCTCCCGGCCACTGTTACCAGCAGGCGGGCACAATGCTCCTAAGCCCGGAAGAAAAGCGCTTCAGGGTGGTGCTCTCTCTGGGCCCTTGCCCCTGAGCCTGGGGGAAAGGCAGGGTGTCCACACTCCCAGGCCAAGGCAGAACCACATGCACACGTCTGACCTGCCCCCTGCACCGGCAGAGAGCTCGGGGGAGCCAGAGTCTGTCAGGCAGCTGCTGGGCTCGCCGCCTGTGTGGGAAGTGGCAGAGCCGACCTAGGGGCAAGTTGGGCCTCTTGCTCTCCCTGCTGCCCTGAGGCTGCTGGGCCAAAGACGTCTTGGGCATCCAGCCCCTTACTGGTCCCTTCCCTCTGACGAGGCCCTCTGAGCTCCAGCACCTTGCAGTGTGGAGACAGCCCCTGCCAGCAACCTCCTCTCCAAGGAGGCCTCAACCGAGGCCTAGGCCCAGGGGAAAGGCACCAGCGGGGATGAGCCTAGGGAGGCGCCCGGGCATGTCTGGACCCAGTCCCCGCAGCCTGCCCCTTGGTGGGGCAGTACCCCCGGAGGCCAGGAAGGTCTGGGCAAGGCTGGCCAGGGGCAGGGGCCCTGCTGGGTCCTGCCCCTGGCCTGTGGGGCCTCTGAGCACAACCGGCCCTCTCCCACTGGAAGAACTCCCCGGCTGCCTCCAAAGGCCAGTTTGCCAACACTCCCGCCCGCTGTTCCCGCCAGGCACGCACAATGCTCCCAAGCCCGTGAGAAAAGCGCTTCGGGGTGGTGCTCTCCTCGGGCCCTTGCCCCTGAGCCTGGGGGCCAGGCAGTTGGTCAACACTCCCAGACCAAGGCAGAACCACATGCACACGTCTGTTCCTGACCCCTGCACCGGCAGAGAGCTCGGGGGAGCCAGAGTCTGTCAGGCAGCTGCTGGGCTGGCCGCCTGTGTGGGAAGGGGCAGAGCCGACCTAGGGGCAAGTTGGGCCTCTTCCTCTCCCTGCTGCCCTGAGGCTGCTGGGCCAAAGAGGTCTTGGGCATCCAGCCCCTTGCTGGTCCCTTCCCTCTGACGAGGCCCTCTGAGCTCCAGCACCTTGCAGTGTGGAGACAGCCCCTGCCAGCAACCTCCTCTCCAAGGAGGCCTCAACCGAGGCCTAGGCCCAGGGGAAAGGCACCAGCGGGGATGAGCCAGTGGAGGCGCACGGGCATGTCTGGACCCAGTCCCCGCAGCCTGCCCCTTGGTGGGGCAGTACCCCCGGAGGCCAGGAAGGTCTGGGCAAGGCTGCCAGGGGCAGGGACACTGCTGGGTCCTGCCCCTGGCCTGTGGGGCGTCTGAGCACAACCGGCACTCTCCCGCTGGAAGACCTGCCCGGTCGCCTCCAAAGGCCGGTTAACAAGCGCTCCCGCCCACTGTTCCCAGCAGGCGTGCACAATGCTCCCAAGCCCGGGAGAAAAGCGCTTCGGGGTGGTGCTCTCTCCGGGCCCTTGCCCCTGAGCCTGGGGGCAAGGCAGGGTGTCCACACTCCCAGGCCAAGGCAGAACCACATGCACACGTCTGATCTGCCCCCTGCACCGGCAGAGAGCTCGGGGGAGCCAGAGTCTGTCAGGCAGCTGCTGGGCTGGCCGCCTGTGTGGGAAGGGGCAGAGCCGACCTAGGGGCAAGTTGGGCCTCTTGCTCTCCCTGCTGCCCTGAGGCTGCTGGGCCAAAGAGGTCTTGGGCATCCAGCCCCTTGCTTGTCCCTTCCCTCTGACGAGGCCCTCTGAGCTCCAGCACCTTGCAGTGTGGAGATAGCCCCTGCCAGCAATCTCCTCTCCAAGGAGGCCTCAACCGAGGCCTAGGCCCAGGGAAAAGGCACCAGCGGGGTTGAGCCAGGGGAGGCGCCCGGGCATGTCTGGACCCTGTCCCCGCAGCCTGCCCCTTGGTGGGGCAGTACCCCCGGAGGCCAGGAAGGTCTGGGCAAGGCTGGCCAGGGGCAGGGGCCCTGCTGGGTCCTGCCCCTGGCCTGTGGGGCCTCTGAGCACAACCGGCCCTCTCCCACTGGAAGACCTCCCCGGCTGCCTCCAAAGGCCGGTTTGCAAGCACTCCCGCCCACTGTTCCCGCCAGGCGCGCACAATGCTCCCAAGCCCGGGAGAAAAGCGCTTCGGGGTGGTGGTCTCTCCGGGCCCCTGCCCATGAGCCTGGGGGCCAGGCAGGGGATCCACTGTCCCAGGCCAAGGCAGAACCACATGCACACGTCTGTTCCTGCCCCCTCCACCGGCAGAGAGCTGGGGGGAGCCAGAGTCTGTCAGGCAGCTGCTGGGCTGGCCGCCTGTGTGGGAAGGGGCAGAGCCGACCTAGGGGCAAGTTGGGCCTCTTGCTCTCCCTGCTGCCCTGAGGCTGCTGGGCCAAAGACGTCTTGGGCATCCAGCCCCTTGCTGGTCCCTTCCCTCTGACGAGGCCCTCTGAGCTCCAGCACCTTGCAGTGTGGAGACAGCCCCTGCCAGCAACCTCTTCTCCAAGGAGGCCTCAACCGAGGCCTAGGCCCAGGGGAAAGGCACCAGCGGGGATGAGCCAGTGGAGGCGCATGGGCATGTCTGGACCCAGTCCCTGCAGCCTGCCCCTTGGTGGGGCAGTACCCCCGGAGGCCAGGAAGGTCTGGGCAAGGCTGGCCAGGGGCAGGGGCCCTGCTGGGTCCTGCCCCTGGCCTGTGGGGCCTCTGAGCACAACCGGCCCTCTCCCACTGGAAGACCTCCCCGGCTGCCTCCAAAGGCCGGTTTGCCAACACTCCCGCCCGCTGTTCCCGCCAGGCACGCACAATTCTCCCAAGCCCGGGGGAAAAGCGCTTCAGGGTGTTGCCCTCTCCGGGCCCTTGCCCCTGAGCCTGGGGTCCAGGCAGTGGGTCCACACTCCCAGACCAAGGCAGAACCACATGCACACGTCTGTTCCTGACCCCTGCACCGGCAGAGAGCTCGGGGGAGCAAGAGTCTGTCAGGCAGCTGCTGGGTTGGCTGCCTGTGTGGGAAGGGGCAGAGCCGACCTAGGGGCAAGTTGGGCCTCTTCCTCTCCCTGCTGCCCTGAGGCTGCTGGGCCAAAGACGTCTTGGGCATCCAGCCCCTTGCTGGTCCCTTCCCTCTGACGAGGCCCTCTGAGCTCCAGCACCTTGCAGTGTGGAGACAGCCCCTGCCAGCAACCTCCTCTCCAAGGAGGCCTCAACCGAGGCCTAGGCCCAGGGGAAAGGCACCAGCGGGGATGAGCCAGTGGAGGCGCACGGGCATGTCTGGACCCAGTCCCCGCAGCCTGCCCCTTGGTGGGGCAGTACCCCCGGAGGCCAGGAAGGTCTGGGCAAGGCTGGCCAGGGGCAGGGGCCCTGCTGGGTCCTGCCCCTGGCCTGTGGGGCCTCTGAGCACAACCGGCCCTCTCCCACCTCCCCGGCTGCCTCCAAAGGCCGTTTTGCACGCACTTCCGCCCACTGTTCCCACCAAGCGCGCACAATGCTCCCATCCCGGGAGAAAAGCGCTTCGGGGTGGTGCTCTCTCCGGGCCCTTGCCCCTGAGACTGGGGGCCAGGCAGGGGATCCACAGTCCCAGGCCAAGGCACAACAACATGCACACGTCTGTTCCTGCCCCCTCCACCGGCAGAGAGCTGGGGGGAGCCAGAGTCTGTCAGGCAGCTGCTGGGCTGGCCGCCTGTGTGGGAAGGGGCAGAGCCGACCTAGGGGCAAGTTGGGCCTCTTGCTCTCCCTGCTGCCCTGAGGCTGCTGGGCCAAAGAGGTCTTGGGCATCCAGCCCCTTGCTGGTCCCTTCCCTCTGACGAGGCCCTCTGAGCTCCAGCACCTTGCAGTGTGGAGACAGCCCCTGCCAGCAACCTCCTCTCCAAGGAGGCCTCAACCGAGGCCTAGGCACAGGGGAAAGGCACCAGCGGGGATGAGCCAGTGGAGGCGCACGGGCATATCAGGACCCAGGCCCTGCAGCCTGCCCCTTGGTGGGGCAGTACCCCCGGAGGCCAGGAAGGTCTGGGCAAGGCTGGCCAGGGGCAGGGTCCCTGCTGGGTCCTGCCCCTGGCCTGTGGGGCCTCTGAGCACAACCGGCCCTCTCCCACTGGAAGACCTCCCCGGCTGCCTCCAAAGGCGGGTTTGCCAACACTCCCGCCCGCTGTTCCCGCCAGGCACGCACAACGCTCCCAAGGCCAGGAGAAACCGCTTCGGGGTGTTGCTCTCTCCGGGCCCTTGCCCCTGAGCCTGGGGTCCAGGCAGTGGGTCCACACTCCCAGACCAAGGCAGAACCACATGCACACGTCTGTTCCTGACCCCTGCACCGGCAGAGAGCTCGGGGGAGCCAGAGTCTGTCAGGCAGCTGCTGGGTTGGCTGCCTGTGTGGGAAGGGGCAGAGCCGACCTAGGGGCAAGTTGGGCCTCTTGCTCTCCCTGCTGCCCTGAGGCTGCTGGGCCAAAGAGGTCTTGGGCATCCAGCCCCTTGCTGGTCCCTTCCCTCTGACGAGGCCCTCTGAGCTCCAGCACCTTGCAGTGTGGAGACAGCCCCTGCCAGCAACCTCCTCTCCAAGGAGGCCTCAACCGAGGCCTAGGCCCAGGGGAAAGGCACCAGCGGGGATGAGCCAGTGGAGGCGCACGGGCATGTCTGGACCCAGTCCCCGCAGCCTGCCCCTTGGTGGGGCAGTACCCCCGGAGGCCAGGAAGGTCTGGGCAAGGCTGCCAGGGGCAGGGACACTGCTGGGTCCTGCCCCTGGCCTGTGGGGCGTCTGAGCACAACCGGCACTCTCCCGCTGGAAGACCTGCCCGGTCGCCTCCAAAGGCCGGTTAACAAGCGCTCCCGCCCACTGTTCCCAGCAGGCGTGCACAATGCTCCCAAGCCCGGGAGAAAAGCGCTTCGGGGTGGTGCTCTCTCCGGGCCCTTGCCCCTGAGCCTGGGGGCAAGGCAGGGTGTCCACACTCCCAGGCCAAGGCAGAACCACATGCACACGTCTGATCTGCCCCCTGCACCGGCAGAGAGCTCGGGGGAGCCAGAGTCTGTCAGGCAGCTGCTGGGCTGGCCGCCTGTGTGGGAAGGGGCAGAGCCGACCTAGGGGCAAGTTGGGCCTCTTGCTCTCCCTGCTGCCCTGAGGCTGCTGGGCCAAAGAGGTCTTGGGCATCCAGCCCCTTGCTTGTCCCTTCCCTCTGACGAGGCCCTCTGAGCTCCAGCACCTTGCAGTGTGGAGACAGCCCCTGCCAGCAATCTCCTCTCCAAGGAGGCCTCAACCGAGGCCTAGGCCCAGGGAAAAGGCACCAGCGGGGTTGAGCCAGGGGAGGCGCCCGGGCATGTCTGGACCCTGTCCCCGCAGCCTGCCCCTTGGTGGGGCAGTACCCCCGGAGGCCAGGAAGGTCTGGGCAAGGCTGGCCAGGGGCAGGGGCCCTGCTGGGTCCTGCCCCTGGCCTGTGGGGCCTCTGAGCACAACCGGCCCTTGCCCACTGGAAGACCTCCCCGGCTGCCTCCAAAGGCCGGTTTGCAAGCACTCCCGCCCACTGTTCCCGCCAGGCGCGCACAATGCTCCCAAGCCCGGGAGAAAAGCGCTTCGGGGTGGTGGTCTCTCCGGGCCCCTGCCCCTGAGCCTGGGGGCCAGGCAGGGGATCCACTGTCCCAGGCCAAGGCAGAACCACATGCACACGTCTGTTCCTGCCCCCTCCACCGGCAGAGAGCTGGGGGGAGCCAGAGTCTGTCAGGCAGCTGCTGGGCTGGCCGCCTGTGTGGGAAGGGGCAGAGCCGACCTAGGGGCAAGTTGGGCCTCTTGCTCTCCCTGCTGCCCTGAGGCTGCTGGGCCAAAGAGGTCTTGGGCATCCAGCCCCTTGCTGGTCCCTTCCCTCTGACGAGGCCCTCTGAGCTCCAGCACCTTGCAGTGTGGAGACAGCCCCTGCCAGCAACCTCCTCTCCAAGGAGGCCTCAACCGAGGCCTAGGCCCAGGGGAAAGGCACCAGCGGGGATGAGCCAGTGGAGGCGCATGGGCATGTCTGGACCCAGTCCCTGCAGCCTGCCCCTTGGTGGGGCAGTACCCCCGGAGGCCAGGAAGGTCTGGGCAAGGCTGGCCAGGGGCAGGGGCCCTGCTGGGTCCTGCCCCTGGCCTGTGGGGCCTCTGAGCACAACCGGCCCTCTCCCACTGGAAGACCTCCCCGGCTGCCTCCAAAGGCCGGTTTGCCAACACTCCCGCCCGCTGTTCCCGCCAGGCACGCACAATTCTCCCAAGCCCGGGGGAAAAGCGCTTCAGGGTGTTGCCCTCTCCGGGCCCTTGCCCCTGAGCCTGGGGTCCAGGCAGTGGGTCCACACTCCCAGACCAAGGCAGAACCACATGCACACGTCTGTTCCTGACCCCTGCACCGGCAGAGAGCTCGGGGGAGCCAGAGTCTGTCAGGCAGCTGCTGGGTTGGCTGCCTGTGTGGGAAGGGGCAGAGCCGACCTAGGGGCAAGTTGGGCCTCTTCCTCTCCCTGCTGCCCTGAGGCTGCTGGGCCAAAGACGTCTTGGGCATCCAGCCCCTTACTGGTCCCTTCCCTCTGACGAGGCCCTCTGAGCTCCAGCACCTTGCAGTGTGGAGACAGCCCCTGCCAGCAACCTCCTCTCCAAGGAGGCCTCAACCGAGGCCTAGGCCCAGGGGAAAGGCACCAGCGGGGATGAGCCAGTGGAGGCGCAAGGGCATGTCTGGACCCAGTCCCCGCAGCCTGCCCCTTGGTGGGGCAGTACCCCCGGAGGCCAGGAAGGTCTGGGCAAGGCTGCGAGGGGCAGGGGCCCTGCTGGGTCGTGCCCCTGGCCTGTGGGGCGTCTGAGCACAACCGGAACTCTCCCGCTGGAAGACCTCCCCGTCTGCCTCCAAAGGCCGGTTTGCAAGCACTCCCGCCCGCTGTTCCCGCCAGGCAGGCACAATGCTCCCAAGCCCGGGAGAAAAGCGCTTCGGGGTGGTGCTCTCCTCGGGCCCTTGCCCCTGAGCCTGGGGGCCAGGCAGTTGGAACACACTCCCAGGCCAAGGCAGAACGACATGCACACGTCTGTTCCTGCCCCCTACACCGGCAGAGAGCTCGGGGGAGCCAGAGACTGCCAGGCTGCTGCTGGGCTGGCTGCCTGTGTGGGACGGGGCAGAGCCGACCTAGGGGCAAGTTGGGCCTCTTGCTCTCCCTGCTGCCCTGAGGCTGCTGGGTCAAAGAGGTCTTGGGCATCCAGCCCTTTGCTGGTCCCTTCCCTCTGACGAGGCCCTCTGAGCTCCAGCACCTTGCAGTGTGGAGACAGCCCCTGCCAGCAACCTCCTCTCCAAAGAGGCCTCAACCGAGGCCTACGCCCAGGGGAAAAGCACCAGCGGGGATGATCCTGGGGAGGCGCACGGACATGTCTGGACCCAGTCCCCGCAGCCTGCCCCTTGGTGGGGCAGTACCCCCGGAGGCCAGGAAGGTCTGGGCAAGGCTGGCCAGGGGCAGGGGCCCTGCTGGGTCCTGCCCCTGGCCTGTGAGGCCTCTGAGCACAACCGGCCCTCTCCCACTGGAAGACCTCCCCAGCTGCCTCCAAAGTCCTGTTTGCAAACACTCCCGCCCGCTGTTTACGCCAGGCTCGCACAATGCTCCCAAGCCCGGGAGAAAAGCGCTTCGGGGTGGTGCTCTCTCCGGGCCCTTGCCCCTGAGCCTGGGGGCCAGGCAGTGGGTCCACACTCCCAGACCAAGGCAGAACCACATGCACACGTCTGTTCCTGACCCCTGCACCGGCAGAGAGCTCGGGGGAGCCAGAGTCTGTCAGGCAGCTGCTGGGCTGGCCGCCTGTGTGGGAAGGGGCAGAGCCGACCTAGGGGCAAGTTGGGCCTCTTCCTCTCCCTGCTGCCCTGAGGCTGCTGGGCCAAAGAGGTCTTGGGCATCCAGCCCCTTGCTGGTCCCTTCCCTCTGACGAGGCCCTCTGAGCTCCAGCACCTTGCAGTGTGGAGACAGCCCCTGCCAGCAACCTCCTCTCCAATGAGGCCTCAACCGAGGCCTAGGCCCAGGGGAAAGGCACCAGCGGGGATGAGCCTGGGGAGGCGCCCGGGCATGTCTGGACCCAGTCCCCGCAGCCTGCCCCTTGGTGGGGCAGTACCCCCGGAGGCCAGGAAGGTCTGTGCAAGGCTGCCAGGGGCAGGGACAGCGCTGGGTCCTGCCCCTGGCCTGTGGGACGTCTGAGCACAACCGGCACTCTCCCGCTGGAAGACCTCCCCGTCTGCCTCCAAAGGCCGGTTTGCAAGCACTCCCGCCCGCTGTTCCCGCCAGGCACGCACAATGCTCCCAAGCCCGGGAGAAAAGCGCTTCGGGGTGGTGCTCTCTCCGGGCCCTTGCCCCTAAGCCTGCGGGACAGGCAGGGGGAACACACTCCCAGGACAAGACAGAACGACATGAACACGTCTGTTCCTGCCCCCTACACCGGCAGAGAGCTCGGGGGAGCCAGAGTCTCTCAGGCAGGTGCTGGGCTGGCCGCCTGTGTAGGAAGGGGCAGAGCCGACCTAGGGGCAAGTTGGGCCTCTTGCTCTCCCTGCTGCCCTGAGGCTGCTGGGCCAAAGACGTCTTGGGCATCCAGCCCTTTGCTGGTCCCTTCCCTCTGACGAGGCCCTCTGAGCTCCAGCACCTTGCAGTGTGGAGACAGCACCTGCCAGCAATCTCCTCTCCAAGGAGGCCTCAACCGAGGCCTAGGCCCAGGGGAAAGGCACCAGCGGGGATGAGCCTGGGGAGGCGCCCGGGCATGTCTGGACCCAGTCCCCGCAGCCTGCCCCTTGGTGGGGCAGTACCCCCGGAGGCCAGGAAGGTCTGGGCAAGGCTGGCCAGGGGCAGGGGACCTGCTGGGTCCTGCCCCTGGCCTGTGGGGCCTCTGAGCACAACCGGCCCTCTCCCACTGGAAGACCTCCCCGGCTGCCTCCAAAGGCCGTTTTGCACGCACTCCCGCCCACTCTTCCCACCAAGCGCGCACAATGCTCCCAAGCCCGGGAGAAAAGCGCTTCGGGGTGGTGCTCTCTCCGGGCCCTTGCCCCTGAGACTGGGGGCCAGGCAGGGGGTCCACACTCCCAGGCCAAGGCAGAACCACATGCACACGTCTGTTCCTGACCCCTGCACCGGCAGAGAGCTCGGGGGAGCCAGAGTCTGTCAGGCAGCTGCTGGGCTGGCCGCCTTTGTGGGAAGGGGGAGAGCCGACCTAGGTTCAAGTAGGGCCTCTTGCTCTCCCTGCTGCCCTGAGGCTGCTGGGCCAAAGAGGTCTTGGGCATCCAGCCCTTTGCTTGTCCCTTCCCTCTGACGAGGCCCTCTGAGCTCCAGCACCTTGCAGTGTGGAGACAGCCCCTGCCAGCAACCTCCTCTCCAAGGAGGCCTCAACCGAGACCTAGGACCAGGGGAAAGGCACCAGCGGGGATGAGCCTGGGGAGGCGCCCAGGCATGTCTGGACCCAGTCCCCGCAGCCTGCCCCTTGGTGGGGCAGTACCCCCGGAGGCCAGGAAGGTCTGGGAAAGGCTGGCCAGGGGCAGGGGACCTGCTGGGTCCTGCTCCTGGCCTGTGGGGCCTCTGAGCACAACCGGCCCTCTCCCACTGGAAGACCTCCCCGGCTGCCTCCAAAGTCCTGTTTGCCAACACTCCCACCCGCTGTTCTCGCCAGACTTGCACAATGCTCCCAAGCCCGGGAGAAAAGCGCTTCGGGGTGGTGCTCTCTCCGGGCCCTTGCCCCTGAGCCTGGGGGCAAGGCATGGGGAACACACTCCCAGGCCAAGGCAGAACCACATGCCCACGTCTGTTCCTGTCCCCTGCACCGGCAGAGAGCTTGGGAGAGCCAGAGTCTGTCAGGCAGCTGCTGGGTTGGCCGCCTGTGTGGGAAGGGGCAGAGCCGACCTAGGGGCAAGTTGGGCCTCTTGCTCTCCCTGCTGCCCTGAGGCTGCTGGGCCAAAGACGTCTTGGGCATCCAGCCCCTTACTGGTCCCTTCCCTCTGACGAGGCCCTCTGAGCTCCAGCACCTTGCAGTGTGGAGACAGCCCCTGCCAGCAACCTCCTCTCCAAGGAGGCCTCAACCGAGGCCTAGGCCCAGGGGAAAGGCACCAGCGGGGATGAGCCAGGGGAGGCGCCCGAGCATGTCTGGACCCAGTCCCCGCAGCCTACCCCTTGGTGGGGCAGTACCCCCGGAGGCCAGGAAGGTCTGGGTAAGACTGGCCAGGGGCAGGGGCCCTGCTGGGTCCTGCCCCTGGCCTGTGGGTCCTCTGAGCACAACCGGCCCTCTCCCACTGGAAGACCTCCCCGGCTGCCTCCAAAGGCCGGTTTGCAAGCGCTCCCGGCCACTGTTACCAGCAGGCGGGCACAATGCTCCTAAGCCCGGAAGAAAAGCGCTTCAGGGTGGTGCTCTCTCTGGGCCCTTGCCCCTGAGCCTGGGCCAAGGCAGGGTGTCCACACTCCCAGGCCAAGGCAGAACCACATGCACACGTCTGACCTGCCCCCTGCACCGGCAGAGAGCTCGGGGGAGCCAGAGTCTGTCAGGCAGCTGCTGGGCTGGCCGCCTGTGTGGGAAGTGGCAGAGCCGACCTAGGGGCAATTTGGGCCTCTTGCTCTCCCTGCTGCCCTGAGGCTGCTGGGCCAAAGAGGTCTTGGGCATCCAGCCCCTTGCTGGTCCCTTCCCTCTGACGAGGCCCTCTGAGCTCCAGCACTTTGCAGTGTGGAGACAGCCCCTGCCAGCAACCTCCTCTCCAAGGAGGCCTCAACCGAGGCCTAGGCCCAGGGGAAAGGCACCAGCGGGGATGAGCCAGTGGAGGCGCACGGGCATATCAGGACCCAGTCCACGCAGCCTGCCCCTTGGTGGGGCAGTACCCCCGGAGGCCAGGAAGGTCTGGGCAAGGCTGGCCAGGGGCAGGGGCCCTGCTGGGTCCTGCCCCTGGCCTGTGGGGCCTCTGAGCACAACCGGCCCTCTCCCACTGGAAGACCTCCCCGGCTGCCTCCAAAGGCGGGTTTGCCAACACTCCCGCCCGCTGTTCCCGCCAGGCACGCACAACGCTCCCAAGGCCAGGAGAAAAGCGCTTCGGGGTGTTGCTCTCTCCGGGCCCTTGCCCCTGAGCCTGGGGCCCAGGCAGTGGGTCCACACTCCCAGACCAAGGCAGAACCACATGCACACGTCTGTTCCTGACCCCTGCACCGGCAGAGAGCTCGGGGGAGCCAGAGTCTGTCAGGCAGCTGCTGGGTTGGCTGCCTGTGTGGGAAGGGGCAGAGCCGACCTAGGGGCAAGTTGGGCCTCTTGCTCTCCCTGCTGCCCTGAGGCTGCTGGGCCAAAGAGGTCTTGGGCATCCAGCCCCTTGCTGGTCCCTTCCCGCTGACGAGGCCCTCTGAGCTCCAGCACCTTGCAGTGTGGAGACAGCCCCTGCCAGCAACCTCCTCTCCAAGGAGGCATCAACCGAGGCCTATGCCCAGGGGAAAGGCACCAGCGGGGATGAGCCTGGGGAGGTGCCCAGGCATGTCTGGACCCAGTCCCCGCAGCCTGCCCCTTGGTGGGGCAGTACCCCCGGAGGCCAGGAAGGTCTGGGCAAGGCTGGCCAGGGGCAGGGGCCCTGCTGGGTCCTGCCCCTGGCCTGTGGTGCCTCTGAGCACAACCGGCCCTCTCCCACTGGAAGAACTCCCCGGCTGACTCCAAGGGCCAGTTTGCCAACACTCCCGCCCGCTGTTCCCGCCAGGCACGCACAATGCTCCCAAGCCCGGCAGAAAAGCACTTCGGGGTGGTGCTCTCCTCGGGCCCTTGCCCCTGAGCCTGGGGGCCAGGCAGTTGGTCAACACTCCCAGACCAAGGCAGAACCACATGCACACGTCTGTTCCTGACCCCTGCACCGGCACAGAGCTCGGGGGAGCCAGAGTCTGTCAGGCAGCTGCTGGGCTGGCCGCCTGTGTGGGAAGGGGCAGAGCCGACCTAGGGGCAAGTTGGGCCTCTTGCTCTCCCTGCTGCCCTGAGGCTGCTGGGCCAAAGAGGTCTTGGGCATCCAGCCCCTTGCTGGTCCCTTCCCTCTGACGAGGCCCTCTGAGCTCTAGCACCTTGCAGTGTGGAGACAGCCCCTGCCAGCAACATCCTCTCCAAGGAGGCCTCAACCGAGGCCTAGGCCCAGGGGAAAGGCACCAGCGGGGATGAGCCTGGGGAGGCGCCCGGGCACGTCTGGACCCAGTCCCCGCAGCCTGCCCCTTGGTGGGGCAGTACCCCCGGAGGCCAGGAAGATCTGGGCAAGGCTGGCCAGGGGCAGGGGCCCTGCTGGGTCCTCCCCATGGCCTGTGGGGCCTCTGAGCACAACCGGCCCTCTCCCACTGGAAGACCTCCCCGGCTGCCTCCAAAGGCCTGTTTGCCAACACTCCTGCCCGCTCTTCCCGCCAGGCACGCACAATGCTCCCAAGCCCGGGAGAAAAGCGCTTCGGGGTGGTGCTCTCTCCGGGCCCTTGCCCCTGAGCCTGTGGGCAAGGCAGGGGGAACACACTCCCAGACCAAGGCAGAAACACATGCACACGTCTGTTCCTGTCCCCTGCACCGGCAGAGAGCTCGGGGGAGCCAGAGTCTCTCAGGCAGGTGCTGGGCTGGCCGCCTGTGTGGGAAGGGGCAGAGCCGACCTAGGGGCAAGTTGGGCCTCTTGCTCTCCCTGCTGCCCTGAGGCTGCAGGGCCAAAGACGTCTTGGGCATCCAGCCCCTTACTGGTCCCTTCCCTCTGCCGAGGCCCTCTGAGCTCCAGCACCTTGCAGTGTGGAGACAGCCCCTGCCAGCAATCTCCTCTCCAAGGAGGCCTCAACCGAGGCCTAGGCACAGGGGAAAGGCACCAGCGGGGATGAGCCAGGGGAGGCGCCCGGGCATGTCTGGACCCTGTCCCCGCAGCCTGCCCCTTGGTGGGGCAGTACCCCCGGAGGCCAGGAAGGTCTGGGCAAGGCTGGCCAGGGGCAGGGGCCCTGCTGGGTCCTGCCCCTGGCCTGTGGGGCGTCTGAGCACAACCGGCCCTCTCCCACTGGAAGACCTCCCCGGCTGCCTCCAAAGTCCTGTTTGCAAGCACTCCCGCCCACTGTTCCCGCCAGGCGCGCACAATGCTCCCAAGCCCGGGAGAAAAGCGCTTCGGGGTGGTGGTCTCTCCGGGCCCTTGCCCCTGAGCCTGGGGGCCAGGCAGGGGATCCACAGTCCCAGGCCAAGGCACAACAACATGCACACGTCTGTTCCTGCCCCCTCCACCGGCAGAGAGCTGGGGAGAGCCAGAGTCTGTCAGGCAGCTGCTGGGCTGGCCGCCTGTGTGGGAAGGGGCAGAGCCGACCTAGGGGCAAGTTGGGCCTCTTGCTCTCCCTGCTGCCCTGAGGCTGCTGGGCCAAAGAGGTCTTGGGCATCCAGCCCCTTGCTGGTCCCTTCCCTCTGACGAGGCCCTCTGAGCTCCAGCACCTTGCAGTGTGGAGACAGCCCCTGCCAGCAACCTCCTCTCCAAGGAGGCCTCAACCGAGGCCTAGGCACAGGGGAAAGGCACCAGCGGGGATGAGCCAGTGGAGGCGCACGGGCATATCAGGACCCAGTCCCTGCAGCCTGCCCCTTGGTGGGGCAGTACCCCCGGAGGCCAGGAAGGTCTGGGCAAGGCTGGCCAGGGGCAGGGTCCCTGCTGGGTCCTGCCCCTGGCCTGTGGGGCCTCTGAGCACAACCGGCCCTCTCCCACTGGAAGACCTCCCCGGCTGCCTCCAAAGGCGGGTTTGCCAACACTCCCGCCCGCTGTTCCCGCCAGGCACGCACAACGCTCCCAAGGCCAGGAGAAAAGCGCTTCGGGGTGTTGCTCTCTCCGGGCCCTTGCCCCTGAGCCTGGGGTCCAGGCAGTGGGTCCACACTCCCAGACCAAGGCAGAACCACATGCACACGTCTGTTCCTGACCCCTGCACCGGCAGAGAGCTCGGGGGAGCCAGAGTCTGTCAGGCAGCTGCTGGGTTGGCTGCCTGTGTGGGAAGGGGCAGAGCCGACCTAGGGGCAAGTTGGGCCTCTTGCTCTCCCTGCTGCCCTGAGGCTGCTGGGCCAAAGAGGTCTTGGGCATCCAGCCCCTTGCTGGTCCCTTCCCGCTGACGAGGCCCTCTGAGCTCCAGCACCTTGCAGTGTGGAGACAGCCCCTGCCAGCAACCTCCTCTCCAAGGAGGCATCAACCGAGGCCTATGCCCAGGGGAAAGGCACCAGCGGGGATGAGCCTGGGGAGGCGCCCAGGCATGTCTGGACCCAGTCCCCGCAGCCTGCCCCTTGGTGGGGCAGTACCCCCGGAGGCCAGGAAGGTCTGGGCAAGGCTGGCCAGGGGCAGGGGACCTGCTGGGTACTGCCCCTGGCCTGTGAGGCCTCTGAGCACAACCGGCCCTCTCCCACTGGAAGACCTCCACGGCTGCCTCCAAAGTCCTGTTTGCAAACACTCCCGCCCGCTGTTCACGCCAGGCTCGCACAATGCTCCCAAGCCCGTGAGGAAAGCGCTTCTGGGTGGTGCTCTCTCCGGGCCCTTGCCCCTGAGCCTGGGGGCAAGGCAGGGGGAACACACTCCCAGGCCAAGGCAGAACCTCATGCCCACGTCTGTTCCTGTCCCCTGCACCGGCAGAGAGCTTGGGGGAGCCAGAGTCTGTCAGGCAGCTGCTGGGTTGGCCGCCTGTGTGGGAAGGGGCAGAGCCGCCCTAGGGGCAAGTTGGGCCTCTTGCTCTCCCTGCTGCCCTGAGGCTGCTGGGCCAAAGACGTCTTGGGCATCCAGCCCCTTACTGGTCCCTTCCCTCTGACGAGGCCCTCTGAGCTCCAGCACCTTGCAGTGTGGAGACAGCCCCTGCCAGCAACCTCCTCTCCAAGGAGGCCTCAACCGAGGCCTAGGCCCAGGGGAAAGGCACCAGCGGGGATGAGCCTGGGGAGGCGCCCGGGCATGTCTGGACCCAGTCCCCGCAGCCTGCCCCTTGGTGGGGCAGTACCCCCGGAGGCCAGGAAGGTCTGGGCAAGGCTGGCCAGGGGCAGGGGCCCTGCTGGGTCCTGCCCCTGGCCTGTGGGGCCTCTGAGCACAACCGGCCCTCTCCCACTGGAAGAACTCCCCGGCTCCCTCCAAAGGCCAGTTTGCCAACACTCCAGCCCGCTGTTCCCGCCAGGCACGCACAATGCTCCCAAGCCCGGGAGAAAAGCGCTTCGGGGTGGTGCTCTCCTCGGGCCCTTGCCCCTGAGCCTGGGGTCCAGGCAGTTGGTCCACACTCCCAGACCAAGGCAGAACCACATGCACACGTCTGTTCCTGACCCCTGCACCGGCAGAGAGTTCGGGGGAGCCAGAGTCTGTCAGGCAGCTGCTGGGCTGGCCCCCTGTGTGGGAAGGGGCAGAGCCGACCTAGGGGCAAGTTGGGCCTCTTCCTCTCCCTGCTGCCCTGAGGCTGCTGGGCCAAAGAGGTCTTGGGCATCCAGCCCCTTGCTGGTCCCTTCCCTCTGAGGAGGCCCTCTGAGCTCCAGCACCTTGCAGTGTGGAGACAGCCCCTGCCAGCAACATCCTCTCCAAGGAGGCCTCAACCGAGGCCTAGGCCCAGGGGAAAGGCACCAGCGGGGATGAGCCTGGGGAGGCGCCCGGGCATGTCTGGACCCAGTCCCCGCAGCCTGCCCCTTGGTGGGGCAGTACCCCCGGAGGCCAGGAAGATCTGGGCAAGGCTGGCCAGGGGCAGGGGCCCTGCTGGGTCCTCCCCATGGCCTGTGGGGCCTCTGAGCACAACCGGCCCTCTCCCACTGGAAGACCTCCCCGGCTGCCTACAAAGGCCGGTTTGCAAGCACTCCTGCCCACTGTTCCCGCCAGGCGCGCACAATGCTCCCAAGCCCGGGAGAAAAGCGCTTCGGGGTGGTGCTCTCTCCGGGCCCTTGCCCCTGAGCCTGTGGGCAAGGCAGGGGGAACACACTCCCAGACCAAGGCAGAAACACATGCACACGTCTGTTCCTGTCCCCTGCACCGGCAGAGAGCTCGGGGGAGCCAGAGTCTCTCAGGCAGGTGCTGGGCTGGCCGCCTGTGTGGGAAGGGGCAGAGCCGACCTAGGGGCAAGTTGGGCCTCTTGCTCTCCCTGCTGCCCTGAGGCTGCAGGGCCAAAGACGTCTTGGGCATCCAGCCCCTTGCTGGTCCCTTCCCTCTGACGAGGCCCTCTGAGCTCCAGCACCTTGCAGTGTGGAGACAGACCCTGCCAGCAACCTCCTCTCCAAGGAGGCCTCAACCGAGGCCTAGGCCCAGGGGAAAGGCACCAGCGGGGATGAGCCAGTGGAGGCGCACGGGCATGTCTGGACCCAGTCCCCGCAGCCTGCCCCTTGGTGGGGCAGTACCCCCGGAGGCCAGGAAGGTCTGGGCAAGGCTGGCCAGGGGCAGGGGCCCTGCTGGGTCCTGCCCCTGGCCTGTGGGGCCTCTGAGCACAACCGGCCCTCTCCCACTGGAAGACCTCCCCGGCTGCCTCCAAAGGCCGGTTTGCCAACACTCCCTCCCGCTGTTCCCGCCAGGCACGCACAATGCTCCCAAGCCCGGGAGAAAAGCGCTTCGGGGTGTTGCTCTCTCCGGGCCCTTGCCCATGAGCCTGGGGTCCAGGCAGTGTGTCCACACTCCCAGACCAAGGCAGAACCACATGCACACGTCTGTTCCTGACCCCTGCACCGGCAGAGCGCTCGGGGGAGCCACAGTCTGTCAGGCAGCTGCTGGGTTGGCTGCCTGTGTGGGAAGGGGCAGAGCCGACCTAGGGGAAGTTGGGCCTCTTCCTCTCCCTGCTGCCCTGAGGCTGCTGGGCCAAAGAGGTCTTGGGTATCCAGCCCCTTGCTGGTCCCTTCCCGCTGCCGAGGCCCTCTGAGCTCCAGCACCTTGCAGTGTGGAGACAGCCCCTGCCAGCAACCTCCTCTCCAAGGAGGCCTCAACCGAGGCCTAGGCCCAGGGGAAAGGCACCAGCGGGGATGAGCCTGGGGAGGCGCCCGGGCATGTGTGGACCCAGTCCCCGCAGCCTGCCCCTTGGTGGGGTAGTAACCCCGGAGGCCAGGAGGGTCTGGGCAAGGCTGCCAGGGGCAGGGACACTGCTGGGTCCTGCCCCTGGCCTCTGGGGCGTCTGAGCACAACCGGCACTCTCCCGCTGGAAGACCTCCCTGGCTGCCTCCAAAGGCCGGTTTGCAAGCACTCCCGCCCGCTGTTCCCGCCAGGCACGCACAATGCTACCAAGCCCGGGAGAAAAGCGCTTCGGGGTGGTGCTCTCTCCGGGCCCTTGCCCCTGAGCCTGGGGGCCAGGCAGGGGGAACACACTCCCAGGCCAAGGCAGAACGACATGCACACGTCTGTTCCTGCCCCCTACACCGGCAGAGAGCTCGGGGGAGCCAGAGACTGCCAGGCTGCTGCTGGGCTGGCTGCCTGTCTGGGATGGGGCAGAGCCGACCTAGGGGCAAGTTGGGCCTCTTGCTCTCCCTGCTGCCCTGAGGCTGCTGGGCCAAAGAGGTCTTGGGCATCCAGCCCCTTGCTGGTCCCTTCCCTCTGACGAGGCCCTCTGAGCTCCAGCACCTTGCAGTGTGGAGACAGCCCCTGCCAGCAACCTCCTCTCCAAGGAGGCCTCAACCGAGGCCTAGGCCCAGGGGAAAGGCACCAGCGGGGATGAGCCTGGGGAGGCGCCCGGGCATGTCTGGACCCAGTCCCCGCAGCCTGCCCCTTGGTGGGGCAGTACCCCCGGAGGCCAGGAAGGTCTGGGCAAGGCTGGCCAGGGGCAGGGGCCCTGCTGGGTCCTGCCCCTGGCCTGTGGGGCCTCTGAGCACAACCGGCCCTCTCCCACTGGAAGACCTCCCCGGCTGCCTCCAAAGGCCGGTTTGCAAGCACTCCAGCCCACTGTTCCAACCAAGGGCGCACAACGCTCCCAAGCCCGGGAGAAAATCACCTCGGGGTGGTGCTCTCTCCGGGCCCTTTCCCCTGAGCCTGGGGGCTAGGCAGGGGGTCCACAATCCCAGGCCAAGGCAGAACGACATGCACACGTCTGTTCCTGCCCCATGCACCGGCAGAGAGCTCGGGGGAGCCAGAGTCTGTCAGGCAGCTGCTGGGCTGGCCGCCTGTGTGGGAAGGGGCAGAGCCGACCTAGGGGCAAGTTGGGCCTCTTGCTCTCCCTGCTGCCCTGAGGCTGCTGGGACCAAAGAGATCTTGGGCATCCAGCCCCTTGCTTGTCCCTTCCCTCTGACGAGGCCCTCTGAGCTCCAGCACCTTGCAGTGTGGAGACAGCCCCTGCCAGCAACCTCCTCTCCAAGGAGGCCTCAACCGAGGCCTAGGACCAGGGGAAAGGCACCAGCGGGGATGAGCCTGGGGAGGCGCCCGGGCATGTCTGGACCCAGTCCCCGCAGCCTGCCCCTTGGTGGGGCAGTACCCCCGGAGGCCAGGAAGGTCTGGGCAAGGCTGGCCACGGGCAGGGGCCCTGCTGGGTCCTGCCCCTGGCCTGTGTGGCCTCTGAGCACAACCGGCCCTCTCCCACTGGAAGACTTCCCCGGCTGCCTCCAAAGGCCGGTTTGCCAACACTCCCGCCCGCTGTTCCCGCCAGGCACGCACAATGCTCCCAAGCCCGGGAGAAAAGCGCTTCGGGGTGTTGCTCTCTCCGGGCCCTTGCCCCTGAGCGTGGGGGCGAGGCAGTGGGTCCACACTCCCAGACCAACGCAGAACCACATGCACACGTCTTTTCCTGACCCCTGCACCGGCAGAGAGCTCGGGGGAGACAGAGTCTGTCAGGCAGCTGCTGGGCTGGCCGCCTGTGTGGGAAGGGGCAGAGCCGACCTAGGGGCAAGTTGGGCCTCTTCCTCTCCCTGCTACCCTGAGGCTGCTGGGCCAAAGAGGTCTTGGGCATCCAGTCCCTTGCTGGTCCCTTCCCTCTGACGAGGCCCTCTGAGCTCCAGCACCTTGCAGTGTGGAGACAGCCCCTGCCAGCAACCTCCTCTCCAAGGAGGCCTCAACCAAGGCCTAGGCCCAGGGGAAAGGCACCAGCGGGGATGAGCCTGGGGAGGCGCCCGGCCATGTCTGGACCCAGTCCCCGCAGCCTGCCCCTTGGTGGGGCAGTACCCCCGGAGGCCAGGAGGGTCTGGGCAAGGCTGCCAGGGGCAGGGACACTGCTGGGTCCTGCCCCTGGCCTGTGGGGCGTCTGAGCACAACCGGCACTCTCCCGCTGGAAGACCTCCCCGGCTGCCTCCAAAGGCCGGTTTGCAAGCACTCCCGCCCGCTGTTCCCGCCAGGCACGCACAATGCTCCCAAGCCCGGGAGAAAAGCGCTTCGGGGTGGTGCTCTCTCCGGGCCCTTGCCCCTGAGCCTGGGGGACAGGCAGGGGGAACACACTCCCAGGTCAAGGCAGAACGACATGCACACGTCTGTTCCTGCCCCCTACACCGGCAGAGTGTTCGGGGGAGCCAGAGACTGCCAGGCTGCTGCTGGGCTGGCTGCCTGTGTGGGACGGGGTAGAGCCGACCTAGGGGCAAGTTGGGCCTCTTGCTCTCCCTGCTGCCCTGAGGCTGCTGGGTCAAAGAGGTCTTGGGCATCCAGCCCTTTGCTGGTCCTTTCCCTCTGACGAGGCCCTCTGAGCTCCAGCACCTTGCAGTGTGCAGACAGCCCCTGCCGGCAACCTCCTCTCCAAGGAGGCCTCAACCGAGGCCTAGGCCCAGGGGAAAGGCACCAGCGGGGATGAGCCTGGGGAGGCGCCCGGGCATGTCTGGACCTAGGCCCCGCAGCCTGCCCCTTGGTGGGGCAGTACCCCCGGAGGCCAGGAAGGTCTGGGCAAGGCTGGCCAGGGGCAGGGGCCCTGCTGGGTCCTGCCCCTGGCCTGTGAGGCCTCTGAGAACAACTGGCACTCTCCCGCTGGAAGACCTCCCCGGCTGCCTCCAAAGGCTG
The DNA here is from genome assembly GCF_033118175.1 of Dama dama. NCBI lineage: Eukaryota > Metazoa > Chordata > Mammalia > Artiodactyla > Cervidae > Dama > Dama dama. The sequence continues at coordinate 816,619 of NW_026870974.1, forward strand.
GTTTGCAAGCACTCAATCCCGCTGTTCACGCCAGCTGCGCACAATGCTCCCAAGCCCGGGAGAAAAGCATTTTGGGGTGGTGCTCACTCCGGGCTTTGGAAGACCTCCCCGGCTGCCTCCAAGGCCGGTTTGCAAGCACTTCTGCCTGCTGTTCCCGCCACCCGCGCACAATGCTCCCAAGCCCGGGAGAAAATCGTTTCGGGGTGGTGTTCTCTCTGGGCCCAAGAAAGACCTCCCGGGCTGCCCCCAAATGCCGGTTTGCAAGCACTCCCACTCGCTGTTCCCGCCATCCCTGCAAATGCTCCAAGCCCAGGAGAAAAGCCCTTCAGGGTGGTGCTCTCTCCCGGCCCTTGGAAGACCTCCCCGGCTGCCTCCAAAGGCTGGATTTCAAGTACTCCCTCCCGCTGTCCCGCCAGCCGCACACAATGCTCCCAATCACGGGAGAAAAGCGCTTCGGGGTGGTGCTCTCTACGGGCCCTTGGAAGACCTCCCCGTTTGTCTCCAAAGGCCGGTTTGCAAGCACTCATGCCCGCTGTTCCCGCCAGCCGCGCACAATGCTCCCAAGCCTAGGAGAAAAGCGCTTCGGGGTGGTGCTCTCTCCCGGCCCTTGGAAGACCTCCCCGGCTGCCTCCAAAGGCCGGTTTGCAAGCACTCAATCCCGCTGTTCCCGCCAGCCGCGCACAATGCTCCCAAGCCCGGGAGAAAAGCGCTTCGGGGTGGTGCTCTCTCCCGGCCCTTGGAAGACCTCCCCGGCTGCCTCCAAAGGCTGGTTTTCAAGAACTCCCTCCCGCTGACCCCCCAGCCGCACACAATGCTCCCAAGCCCGGGAGAAAAGCATTTTGGGGTGGTCTCTCTCGGGCCCTTGGAAGACTCCCCGGCTGCCTCTAAAGGCCGGTTTGCAAGCACTCATGTCCTCTGTTCCCGACAGCCGCGAACAATGCTCCCAATTCCGTGAGAAAAGTGCTTCGGGATGGTGCTCTCTCCGGGCCCTTGGAAGACCTCCCAAGCTGCCTCCAAAGGCCGGTTTGCAAGCACTCCCGCCCGCTGTTCCCGCCAGCCTCGCACAATGCTCCCAAGACCGGGAGAAAAGCGCTTCGGGGTGGTGTTCTCTCCGTGCCAATGGAGGACCTCCCTGGCTGCCCCCAAAGGCCGGTTTGCAAGCACTCCCACTCGCTGTTCCCGCCAGCCATGCACAATCCTCCAAAACCCCGGAGAAAAGCGCTTCGGGGTGGTGTTCTCTCCGTGCCCATGGAAGACCTCCCCGGCTGCCTCCAAAGGCCGGTTTGCAAGCACTCAATCCCGCTGTTCCCGCCAGCCGCGCACAATGCTCCCAAGCCCGGGAGAAAAGCGCTTCGGGGTGGTGCTCTCTCCCGGCCCTTGGAAGACCTCCCCGGCTGCCTCCAAAGGCCGGTTTGCAAGCACTCAATCCCGCTGTTCCCGCCAGCCGCGCACAATGCTCCCAAGCCCGGGAGAAAAGCGCTTCGGGGTGGTGCTCTCTCCCGGCCCTTGGAAGACCTCCCCGGCTGCCTCCAAAGGCTGGTTTTCAAGAACTCCCTCCCGCTGACCCCCCAGCCGCACACAATGCTCCCAAGCCCGGGAGAAAAGCATTTTGGGGTGGTCTCTCTCGGGCCCTTGGAAGACTCCCCGGCTGCCTCTAAAGGCCGGTTTGCAAGCACTCATGTCCTCTGTTCCCGACAGCCGCGAACAATGCTCCCAATTCCGTGAGAAAAGTGCTTCGGGATGGTGCTCTCTCCGGGCCCTTGGAAGACCTCCCAAGCTGCCTCCAAAGGCCGGTTTGCAAGCACTCCCGCCCGCTGTTCCCGCCAGCCTCGCACAATGCTCCCAAGACCGGGAGAAAAGCGCTTCGGGGTGGTGTTCTCTCCGTGCCAATGGAGGACCTCCCTGGCTGCCCCCAAAGGCCGGTTTGCAAGCACTCCCACTCGCTGTTCCCGCCATCCGCGCACAATGCTCCCAAGCCCGGGAGAAAAGCATTTTGGGGTGGTGCTCACACCGGGCCCTGGAAGACCTCCCCGGCTGCCTCCAAAGGACGGTTTTCAAGCACTCCTGCCTGCTGTTCCCGCCACCCGCGCACAATGCTCCCAAGCCCGGGAGAAAAGCGCTTCGGGGTGGTGCTCTCTACAGGCCCTTGGAAGACCTCCCCGGCTGCCTCCAAAGGCCGGTTTGCAAGGACTCCTTCCTGCTGTTCCCGCCATCCGCGCACAATGCTCCCAAGCCCGGGAAAAAAGCATTTTGGGGTGGTGCTCACACCGGGCCCTGGAAGACCTCCCCGGCTGCCTCCAAAGGACGGTTTTCAAGCACTCCTGCCTGCTATTCCCGCCACCCGCGCAGAATGCTCCCAAGCGCGGGAGAAAAGCGCTTCGGGGTGGTGCTCTCGACAGGCCCTTGGAAGACCTCCCCGGCTGCCTCCAAAGGCCGGTTTGCAAGCACTCCCGCCCGCTGTTCCCGCCAGGCACGCACAATGCTCCCAAGCCCGGGAGAAAAGCGCTTCGGGGTGGTGCTCTCTCCGGGCCCTTGCCCCTGAGCCTGGGGGCCAGGCAGTTGGAACACACTCCCAGGCCAAGGCAGAACGATATGCACACGTCTGTTCCTGCCCCCTACACCGGCAGAGAGCTCGGGGGAGCCAGAGACTGCCAGGCTGCTGCTGGGCTGGCTGCCTGTGTGGGATGGGGCAGAGCCGATCTAGGGGCAAGTTGGGCCTCTTCCTCTAACTGCTGGCCTGAGGCTGCTGGGTCAAAGAGGTCTTGGGCATCCAGCCCTTTGCTGGTCCCTTCCCTCTGACGAGGCCCTCTGAGCTCCAGCACCTTGCAGTGTGGAGACAGCCCCTGCCAGCAACCTCCTCTCCAAAGAGGCCTCAACCGAGGCCTACGCCCAGGGGAAAAGCACCAGCGGGGATGATCCTGGGGCGGCGCACGGACATGTCTGGACCCAGTCCCCGCAGCCTGCCCCTTGGTGGGGCAGTACCCCCGGAGGCCAGGAAGGTCTGGGCAAGGCTGGCCAGGGGCAGGGTCCCTGCTGGGTCCTGCCCCTGGCCTGTGAGGCCTCTGAGCACAACCGGCCCTTTCCCACTGGAAGACCTCCCCAGCTGCCTCCAAAGTCCTGTTTGCAAACACTCCCGCCCGCTGTTCACGCCAGGCTCGCACAATGCTCCCAAGCCCGGGAGAAAAGCGCTTTGGGGTGGTGCTCTCTCCGGGCCCTTGCCCCTGAGCCTGGGGGCCAGGCAGTGGGTCCACACTCCCAGACCAAGGCAGAACCACATGCACACGTCTGTTCCTGACACCTGCACCGGCAGAGAGCTCGGGGGAGCCAGAGTCTGTCAGGCAGGTGCTGGGCTGGCCGCCTGTGTGGGAAGGGGCAGAGCCGACCTAGGGGCAAGTTGGGCCTCTTCCTCTCCCTGCTGCCCTGAGGCTGCTGGGCCAAAGACGTCTTGGGCATCCAGCCCCTTGTTGGTCCCTTCCCTCTGACGAGGCCCTCTGAGCTCCAGCACCTTGCAGTGTGGAGACAGCCCCTGCCAGCAACCTCCTCTCCAAAGAGGCCTCAACCGAGGCCTAGGCCCAGGGGAAAGGCACCAGCGGGGATGAGCCTGGGGAGGCGCCCGGGCATGTCTGGACCCAGTCCCCGCAGCCTGCCCCTTGGTGGGGCAGTACCCCCGGAGGCCAGGAAGGTCTGGGCAAGGCTGCCAGGGGCAGGGACAGCGCTGGGTCCTGCCCCTGGCCTGTGGGACGTCTGAGCACAACCGGCACTCTCCCGCTGGAAGACCTCCCCGGCTGCCTCCAAAGGCCAGTTTGCAAGCACTCCCGCCCGCTGTTCCCGCCAGGCACGCACAATGCTCCCAAGCCCGGGAGAAAAGCGCTTCGGGGTGGTGCTCTCTCCGGGCCCTTGCCCCTAAGCCTGCGGGCCAGGCAGGGGGAACACACTCCCAGGCCAAGACAGAACGACATGAACACGTCTGTTCCTGCCCCCTACACCGGCAGAGAGCTCGGGGGAGCCAGAGTCTCTCAGGCAGGTGCTGGGCTGGCCGCCTGTGTGGGAAGGGGCAGAGCCGACCTAGGGGCAAGTTGGGCCTCTTGCTCTCCCTGCTGCCCTGAGGCTGCTGGGCCAAAGACGTCTTGGGCATCCAGCCCTTTGCTGGTCCCTTCCCTCTGACGAGGCCCTCTGAGCTCCAGCACCTTGCAGTGTGGAGACAGCACCTGCCAGCAATCTCCTCTCCAAGGAGGCCTCAACCGAGGCCTAGGCCCAGGGGAAAGGCACCAGCGGGGATGAGCCTGGGGAGGCGCCCGGGCATGTCTGGACCCAGTCCCCGCAGCCTGCCCCTTGGTGGGGCAGTACCCCTGGAGGCCAGGAAGGTCTGGGCAAGGCTGACCAGGGGCAGGGGACCTGCTGGGTCCTGCCCATGGCCTGTGGGGCCTCTGAGCACAACCGGCCCTCTCCCACTGGAAGACCTCCCCGGCTGCCTCCAAAGGCCGTTTTGCACGCACTCCCGCCCACTGTTCCCACCAAGCGCGCACAATGCTCCCAAGCCCGGGAGAAAAGCGCTTCGGGGTGTTGCTCTCTCCGGGCCCTTGCCCCTGAGCCTGGGGGCCAGGCAGGGGGTCCACACTCCCAGGCCAAGGCAGAACCACATGCACACGTCTGTTCCTGACCCCTGCACCGGCAGAGAGCTCGGGGGAGCCAGAGTCTGTCAGGCAGCTGCTGGGCTGGCCGCCTTTGTGGGAAGGGGCAGAGCCGACCTAGGGGCAATTTGGGCCTCTTGCTCTCCCTGCTGCCCTGAGGCTGCTGGGCCAAAGAGGTCTTGGGCATCCAGCCCTTTGCTTGTCCCTTCCCTCTGACGAGACCCTCTGAGCTCCAGCACCTTGCAGTGTGGAGACAGCCCCTGCCAGCAACCTCCTCTCCAAGGAGGCCTCAACCGAGACCTAGGACCAGGGGAAAGGCACCAGCGGGGATGAGCCTGGGGAGGCGCCCGGGCATGTCTGGACCCAGTCCCCGCAGCCTGCCCCTTGGTGGGGCAGTACCCCCGGAGGCCAGGAAGGTCTGGGAAAGGCTGGCCAGGGGCAGGGGACCTGCTGGGTCCTGCCCCTGGCCTGTGGGGCCTCTGAGCACACCCGGCCCTCTCCCACTGGAAGACCTCCCCGGCTGCCTCCAAAGTCCTGTTTGCCAACACTCCCACCCGCTGTTCACGCCAGACTTGCACAATGCTCCCAAGCCCGGGAGAAAAGCGCTTCGGGGTGGTGCTCTCTCCGGGCCCTTGCCCCTGAGCCTGGGGGCAAGGCATGGGGAACACACTCCCAGGCCAAGGCAGAACCACATGCCCACGTCTGTTCCTGTCCCCTGCACCGGCAGAGAGCTTGGGGGAGCCAGAGTCTGTCAGGCAGCTGCTGGGTTGGCCGCCTGTGTGGGAAGGGGCAGAGCCGCCCTAGGGGCAAGTTGGGCCTCTTGGTCTCCCTGCTGCCCTGAGGCTGCTGGGCCAAAGACGTCTTGGGCATCCAGCCCCTTACTGGTCCCTTCCCTCTGACGAGGCCCTCTGAGCTCCAGCACCTTGCAGTGTGGAGACAGCCCCTGCCAGCAACCTCCTCTCCAAGGAGGCCTCAACCGAGGCCTAGGCCCAGGGGAAAGGCACCAGCGGGGATGAGCCAGGGGAGGCGCCCGAGCATGTCTGGACACAGTCCCCGCAGCCTGCCCCTTGGTGGGGCAGTACCCCCGGAGGCCAGGAAGGTCCGGGTAAGGCTGGCCAGGGGCAGGGGCCCTGCTGGGTCCTGCCCCTGGCCGGTGGGGCCTCTGAGCACAACCGGCCCTCTCCCACTGGAAGACCTCCCCGGCTGCCTCCAAAGGCCGGTTTGCAAGCGTTCCCGGCCACTGTTACCAGCAGGCGGGCACAATGCTCCTAAGCCCGGAAGAAAAGCGCTTCAGGGTGGTGCTCTCTCTGGGCCCTTGCCCCTGAGCCTGGGGGCAAGGCAGGGTGTCCACACTCCCAGGCCAAGGCAGAACCACATGCACTCGTCTGATCTGCCCCCTGCACCGGCAGAGAGCTCGGGGGAGCCAGAATCTGTCAGGCAGCTGCTGGGCTGGCCGCCTGTGTGGGAAGTGGCAGAGCCGACCTAGGGGCAAGTTGGGCCTCTTGCTCTCCCTGCTGCCCTGAGGCTGCTGGGCCAAAGAGGTCTTGGGCATCCAGCCCCTTGCTGGTCCCTTCCCTCTGACGAGGCCCTCTGAGCTCCAGCACCTTGCAGTGTGGAGACAGCCCCTGCCAGCAACCTCCTCTCCAAGGAGGCCTCAACCGAGGCCTAGGCCCAGGGGAAAGGCACCAGCGGGGATGAGCCTGGGGAGGCGCCCGGGCATGTCTGGACCCAGTCCCCGCAGCCTGCCCCTTGGTGGGGCAGTACCCCCGGAGGCCAGGAAGGTCTGTGCAAGGCTGCCAGGGGCAGGGACAGCGCTGGGTCCTGCCCCTGGCCTGTGGGACGTCTGAGCACAACCGGCACTCTCCCGCTGGAAGACCTCCCCGGCTGCCTCCAAAGGCCAGTTTGCAAGCACTCCCGCCCGCTGTTCCCGCCAGGCACGCACAATGCTCCCAAGCCCGGGAGAAAAGGGCTTCGGGGTGGTGCTCTCTCCGGGCCCTTGCCCCTGAGCCTGTGGGCAAGGCAGGGGGAACACACTCCCAGGCCAAGGCAGAAACACATGCACATGTCTGGTCCTGTCCCCGGCACCGGCAGAGAGCTCGGGGGAGCCAGAGTCTCTCAGGCAGGTGCTGGGCTGGCCGCCTGTGTGGGAAGGGGCAGAGCCGACCTAGGGGCAAGTTGGGCCTCTTGCTCTCCCTGCTGCCCTGAGGCTGCAGGGCCAAAGACGTCTTGGGCATCCAGCCCCTTACTGGTCCCTTCCCTCTGCCGAGGCCCTCTGAGCTCCAGCACCTTGCAGTGTGGAGACAGCCCCTGCCAGCAATCTCCTCTCCAAGGAGGCCTCAACCGAGGCCTAGGCCCAGGGGAAAGGCACCAGCGGGGTTGAGCCAGGGGAGGCGCCCGGGCATGTCTGGACCCTGTCCCCGCAGCCTGCCCCTTGGTGGGGCAGTACCCCCGGAGGCCAGGAAGGTCTGGGCAAGGCTGGCCAGGGGCAGGGGCCCTGCTGGGTCCTGCCCCTGGCCTGTGGGGCCTCTGAGCACAACCGGCCCTCTCCCACTGGTAGACCTCCACGGCTGCCTCCAAAGTCCTGTTTGCAAACACTCCCGCCCGCTGTTCACGCCAGGCTCGCACAATGCTCCCAAGCCCGGGAGAAAAGCGCATTGGGGTGGTGCTCTCTCCGGGCCCTTGCCCCTGAGCCTGGGGGCAAGGCAGGGGGAACACACTCCCAGGCCAAGGCAGAACCACATGCCCACGTCTGTTCCTGTCCCCTGCACCGGCAGAGAGCTTGGGGGAGCCAGAGTCTGTCAGGCAGCTGCTGGGTTGGCCGCCTGTGTGGGAAGGGGCAGAGCCGCCCTAGGGGCAAGTTGGGCCTCTTGCTCTCCCTGCTGCCCTGAGGCTGCTGGGCCAAAGACGTCTTGGGCATCCAGCCCCTTACTGGTCCCTTCCCTCTGACGAGGCCCTCTGAGCTCCAGCACCTTGCAGTGTGGAGACAGCCCCTGCCAGCAACCTCCTCTCCAAGGAGGCCTCAACCGAGGCCTAGGCCCAGGGGAAAGGCACCAGCGGGGATGAGCCTGGGGAGGCGCCCGGGCATGTCTGGACCCAGGCCCCGCAGCCTGCCCCTTGGTGGGGCAGTACCCCCGGAGGCCAGGAAGGTCTGGGCAAGGCTGGCCAGGGGCAGGGGCCCTGCTGGGTCCTGCCCCTGGCCTGTGAGGCCTCTGAGAACAACTGGCACTCTCCCGCTGGAAGACCTCCCCGGCTGCCTCCAAAGGCTGGTTTGCAAGCACTCAATCCCGCTGTTCACGCCAGCTGCGCACAATGCTCCCAAGCCCGGGAGAAAAGCATTTTGGGGTGGTGCTCACTCCGGGCTTTGGAAGAACTCCCCGGCTGCCTCCAAGGCCGGTTTGCAAGCACTTCTGCCTGCTGTTCCCGCCACCCGCGCACAATGCTCCCAAGCCCGGGAGAAAAGCGTTTCGGGGTGGTGTTCTCTCTGGGCCCAAGAAAGACCTCCCGGGCTGCCCCCAAATGCCGGTTTGCAAGCACTCCCACTCGCTGTTCCCGCCATCCCTGCAAATGCTCCAAGCCCAGGAGAAAAGCCCTTCAGGGTGGTGCTCTCTCCCGGCCCTTGGAAGACCTCCCCGGCTGCCTCCAAAGGCTGGATTTCAAGTACTCCCTCCCGCTGTCCCGCCAGCCGCACACAATGCTCCCAATCACGGGAGAAAAGCGCTTCGGGGTGGTGCTCTCTACGGGCCCTTGGAAGACCTCCCCGTTTGTCTCCAAAGGCCGGTTTGCAAGCACTCATGCCCGCTGTTCCCGCCAGCCGCGCACAATGCTCCCAAGCCTAGGAGAAAAGCGCTTCGGGGTGGTGCTCTCTCCCGGCCCTTGGAAGACCTCCCCGGCTGCCTCCAAAGGCCGGTTTGCAAGCACTCAATCCCGCTGTTCCCGCCAGCCGCGCACAATGCTCCCAAGCCCGGGAGAAAAGCGCTTCGGGGTGGTGCTCTCTCCTGGCCCTTGGAAGACCTCCCCGGCTGCCTCCAAAGGCTGGTTTTCAAGAACTCCCTCCCGCTGACCCGCCAGCCGCACACAATGCTCCCAAGCCCGGGAGAAAAGCATTTTGGGGTGGTCTCTCTCGGGCCCTTGGAAGACTCCCCGGCTGCCTCTAAAGGCCGGTTTGCAAGCACTCATGTCCTCTGTTCCCGACAGCCGCGAACAATGCTCCCAATTCCGTGAGAAAAGTGCTTCGGGATGGTGCTCTCTCCGGGCCCTTGGAAGACCTCCCAAGCTGCCTCCAAAGGCCGGTTTGCAAGCACTCCCGCCCGCTGTTCCCGCCAGCCTCGCACAATGCTCCCAAGACCGGGAGAAAAGCGCTTCGGGGTGGTGTTCTCTCTGTGCCAATGGAGGACCTCCCTGGCTGCCCCCAAAGGCCGGTTTGCAAGCACTCCCACTCGCTGTTCCCGCCAGCCATGCACAATCCTCCAAAACCCCGGAGAAAAGCGCTTCGGGGTGGTGTTCTCTCCGTGCCCATGGAAGACCTCCCGGGGTGCCCCCAAAGGCCGGTTTGCAAGCACTCCCACTCGCTGTTCCCGCCATCCGCGCACAATGCTCCCAAGCCCGGGAGAAAAGCATTTTGGGGTGGTGCTCACACCGGGCCCTGGAAGACCTCCCCGGCTGCCTCCAAAGGACGGTTTTCAAGCACTCCTGCCTGCTGTTCCCGCCACCCGCGCACAATGCTCCCAAGCCCGGGAGAAAAGCGCTTCGGGGTGGTGCTCTCTACAGGCCCTTGGAAGACCTCCCCGGCTGCCTCCAAAGGCCGGTTTGCAAGGACTCCTTCCTGCTGTTCCCGCCATCCGCGCACAATGCTCCCAAGCCCGGGAGAAAAGCATTTTGGGGTGGTGCTCACACCGGGCCCTGGAAGACCTCCCCGGCTGCCTCCAAAGGACGGTTTTCAAGCACTCCTGCCTGCTGTTCCCGCCACCCGCGCAGAATGCTCCCAAGCGCGGGAGAAAAGCGCTTCGGGCTGGTGCTCTCTACAGGCCCTTGGAAGACCTCCCCGGCTGCCTCCAAAGGCCGGTTTGCAAGCACTCCCGCCCGCTGTTCCCGCCAGGCACGCACAATGCTCCCAAGCCCGGGAGAAAAGCGCTTCGGGGTGGTGCTCTCTCCAGGCCCTTGCCCCTGAGCCTGGGGGCCAGGCAGTTGGAACACGCTCCCAGGCCAAGGCAGAACGATATGCACACGTCTGTTCCTGCCCCCTACACCGGCAGAGAGCTCGGGGGAGCCAGAGACTGCCAGGCTGCTGCTGGGCTGGCTGCCTGTGTGGATGGGGCAGAGCCGATCTAGGGGCAAGTTGGGCCTCTTGCTCTAACTGCTGGCCTGAGGCTGCTGGGTCAAAGAGGTCTTGGGCATCCAGCCCTTTGCTGGTCCCTTCCCTCTGACGAGGCCCTCTGAGCTCCAGCACCTTGCAGTGTGGAGACAGCCCCTGCCAGCAACCTCCTCTCCAAAGAGGCCTCAACCGAGGCCTACGCCCAGGGGAAAAGCACCAGCGGGGATGATCCTGGGGCGGCGCACGGACATGTCTGGACCCAGTCCCCGCAGCCTGCCCCTTGGTGGGGCAGTACCCCCGGAGGCCAGGAAGGTCTGGGCAAGGCTGGCCAGGGGCAGGGGCCCTGCTGGGTCCTGCCCCTGGCCTGTGAGGCCTCTGAGCACAACCGGCCCTCTCCCACTGGAAGACCTCCCCAGCTGCCTCCAAAGTCCTGTTTGCAAACACTCCCGCCCGCTGTTCACGCCAGGCTCGCACAATGCTCCCAAGCCCGGGAGAAAAGCGCTTCGGGGTGGTGCTCTCTCCGGGCCCTTGCCCCTGAGCCTGGGGGCCAGGCAGTGGGTCCACACTCCCAGACCAAGGCAGAACCACATGCACACGTCTGTTCCTGACACCTGCACCGGCAGAGAGCTCGGGGGAGCCAGAGTCTGTCAGGCAGGTGCTGGGCTGGCCGCCTGTGTGGGAAGGGGCAGAGCCGACCTAGGGGCAAGTTGGGCCTCTTCCTCTCCCTGCTGCCCTGAGGCTGCTGGGCCAAAGACGTCTTGGGCATCCAGCCCCTTGCTGGTCCCTTCCCTCTGACGAGGCCCTCTGAGCTCCAGCACCTTGCAGTGTGGAGACAGCCCCTGCCAGCAACCTCCTCTCCAATGAGGCCTCAACCGAGGCCTAGGCCCAGGGGAAAGGCACCAGCGGGGATGAGCCTGGGGAGGCGCCCGGGCATGTCTGGACCCAGTCCCCGCAGCCTGCCCCTTGGTGGGGCAGTACCCCCGGAGGCCAGGAAGGTCTGTGCAAGGCTGCCAGGGGCAGGGACAGCGCTGGGTCCTGCCCCTGGCCTGTGGGACGTCTGAGCACAACCGGCACTCTCCCGCTGGAAGACCTCCCCGGCTGCCTCCAAAGGCCAGTTTGCAAGCACTCCCGCCCGCTGTTCCCGCCAGGCACGCACAATGCTCCCAAGCCCGGGAGAAAAGCGCTTCGGGGTGGTGCTCTCTCCGGGCCCTTGCCCCTAAGCCTGCGGGCCAGGCAGGGGGAACACACTCCCAGGCCAAGACAGAACGACATGAACACGTCTGTTCCTGCCCCCTACACCGGCAGAGAGCTCGGGGGAGCCAGAGTCTCTCAGGCAGGTGCTGGGCTGGCCGCCTGTGTGGGAAGGGGCAGAGCCGACCTAGGGGCAAGTTGGGCCTCTTGCTCTCCCTGCTGCCCTGAGGCTGCTGGGCCAAAGACGTCTTGGGCATCCAGCCCTTTGCTGGTCCCTTCCCTCTGACGAGGCCCTCTGAGCTCCAGCACCTTGCAGTGTGGAGACAGCACCTGCCAGCAATCTCCTCTCCAAGGAGGCCTCAACCGAGGCCTAGGCCCAGGGGAAAGGCACCAGCGGGGATGAGCCTGGGGAGGCGCCCGGGCATGTCTGGACCCAGTCCCCGCAGCCTGCCCCTTGGTGGGGCAGTACCCCTGGAGGCCAGGAAGGTCTGGGCAAGGCTGACCAGGGGCAGGGGACCTGCTGGGTCCTGCCCATGGCCTGTGGGGCCTCTGAGCACAACCGGCCCTCTCCCACTGGAAGACCTCCCCGGCTGCCTCCAAAGGCCGTTTTGCACGCACTCCCGCCCACTGTTCCCACCAAGCGCGCACAATGCTCCCAAGCCCGGGAGAAAAGCGCTTCGGGGTGGTGCTCTCTCCGGGCCCTTGCCCCTGAGCCTGGGGGCCAGGCAGGGGGTCCACACTCCCAGGCCAAGGCAGAACCACATGCACACGTCTGTTCCTGACCCCTGCACCGGCAGAGAGCTCGGGGGAGCCAGAGTCTGTCAGGCAGCTGCTGGGCTGGCCGCCTTTGTGGGAAGGGGCAGAGCCGACCTAGGGGCAATTTGGGCCTCTTGCTCTCCCTGCTGCCCTGAGGCTGCTGGGCCAAAGAGGTCTTGGGCATCCAGCCCTTTGCTTGTCCCTTCCCTCTGACGAGACCCTCTGAGCTCCAGCACCTTGCAGTGTGGAGACAGCCCCTGCCAGCAACCTCCTCTCCAAGGAGGCCTCAACCGAGACCTAGGACCAGGGGAAAGGCACCAGCGGGGATGAGCCTGGGGAGGCGCCCGGGCATGTCTGGACCCAGTCCCCGCAGCCTGCCCCTTGGTGGGGCAGTACCCCCGGAGGCCAGGAAGGTCTGGGAAAGGCTGGCCAGGGGGCAGGGGACCTGCTGGGTCCTGCCCCTGGCCTGTGGGGCCTCTGAGCACACCCGGCCCTCTCCCACTGGAAGACCTCCCCGGCTGCCTCCAAAGTCCTGTTTGTCAACACTCCCACCCGCTGTTCACGCCAGACTTGCACAATGCTCCCAAGCCCGGGAGAAAAGCGCTTCGGGGTGGTGCTCTCTCCGGGCCCTTGCCCCTGAGCCTGGGGGCAAGGCATGGGGAACACACTCCCAGGCCAAGGCAGAACCACATGCCCACGTCTGTTCCTGTCCCCTGCACCGGCAGAGAGCTTGGGGGAGCCAGAGTCTGTCAGGCAGCTGCTGGGTTGGCCGCCTGTGTGGGAAGGGGCAGAGCCGCCCTAGGGTCAAGTTGGGCCTCTTGCTCTCCCTGCTGCCCTGAGGCTGCTGGGCCAAAGACGTCTTGGGCATCCAGCCCCTTACTAGTCCCTTCCCTCTGACGAGGCCCTCTGAGCTCCAGCACCTTGCAGTGTGGAGACAGCCCCTGCCAGCAACCTCCTCTCCAAGGAGGCCTCAACCGAGGCCTAGGCCCAGGGGAAAGGCACCAGCGGGGATGAGCCAGGGGAGGCGCCCGAGCATGTCTGGACACAGTCCCCACAGCCTGCCCCTTGGTGGGGCAGTACTCCCGGAGGCCAGGAAGTTCTGGGTAAGGCTGGCCAGGGGCAGGGGCCCTGCTGGGTCCTGCCCCTGGCCGGTGGGGCCTCTGAGCACAACCGGCCCTCTCCCACTGGAAGACCTCCCCGGCTGCCTCCAAAGGCCGGTTTGCAAGCGTTCCCGGCCACTGTTACCAGCAGGCGGGCACAATGCTCCTAAGCCCGGAAGAAAGGCGCTTCAGGGTGGTGCTCTCTCTGGGCCCTTGCCCCTGAGCCTGGGGGCCAGGCAGGGTGTCCACACTCCCAGGCCAAGGCAGAACCACATGCACACGTCTGATCTGCCCCCTGCACCGGCAGAGAGCTCGAGGGAGCCAGAGTCTGTCAGGCAGCTGCTGGTCTGGCCGCCTGTGTGGGAAGTGGCAGAGCCGACCTAGGGGCAAGTTGGGCCTCTTGCTCTCCCTGCTGCCCTGAGGCTGCTGGGCCAAAGAGGTCTTGGGCATCCAGCCCCTTGCTGGTCCCTTCCCTCTGACGAGGCCCTCTGAGCTCCAGCACCTTGCAGTGTGGAGACAGCCCGTGCCAGCAACCTCCTCTCCAAGGAGGCCTCAACCGAGGCCTAGGCCCAGGGGAAAGGCACCAGCGGGGATGAGCCTGGGGAGGCGCCCGGGCATGTCTGGACCCAGTCCCCGCAGCCTGCCCCTTGGTGGGGCAGTACCCCCGGAGGCCAGGAAGGTCTGGGCAAGGCTGGCCAGGGGCAGGGGCCCTGCTGGGTCCTGCCCCTGGCCTGTGGGGCCTCTGAGCACAACCGGCCCTCTCCCACTGGAAGAACTCCCCGGCTGCCTCCAAAGGCCAGTTTGCCAACACTCCCGCCCGCTGTTCCCGCCAGGCAAGCACAATGCTCCCAAGCCCGGAAGAAAAGCGCTTCGGGGTGGTGCTCTCCTCGGGCCCTTGCCCCTGAGCCTGGGGGCCAGGCAGTTGGTCCACACTCCCAGACCAAGGCAGAACCACATGCACACGTCTGTTCCTGACCCCTGCACCGGCAGAGAGCTCAGGGGAGCCAGAGTCTGTCAGGCAGCTGCTGGGCTGGCCGCCTGTGTGGGAAGGGGCAGAGCCAACCTAGGGGCAAGTTGGGCCTCTTCCTCTCCCTGCTGCCCTGAGGCTGCTGGGCCAAAGAGGTCTTGGGCATCCAGCCCCTTGCTGGTCCCTTCCCTCTGACGAGGCCCTTTGAGCTCCAGCACCTTGCAGTGTGGAGACAGCCCCTGCCAGCAACATCCTCTCCAAGGAGGCCTCAACCGAGGCCTAGGCCCAGGGGAAAGGCACCAGCGGGGATGAGCCTGGGGAGGCGCCCGGGCATGTCTGGACCCAGTCCCCGCAGCCTGCCCCTTGGTGGGGCAGTACCCCCGGAGGCCAGGAAGATCTGGGCAAGGCTGGCCAGGGGCAGGGGCCCTGCTGGGTCCTCCCCATGGCCTGTGGGGCCTCTGAGCACAACCGGCCCTCTCCCACTGGAAGACCTCCCCGGCTGCCTCCAAAGGCCAGTTTGCCAACACTCCTGCCCGCTCTTCCCGCCAGGCACGCACAATGCTCCCAAGCCCGGGAGAAAAGCGCTTCGGGGTGGTGCTCTCTCCGGGCCCTTGCCCCTGAGCCTGTGGGCAAGGCAGGGGGAACACACTCCCAGACCAAGGCAGAAACACATGCACACGTCTGGTCCTGTCCCCGGCACCGGCAGAGAGCTCGGGGGAGCCAGAGTCTCTCAGGCAGGTGCTGGGCTGGCCGCCTGTGTGGGAAGGGGCAGAGCCGACCTAGGGGCAAGTTGGGCCTCTTGCTCTCCCTGCTGCCCTGAGGCTGCAGGGCCAAAGACGTCTTGGGCATCCAGCCCCTTACTGGTCCCTTCCCTCGGACGAGGCCCTCTGAGCTCCAGCACCTTGCAGTGTGGAGACAGACCCTGCCAGCAATCTCCTCTCCAAGGAGGCCTCAACCGAGGCCTAGGCCCAGGGGAAAGGCACCAGCGGGGTTGAGCCAGGGGAGGCGCCCGGGCATGTCTGGACCCTGTCCCCGCAGCCTGCCCCTTGGTGGGGCAGTACCCCCGGAGGCCAGGAAGGTCTGGGCAAGGCTGGCCAGGGGCAGGGGCCCTGCTGGGTCCTGCCCCTGGCCTGTGGGGCCTCTGAGCACAACCGGCCCTCTCCCACTGGTAGACCTCCACGGCTGCCTCCAAAGTCCTGTTTGCAAACACTCCCGCCCGCTGTTCACGCCAGGCTCGCACAATGATCCCAAGCCCGGGAGAAAAGCGCATTGGGGTGGTGCTCTCTCCGGGCCCTTGCCCCTGAGCCTGGGGGCAAGGCAGGGGGAACACACTCCCAGGCCAAGGCAGAACCACATGCCCACGTCTGTTCCTGTCCCCTGCACCGGCAGAGAGCTTGGGGGAGCCAGAGTCTGTCAGGCAGCTGCTGGGTTGGCCGCCTGTGTGGGAAGGGGCAGAGCCGCCCTAGGGGCAAGTTGGGCCTCTTGCTCTCCCTGCTGCCCTGAGGCTGCTGGGCCAAAGACGTCTTGGGCATCCAGCCCCTTACTGGTCCCTTCCCTCTGACGAGGCCCTCTGCGCTCCAGCACCTTGCAGTGTGGAGACAGCCCCTGCCAGCAACCTCCTCTCCAAGGAGGCCTCAACCGAGGCCTAGGCCCAGGGGAAAGGCACCAGCGGGGATGAGCCTGGGGAGGCGCCCGGGCATGTCTGGACCCAGGCCCCGCAGCCTGCCCCTTGGTGGGGCAGTACCCCCGGAGGCCAGGAAGGTCTGGGCAAGGCTGGCCAGGGGCAGGGGCCCTGCTGCGTCCTGCCCCTGGCCTGTGGGGCCTCTGAGAACAACCGGCCCTCTCCCACTGGAAGACCTCCCCGGCTGCCTCCAAAGGCCGGTTTGCAAGCGCTCCCGCCCACTGTTCCCAGCAGGCGTGCACAATGCTCCCAAGCCCGGGAGAAAAGCGCTTCAGGGTGGTGCTCTCTCCGGGCCCTTGCCCCTGAGCCTGGGGGCAAGGCAGGGTGTCCACACTCCCAGGACAAGGCAGAACCACATGCACACGTCTGATCTGCCCCCTGCACCGGCAGAGAGCTCGGGGGAGCCAGAGTCTGTCAGGCAGCTGCTGGGCTGGCCGCCTGTGTGGGAAGGGGCAGAGCCGACCTAGGGGCAAGTTGGGCCTCTTGCTCTCCCTGCTGCCCTGAGGCTGCTGGGCCAAAGAGGTCTTGGGCATCCAGCCCCTTGCTGGTCCCTTCCCTCTGACGAGGCCCTCTGAGCTCCAGCACCTTGCAGTGTGGAGACAGCCCCTGCCAGCAACCTCCTCTCCAAGGAGGCCTCAACCGAGGCCTAGGCCCAGGGGAAAGGCACCAGCGGGGATGAGCCTGGGGAGGCGCCCGGGCATGTCTGGACCCAGTCCCCGCAGCCTGCCCCTTGGTGGGGCAGTACCCCCGGAGGCCAGGAAGGTCTGGGCAAGGCTGCCAGGGGCAGGGACACTGCTGGGTCCTGCCCCTGGCCTGTGGGGCGTCTGAGCACAACCGGCACTCTCCCGCTGGAAGACCTCCCCGTCTGCCTCGAAAGGCCGGTTTGCAAGCACTCCCGCCCGCTGTTCCCGCCAGGCACGCACAATGCTCCCAAGCCCGGGAGAAAAGCGCTTCGGGGTGGTGCTCTCACCGGGCCCTTGCCCCTGAGCCTGGGGGCCAGGCAGGGGGAACACACTCCCAGGCCAAGGCAGAACGACATGCACACGTCTGTTCCTGCCCCCTACACCGGCAGAGAGCTCGGGGGAGCCAGAGACTGCCAGGCTGCTGCTAGGCTGGCCGCCTGTGTGGGACGGGGCAGAGCCGACCTAGGGGCAAGTTGGGCCTCTTGCTCTCCCTGCTGCCCTGAGGCTGCTGGGTCAAAGAGGTCTTGGGAATCCAGCCCTTTGCTGGTCCCTTCCCTCTGACGAGGCCCTCTGATCTCCAGCACCTTGCAGTGTGGAGACAGCCCCTGCCAGCAACCTCCTCTCCAAGGAGGCCTCAACCGAGGCCTAGGCCCAGGGGAAAGGCACCAGCGGGGATGAGCCTGGGGAGGCGCCCGGGCATGTCTGGACCCAGTCCCCGCAGCCTGCCCCTTGGTGGGGCAGTACCCCCGGAGGCCAGGAAGGTCTGGGCAAGGCTGGCCAGGGTCAGGGGCCCTGCTGGGTCCTGCCCCTGGCCTGTGGGGCCTCTGAGCACAACCGGCCCTCTCCCCCTGGAAGACCTCCCCGGCTGCCTCCAAAGTCCTGTTTGCAAACACTCCCGCCCGCTGTTCACGCCAGGCTCGCACAATGCTCCCAAGCCCGGGAGAAAAGCGCATTGGGGTGGTTCTCTCTCCGGGCCCTTGCCCCTGAGCCTGGGGGCAACGCACGGGGAACACACTCCCTGGCCAAGGCAGAACCACATGCCCACGTCTGTTCCTGTCCCCTGCACCGGCAGAGAGCTTGGGGGAGCCAGAGTCTGTCAGGCAGGTGCTGGGCTGGCCGCCTGTGTGGGAAGGGGCAGAGCCGACCTAGGGGCAAGTTGGGCCTCTTCCTCTCCCTGCTGCCCTGAGGCTGCTGGGCCAAAGAGGTCTTGGGCATCCAGCCCCTTGCTGGTCCCTTCCCTCTGACGAGGCCCTCTGAGCTCCAGCACCTTGCAGTGTGGAGACAGCCCCTGCCAGCAACCTCCTCTCCAATGAGGCCTCAACCGAGGCCTAGGCCCAGGGGAAAGGCACCAGCGGGGATGAGCCTGGGGAGGCGCCCGGGCATGTCTGGACCCAGTCCCCGCAGCCTGCCCCTTGGTGGGGCAGTACCCCCGGAGGCCAGGAAGGTCTGTGCAAGGCTGCCAGGGGCAGGGACAGCGCTGGGTCCTGCCCCTGGCCTGTGGGACGTCTGAGCACAACCGGCACTCTCCCGCTGGAAGACCTCCCCGTGTGCCTCCAAAGGCCGGTTTGCAAGCACTCCCGCCCGCTGTTCCCGCCAGGCACGCACAATGCTCCCAAGCCCGGGAGAAAAGCGCATTGGGGTAGTTCTCTCTCCGGGCCCTTGCCCCTGAGCCTGGGGGCAAGGCACGGGGAACACACTCCCTGGCCAAGGCAGAACCACATGCCCACGTCTGTTCCTGTCCCCTGCACCGGCAGAGAGCTTGGGGGAGCCAGAGTCTGGCAGGCAGCTGCTGGGTTGGCCGCCTGTGTCGGAAGGGGCAGAGCCGACCTAGGGGCAAGTTGGGCCTCTTACTCTCCCTGCTGCCCTGAGGCTGCTGGGCCAAAGACGTCTTGGGCATCCAGCCCCTTACTGGTCCCTTCCCTCTGACGAGGCCCTCTGAGCTCCAGCACCTTGCAGTGTTGAGACAGCCCCTGCCAGCAACCTCCTCTCCAAGGAGGCCTCAACCGAGGCCTAGGCCCAGGGGAAAGGCACCAGCGGGGATGAGCCAGGGGAGGCGCCCGAGCATGTCTGGACCCAGTCCCCGCAGCCTGCCCCTTGGTGGGGCAGTACCCCCGGAGGCCAGGAAGGTCTGGGCAAGGATGGCCAGGGGAAGGGGCCCTGCTGCGTCCTGCCCCTGGCCTGTGGGGCCTCTGAGCACAACCGGCCCTCTCCCACTGGAAGACCTCCCCGGCTGTCTCCAAAGGCCGGTTTGCAAGCGCGCCCGCCCACTGTTCCCAGCAGGCGTGCACAATGCTCCCAAGCCCGGGAGAAAAGCGCTTCAGGGTGGTGCTCTCTCCGGGCCCTTGCCCCTGAGCCTGGGGGCAAGGCAGGGTGTCCACACTCCCAGGCCAAGGCAGAACCACATGCACACGTCTGATCTGCCCCCTGCACCGGCAGAGAGCTCGGGGGAGCCAGAGTCTGTCAGGCAGCTGCTGGGCTGGCCGCCTGTGTGGGAAGGGGCAGAGCCGACCTAGGGGCAAGTTGGGCCTCTTGCTCTCCCTGCTGCCCTGAGGCTGCTGGGCCAAAGAGGTCTTGGGTATCCAGCCCCTTGCTGGTCCCTTCCCTCTGACGAGGCCCTCTGAGCTCCAGCACCTTGCAGTGTGGAGACAGCCCCGGCCAGCAACCTCCTCTCCAAGGAGGCCTCAACTGAGGCCTAGGCCCAGGGGAAAGGCACCAGCGGGGATGAGCCTGGGGAGGCGCCCGGGCATGACTGGACCCAGTCCCCGCAGCCTGCCCCTTGGTGGGGCAGTACCCCCGGAGGCCAGGAAGGTCTGGGCAAGGCTGGCCAGGGTCAGGGGCCCTGCTGGGTCCTGCCCCTGGCCTGTGGGGCCTCTGAGCACAACCGGCCCTCTCCCACTGGAAGACCTCCCCGGCTGCCTCCAAAGGCCGGTTTGCCAACACTCCCGCCCGCTGTTCTCGCCAGGCACGCACAATTCTCCCAAGCCCGGGAGAAAAGCGCTTCGGTGTGTTGCTCTCTCCGGGCCCTTGCCCCTGGGTGTGGGGGCCAGGCAGTGGTTCCACACTCCCAGACCAAGGCAGAACCACATGCACACGTCTGTTCCTGACCCCTGCACCGGCAGAGAGCTCGGGGGAGCCAGAGTCTGTCAGGCAGCTGCTGGGCTGGCCGCCTGTGTGGGAAGGGGCAGAGCCGACCTAGGGGCAAGTTGGGCCTCTTGCTCTCCCTGCTGCCCTGAGGCTGCTGGGCCAAAGAGGTCTTGGGCATCCAGCCCCTTGCTGGTCCCTTCCCTCTGACGAGGCCCTCTGAGCTCCAGCACCTTGCAGTGTGGAGACAGCCCCTGCCACCAACCTCCTCTCCAAGGAGGCCTCAACCGAGGCCTAGGCCCAGGGGAAAAGCACCAGCGGGGATGATCCTGGGGAGGCGCACGGGCATGTCTGGACCCAGTCCCCGCAGCCTGCCCCTTGGTGGGGCAGTACCCCCGGAGGCCAGGAAGGTCTGGGCAAGGCTGCCAGGGGCAGGGACACTGCTGGGGCTGCCCCTGGCCTGTGGGGCGTCTGAGCACAACCGGCACTCTCCCGCTGGAAGATCTGCCCGGCTGCCTCCAAAGGCCGGTTAACAAGCGCTCCCGCCCACTGTTCCCAGCAGGCGTGCACAATGCTCCCAAGCCCGGGAGAAAAGCGCTTCGCGGTGGTGCTCTCTCCGGGCCCTTGCCCCTGAGCCTGGGGTCCAGGCAGTTGGAACACACTCCCAGGCCAAAGCAGAACGACATGCACACGCCTGTTCCTGCCCCCTACACCGGCAGAGAGCTCGGGGGAGCCAGAGACTGCCAGGCTGCTGCTGGGCTGGCTGCCTGTGTGGGACGGGGCAGAGCCGACCTAGGGGCAAGTTGGGCCTCTTGCTCTCCCTGCTGCCCTGAGGCTGCTGGGTCAAAGAGGTCTTGGGCATCCAGCCCTTTGCTGGTCCCTTCCCTCTGACGAGGCCCTCTGAGCTCCAGCACCTTGCAGTGTGGAGATAGCCCCTGCCAGCAACCTCCTCTCCAAAGAGGCCTCAACCGAGGCCTACGCCCAGGGGAAAAGCACCAGCGGGGATGATCCTGGGGAGGCGCACGGACATGTCTGGACCCAGTCCCCGCAGCCTGCCCCTTGGTGGGGCAGTACCCCCGGAGGCCAGGAAGGTCTGGGCAAGGCTGGCCAGGGGCAGGGGCCCTGCTGGGTCCTGCCCCTGGCCTGTGAGGCCTCTGAGCCCAACCGGCCCTCTCCCACTGGAAGACCTCCCCAGCTGCATCCAAAGTCCTGTTTGCAAACACTCCCGCCCGCTGTTCACGCCAGGCTCGCACAATGCTCCCAAGCCCGGGAGAACAGCGCTTCGGGATGGTGCTCTCTCCGGGCCCTTGCCCCTGAGCCTGGGGGCCAAGCAGTGGGTCCACACTCCCAGACTAAGGCAGAACCACATGCACACGTCTGTTCCTGACCCCTGCACCGGCAGAGAGCTCGGGGGAGCCAGAGTCTGTCAGGCAGGTGCTGGGCTGGCCGCCTGTGTGGGAAGGGGCAGGGCCGACCTAGGGGCAAGTTGGGCCTCTTGCTCTCCCTGCTGCCCTGAGGCTGCTGGGCCAAAGAGGTCTTGGGCATCCAGCCCCTTGCTGGTCCCTTCCCTCTGACGAGGCCCTCTGAGCTCCAGCACCTTGCAGTGTGGAGACAGCCCCTGCCAGCAACCTCCTCTCCAAGGAGGCCTCAACCGAGGCCTAGGCCCAGGGGAAAGGCACCAGCGGGGATGAGCCTGGGGAGGCGCCCGGGCATGTCTGGACCCAGTCCCCGCAGCCTGCCCCTTGGTGGGGCAGTACCCCCGGAGGCCAGGAAGGTCTGTGCAAGGCTGCCAGGGGCAGGGACAGCGCTGGGTCCTGCCCCTGGCCTGTGGGACGTCTGAGCACAACCGGCACTCTCCCGCTGGAAGACCTCCCCGTCTGCCTCCAAAGGCCGGTTTGCAAGCACTCCCGCCCGCTGTTCCCGCCAGGCACGCACAATGCTCCCAAGCCCGGGAGAAAAGCGCTTCGGGGTGGTGCTCTCTCCGGGCCCTTGCCCCTAAGCCTGCGGGCCAGGCAGGGGGAACACTCTCCCAGGCCAAGACAGAACGACATGAACACGTCTGTTCCTGCCCCCTACACCGGCAGAGAGCTCGGGGGAGCCAGAGTCTCTCAGGCAGGTGCTGGGCTGGCCGCCTGTGTGGGACGGGGCAGAGCCGACCTAGGGGCAAGTTGGGCCTCTTGCTCTCCCTGCTGCCCTGAGGCTGCTGGGTCAAAGAGGTCTTGGGCATCCAGCCCTTTGCTGGTCCCTTCCCTCTGACGAGGCCCTCTGATCTCCAGCACCTTGCAGTGTGGAGACAGCCCCTGCCAGCAACCTCCTCTCCAAGGAGGCCTCAACCAAGGCCTAGGCCCAGGGGAAAGGCACCAGCGGGGATGAGCCTGGGGAGGCGCCCGGCCATGTCTGGACCCAGTCCCCGCAGCCTGCCCCTTGGTGGGGCAGTACCCCCGGAGGCCAGGAAGGTCTGGGCAAGGCTGGCCAGGGTCAGGGGCCCTGCTGGGTCCTGCCCCTGGCCTGTGGGGCCTCTGAGCACAACCGGCCCTTTCCCACTGGAAGACCTCCCCGGCTGCCTCCAAAGTCCTGTTTGCAAACACTCCCGCCCGCTGTTCACGCCAGGCTCGCACAATGCTCCCAAGCCCGTGAGAAAAGCGCATTGGGGTGGTTCTCTCTCCGGGCCCTTGCCCCTGAGCCTGGGGCAAGGCACGGGGAACACACTCCCTGGCCAAGGCAGAACCACATGCCCACGTCTGTTCCTGTCCCCTGCACCGGCAGAGAGCTCGGGGGAGCCAGAGTCTCTCAGGCAGGTGCTGGGCTGGCCGCCTGTGTGGGAAGGGGCAGAGCCGACCTAGGGGCAAGTTGGGCCTCTTGCTCTCCCTGCTGCCCTGAGGCTGCTGGGCCAAAGACGTCTTGGGCATCCAGCCCTTTGCTGGTCCCTTCCCTCTGACGAGGCCCTCTGAGCTCCAGCACCTTGCAGTGTGGAGACAGCACCTGCCAGCAATCTCCTCTCCAAGGAGGCCTCAACCGAGGCCTAGGCCCAGGGGAAAGGCACCAGCGGGGATGAGCCTGGGGAGGCGCCCGGGCATGTCTGGACCCAGTCCCCGCAGCCTGCCCCTTGGTGGGGCAGTACCCCCGGAGGCCAGGAAGGTCTGGGTAAGGCTGGCCAGGGGCAGGGGCCCTGCTGGGTCCTGCCCCTGGCCTGTGGGGCCTCTGAGCACAACCGGCCCTTTCCCACTGGAAGACCTCCCCGGCTGCCTCCAAAGGCCGGTTTGCAAGCACTCCCGCCCACTGTTCCCGCCAGGCGCGCACAATGCTCCCAAGCCCGGGAGAAAAGCGCTTCGGGGTGTTGGTCTCTCCGGGCCCTTGCCCCTGAGCCTGGGGGCCAGGCAGGGGATCCACAGTCCCAGGCCAAGGCACAACAACATGCACACGTCTGTTCCTGCCCCCTCCACCGGCAGAGAGCTGGGGGGAGCCAGAGTCTGTCAGGCAGCTGCTGGGCGGGCCGCCTGTGTGGGAAGGGGCAGAGCCGACCTAGGGGCAAGTTGGGCCTCTTGCTCTCCCTGCTGCCCTGAGGCTGCTGGGCCAAAGAGGTCTTGGGCATCCAGCCCCTTGCTGGTCCCTTCCCTCTGACGAGGCCCTCTGAGCTCCAGCACCTTGCAGTGTGGAGACAGCCCCTGCCAGCAACCTCCTCTCCAAGGAGGCCTCAACCGAGGCCTAGGCCCAGGGGAAAGGCACCAGCGGGGATGAGCCAGTGGAGGCGCACGGGCATATCAGGACCCAGTCCCCGCAGCCTGCCCCTTGGTGGGGCAGTACCCCCGGAGGCCAGGAAGGTCTGGGCAAGGCTGGCCAGGGGCAGGGTCCCTGCTGGGTCCTGCCCCTGGCCTGTGGGGCCTCTGAGCACAACCGGCCCTCTCCCACTGGAAGACCTCCCCGGCTGCCTCCAAAGGCCGGTTTGCCAACACTCCCGCCCGCTGTTCCCGCCAGGCACGCACAACGCTCCCAAGGCCAGGAGAAAAGCGCTTCGGGGTGTTGCTCTCTCCGGGACCTTGCCCCTGAGCCTGGGGTCCAGGCAGTGGGTCCACACTCCCAGACCAAGGCAGAACCACATACACACGTCTGTTCCTGACCCCTGCACCGGCAGAGAGCTCGGGGGAGCCAGAGTCTGTCAGGCAGCTGCTGGGTTGGCTGCCTGTGTGGGAAGGGGCAGAGCCGACCTAGGGGCAAGTTGGGCCTCTTGCTCTCCCTGCTGCCCTGAGGCTGCTGGGCCAAAGAGGTCTTGGGTATCCAGCCCCTTGCTGGTCCCTTCCCGCTGACGAGGCCCTCTGAGCTCCAGCACCTTGCAGTGTGGAGACAGCCCCTGCCAGCAACCTCCTCTCCAAGGAGGCATCAACCGAGGCCTCTGCCCAGGGGAAAGGCACCAGCGGGGATGAGCCTGGGGAGGCGCCCAGGCATGTCTGGACCCAGTCCCCGCAGCCTGCCCCTTGGTGGGGCAGTACCCCCTGAGGCCAGGAAGGTCTGGGCAAGGCTGGCCAGGGGCAGGGGACCTGCTGGGTCCTGCCCCTGGCCTGTGAGGCCTCTGAGCACAACCGGCCCTCTCCCACTGGAAGACCTCCACGGCTGCCTCCAAAGTCCTGTTTGCAAACACTCCCGCCCGCTGTTCACGCCAGGCTCGCACAATGCTCCCAAGCCCGGGAGAAAAGCGCTTCGGGGTGGTGCTCTCTCCGGGCCCTTGCCCCTGAGCCTGGGGGCAAGGCAGGGGGAACACACTCCCAGGCCAAGGCAGAACCACATGCCCACGTCTGTTCCTGTCCCCTGCACCGGCAGAGAGCTTGGGGGAGCCAGAGTCTGTCAGGCAGCTGCTGGGTTGGCCGCCTGTGTGGGAAGGGGCAGAGCCGCCCTAGGGGCAAGTTGGGCCTCTTGCTCTCCCTGCTGCCCTGAGGCTGCTGGGCCAAAGACGTCTTGGGCATCCAGCCCCTTACTGGTCCCTTCCCTCTGACGAGGCCCTCTGAGCTCCAGCACCTTGCAGTGTGGAGACAGCCCCTGCCAGCAACCTCCTCTCCAAGGAGGCCTCAACCGAGGCCTAGGCCCAGGGGAAAGGCTCCAGCGGGGATGAGCCTGGGGAGGCGCCCGGGCATGTCTGGACCCAGGCCCCGCAGCCTGCCCCTTGGTTGGGCAGTACCCCCGGAGGCCAGGAAGGTCTGGGCAAGGCTGGCCAGGGGCAGGGGCCCTGCTGCGTCCTGCCCCTGGCCTGTGGGTCCTCAGAGCACAACCGGCCCTCTCCCACTGGAAGACCTCCCCGGCTGCCTCCAAAGGCCGGTTTGCAAGCGCTCCCACCCACTGTTCCCAGCAGGCGTGCACAATGCTCCCAAGCCCGGGAGAAAAGCGCTTCAGGGTGGTGCTCTCTCCGGGCCCTTGCCCCTGAGCCTGGGGGCAAGGCAGGGTGTCCACACTCCCAGGACAAGGCAGAACCACATGCACACGTCTGATCTGCCCCCTGCACCGGCAGAGAGCTCGGGGGAGCCAGAGTCTGTCAGGCAGCTGCTGGGCTGGCCGCCTGTGTGGGAAGGGGCAGAGCCGACCTAGGGGCAAGTTGGGCCTCTTGCTCTCCCTGCTGCCCTGAGGCTGCTGGGCCAAAGACGTCTTGGGCATCCAGCCCCTTGCTGGTCCCTTCCCTCTGACGAGGCCCTCTGAGCTCCAGCACCTTGCAGTGTGGAGACAGCCCCTGCCAGCAACCTCCTCTCCAAAGAGGCCTCAACCGAGGCCTAGGCCCAGGGGAAAGGCACCAGCGGGGATGAGCCTGGGGAGGCGCCCGGGCATGTCTGGACCCAGTCCCCGCAGCCTGCCCCTTGGTGCGGCAGTACCACCGGAGGCCAGGAAGGTCTGGGCAAGGCTGCCAGGGGCAGGGACACTGCTGGGTCCTGCCCCTGGCCTGTGGGGCGTCTGAGCACAACCGACACTCTCCCGCTGGAAGACCTGCCCGTCTGCCTCGAAAGGCCGGTTTGCAAGCACTCCCGCCCGCTGTTCCCGCCAGGCACGCACAATGCTCCCAAGCCCGGGAGAAAAGCGCTTCGGGGTGGTGCTCTCACCGGGCCCTTGCCCCTGAGCCTGGGGGCAAGGCAGGGGGAACACACTCCCAGGCCAAGGTGGAACGACATGCACACGTCTGTTCCTGCCCCCTACACCGGCAGAGAGCTTGGGGGAGCCAGAGACTGCCAGGCTGCTGCTGGGCTGGCCGCCTGTGTGGGACGGGGCAGAGCCGACCTAGGGGCAAATTGGGCCTCTTGCTCTCCCTGCTGCCCTGAGGCTGCTGGGTCAAAGAGGTCTTGGGCATCCAGCCCTTTGCTGGTCCCTTCCCTCTGACGAGGCCCTCTGATCTCCAGCACCTTGCAGTGTGGAGACAGCCCCTGCCAGCAACCTCCTCTCCAAGGAGGCCTCAACCGAGGCCTAGGCCCAGGGGAAAGGCACCAGCGGGGATGAGCCTGGGGAGGCGCCCGGGCATGTCTGGACCCAGTCCCCGCAGCCTGCCCCTTGGTGGAGCAGTACCCCCGGAGGCCAGGAAGTTCTGGGAAAGGCTGGCCAGGGGCAGGGGCCCTGCTGGGTCCTGCCCCTGGCCTGTGGGGCCTCTGAGCACAACCGGCCCTCTCCCACTGGAAGACCTCCCCGGCTGCCTTCAAAGGCCGGTTTGCAAGCATTCCCGCCCACTGTTCCCACCAAGCGCGCACAATTCTCCCAAGCCCGGGAGAAAAGCGCTTCGGGGTGGTGCTCTCTCCGGGCCCTTGCCCCTGAACCTGGGGGCCAGGCAGTTGGTCCACACTCGGAGACCAAGGCAGAACCACATGCACACGTCTGTTCCTGACCCCTGCACAGGCAGAGAGCTCGGGGGAGCCAGAGTCTGTCAGGCAGCTGCTGGGCTGGCCGCCTGTGTGGGAAGGGGCAGAGCCGACCTAGGGGCAAGTTGGGCCTCTTCCTCTCCCTGCTGCCCTGAGGCTGCTGGGCCAAAGAGGTCTTGGGCATCCAGCCCCTTGCTGGTCCCTTCCCTCTGATGAGGCCCTCTGAGCTCCAGCACCTTGCAGTGTGGAGACAGCCCCTGCCAGCAACCTCCTCTCCAAGGAGGCCTCAACCGAGGCCTAGGCCTAGGGGAAAGGCACCAGCGGGGATGAGCCTGGGGAGGCGCCCGGCCATGTCTGGACCCAGTCCCCGCAGCCTGCCCCTTGGTGGGGCAGTACCCCCGGAAGCCAGGAAGGTCTCGGCAAGGCTGCCAGGGGTAGGGACACTGCTGGGTCCTGCCCCTGGCCTGTTGGGCGTCTGAGCACAACCGGCACTCTCCCCCTGGAAGACCTCCCCGTCTGCCTCCAAAGTCCTGTTTGCAAGCACGCCCACCCGCTGTTCCCCCAGGCACGCACAATGCTCCCAAGCCCGGGAAAAAAGCGCTTCGGGGTGGTGCTCTCTCCGGGCCCTTGCCCCTGAGCCTGGGGCCAGGCAGGGGGAACACACTCCCAGGCCAAGGCAGAACGACATGCACACGTCTGTTCCTGGCCCCTACACCGGCAGAGAGCTCGGGGGAGCCAGAGACTGCCAGGCTGCTGCTGGGCTGGCTGCCTGTGTGGGACGGGGCAGAGCCGACCTAGGGGCAAGTTGGGCCTCTTGCTCTCCCTGCTGCCCTGAGGCTGCTGGGTTAAAGAGGTCTTGGGCATCCAGCCCTTTGCTGGTGCCTTCCCTCTGACGAGGCCCTCTGAGCTCCAGCACCTTGCAGTGTGGAGACAGCCCCTGCCAGCAACCTCCTCTCCAAGGAGGCCTCAACCGAGGCCTAGGACCAGGGGAAAGGCACCAGCGGGGATGAGCCTGGGGAGGCGCCCGGGCATGTCTGGACCCAGTCCCCGCAGCCTGCCCCTTGGTGGGGCAGTACCCCCGGAGGCCAGGAAGGTCTGGGCAAGGCTGGCCACGGGCAGGGGCCCTGCTGGGTCCTGCCCCTGGCCTGTGGGGCCTCTGAACACAACCGGCCCTCTCCCACTGGAAGACTTCCCCGGCTGCCTCCAAAGGCCGGTTTGCCAACACTCCCGCCCGCTGTTCCCGCCAGGCATGCACAATTCTCCCAAGCCCGGGAGAAAAGCGCTTCGGGGTGTTGCTCTCTCCGGGCCCTTGCCCCTGAGTGTGGGGGCGAGGCAGTGGGACCACACTCCGAGACCAACGCAGAACCACATGCACACGTCTGTTTCTGACCCCTGCACCGGCAGAGAGCTCGGGGGAGCCAGAGTCTGTCAGGCAGCTGCTGGGCTGGCCGCCTGTGTGGGAAGGGGCAGAGCCGACCTAGGGGCAAGTTGGGCCTCTTCCTCTCCCTGCTGCCCTGAGGCTGCTGGGCCAAAGAGGTCTTGGGCATCCAGCCCCTTGCTGGTCCCTTCCCTCTGACGAGGCCCTCTGAGCTCCAGCACCTTGCAGTGTGGAGACAGCCCCTGCCAGCAACCTCCTCTCCAAGGAGGCCTCAACCGAGGCCTAGGCCCAGGGGAAAGGCACCAGCGGGGATGAGCCTGGGGAGGCGCCCGGCCATGTCTGGACCCAGTCCCCGCAGCCTGCCCCTTGGTGGGGCAGTACCCCCGGAGGCCAGGAGGGTCTGGGCAAGGCTGCCAGGGGCAGGAACACTGCTGGGTCCTGCCCCTGGCCTGTGGGGCGTCTGAGCACAACCGGCACTCTCCCGCTGGAAGACCTCCCCGGCTGCCTCCAAAGGCCGGTTTGCAAGCACTCCCGCCCGCTGTTCCCGCCAGGCACGCACAATGCTCCCAAGCCCGGTAGAAAAGCGCTTCGGGGTGGTGCTCTCTCCGGGCCCTTGCCCCTGAGCCTGGGGGACAGGCAGGGGGAACACACTCCCAGGCCAAGGCAGAATGACATGCACACGTCTGTTCCTGCCCCCTACACCGGCAGAGAGTTCGGGGGAGCCAGAGACTGCCAGGCTGCTGCTGGGCTGGCTGCCTGTGTGGGACGGGGTAGAGCCGACCTAGGGGCAAGTTGGGCCTCTTGCTCTCCCTGCTGCCCTGAGGCTGCTGGGTCAGAGAGGTCTTGGGCATCCAGCCCTTTGCTGGTCCTTTCCCTCTGACGAGGCCCTCTGAGCTCCAGCACCTTGCAGTGTGCAGACAGCCCCTGCCGGCAACCTCCTCTCCAAGGAGGCCTCAACCGAGGCCTAGGCCCAGGGGAAAGGCACCAGCGGGGATGAGCCTGGGGAGGCGCCCGGGCATGTCTGGACCCAGTCCCCGCAGCCTGCCCCTTGGTGGGGTAGTACCCCCGGAGGCCAGGAAGGTCTGGGCAAGGCTGCCAGAGGCAGGGACACTGCTGGGTCCTGCCCCTGGCCTGTGGGGCCTCTGAGAACAACTGGCACTCTCCCGCTGGAAGACCTCCCCGGCTGCCTTCAAAGGCTGGTTTGCAAGCACTCAATCCCGCTGTTCACGCCAGCTGCGCACAATGCTCCCAAGCCCGGGAGAAAAGCATTTTGGGGTGGTGCTCACTCCGGGCTTTGGAAGACCTCCCCGGCTGCCTCCAAGGCCGGTTTGCAAGCACTTCTGCCTGCTGTTCCCGCCACCCGCGCACAATGCTCCCAAGCCCGGGAGAAAAGCGTTTCGGGGTGGTGTTCTCTCTGGGCCCAAGAAAGACCTCCCGGGCTGCCCCCAAATGCCGGTTTGCAAGCACTCCCACTCGCTGTTCCCGCCATCCGTGCAAATGCTCCAAGCCCAGGAGAAAAGCCCTTCAGGGTGGTGCTCTCTCCCGGCCCTTGGAAGACCTCCCCGGCTGCCTCCAAAGGCTGGATTTCAAGTACTCCCTCCCGCTGTCCCGCCAGCCGCACACAATGCTCCCAATCACGGGAGAAAAGCGCTTCGGGGTGGTGCTCTCTACGGGCCCTTGGAAGACCTCCCCGTTTGTCTCCAAAGGCCGGTTTGCAAGCACTCATGCCCGCTGTTCCCGCCAGCCGCGCACAATGCTCCCAAGCCTAGGAGAAAAGCGCTTCGGGGTGGTGCTCTCTCCCGGCCCTTGGAAGACCTCCCCGGCTGCCTCCAAAGGCCGGTTTGCAAGCACTCAATCCCGCTGTTCCCCCCAGCCGCGCACAATGCTCCCAAGCCCGGGAGAAAAGCGCTTCGGGGTGGTGCTCTCTCCCGGCCCTTGGAAGACCTCCCCGGCTGCCTCCAAAGGCTGGTTTTCAAGAACTCCCTCCCGCTGACCCGCCAGCCGCACACAATGCTCCCAAGCCCGGGAGAAAAGCATTTTGGGGTGGTCTCTCTCCGGGCCCTTGGAAGACTCCCCGGCTGCCTCTAAAGGCCGGTTTGCAAGCACTCATGTCCTCTGTTCCCGACAGCCGCGAACAATGCTCCCAATTCCGTGAGAAAAGTGCTTCGGGATGGTGCTCTCTCCGGGCCCTTGGAAGACCTCCCAAGCTGCCTCCAAAGGCCGGTTTGCAAGCACTCCCGCCTGCTGTTCCCGCCAGCCTCGCACAATGCTCCCAAGACCGGGAGAAAAGCGCTTCGGGGTGGTGTTCTCTCCGTGCCAATGGAGGACCTCCCTGGCTGCCCCCAAAGGCCGGTTTGCAAGCACTCCTACTCGCTGTTCCCGCCAGCCACGCACAATCCTCCAAAACCCCGGAGAAAAGCGCTTCGGGGTGGTGTTCTCTCCGTGCCCATGGAAGACCTCCCGGGGTGCCCCCAAAGGCCGGTTTGCAAGCACTCCCACTCGCTGTTCCCGCCATCCACGCACAATGCTCCCAAGCCCGGGAGAAAAGCATTTTGGGGTGGTGCTCACACCGGGCCCTGGAAGACCTCCCTGGCTGCCTCCAAAGGACGGTTTTCAAGCACTCCTGCCTGCTGTTCCCGCCACCCGCGCACAATGCTCCCAAGCCCGGGAGAAAAGCGCTTCGGGGTGGTGCTCTCTACAGGCCCTTGGAAGACCTCTCCGGCTGCCTCCAAAGGCCGGTTTGCAAGGACTCCTTCCTGCTGTTCCCGCCATCCGCGCACAATGCTCCCAAGCCCGGGAGAAAAGCATTTTGGGGTGGTGCTCACACCGGGCCCTGGAAGACCTCCCCGGCTGCCTCCAAAGGACGGTTTTCAAGCACTCCTGCCTGTTGTTCCCGCCACCCGCGCACAATGCTCCCAAGCCCGGGAGAAAAGCGCTTCGGGGTGGTGCTCTCTACAGGCCCTTGGAAGACCTCCCCGGCTGCCTCCAAAGGCCGGTTTGCAAGGACTCCTTCCTGCTGTTCCCGCCATCCGCGCACAATGCTCCCAAGCCCGGGAGAAAAGCATTTTGGGGTGGTGCTCACACCGGGCCCTGGAAGACCTCCCCGGCTGCCTCCAAAGGACGGTTTTCAAGCACTCCTGCCTGCTGTTCCCGCCACCCGCGCAGAATGCTCCCAAGCGCGGGAGAAAAGCGCTTCGGGGTGGTGCTCTCTACAGGCCCATGGAAGACCTCCCCGGCTGCCTCCAAAGGCCCGTTTGCAAGGACTCCTTCCTGCTGTTCCCGCCAGCCACGCACAATGCTCCCAAGCCCGGGAGAAAAGCATTTTGGGGTGGTGCTCACTCCGGGCCCTTGGAAGACCTCCCCGGCTGCCTCCAAAGGCCAGTTTGCAAGCAGTCCTGCCTGCTGTTCCCGCCAGCCGCGCACAATGCTCCCAAGCCCGGGAGAAAAGCTTTTTGGGGTGGTGCTCTCTCCGGGCCCTTGGAAGACGTCCCCGTCTGCCTCCAAAGGCCGGTTTGCAAGCACTCATGCCCGTTGTTCCCACCAGCCGCGCACAATGCTCCCAAGCCCGGGAGAAAAGCATTTTGGGGTGGTGCTCACTCCGGGCCCTTGGAAGACCTCCCCGGCTACCTCCAAAGGCCAGTTTGCAAGCAGTCCTGCCTGCTGTTCCCGCCAGCCGCGCACAATGTTCCCAAGCCCGGGAGAAAAGCGCTTCGGGGTGGTGCTCTCTCCGGGCACTTTCAAGACCTCCCCGGCTGCCTCCAAGGCCGGTTTGCAAGGACTCATGCCCGCTGTTCCCGCCAGCCGCGCACAATGCTCCCAAGCCCGGGAGAAAAGGTTTTTGGGGTGGTGCTCACACCGGGCCCTGGAAGACCTCCCCGGCTGCCTCCAAAGGCCGATTTTCAAGCACTCCTGCCTGCTGTTCCCGCCACCTGCGCACAATGCTCCCAAGCCCGGGAGAAACGCGCTTCGGGGTGGTGCTCTCTACAGGCCCTTGGAAGACCTCCCCGGCTGCCTCCAAAGGCCGGTTTGCAAGGACTCCTTCCTGCTGTTCCCGCCAGCCACGCACAATGCGCCCAAGCCCGGGAGAAAAGCATTTTGGGGTGGTGCTCTCTACAGGCCCTTGGAAGACCTCCCCGGCTGCCTCCAATGGCCAGTTTGCAAGCACTCATGCCCGCTGTTCCCAACAGCCGCGCACAATGCTCCCAAGCCCGGGAGAAAAGCTTTTTGGGGTGGTGCTCACACCGGGCCCTGGAAGACCTCCCCGGCTGCCTGCAAAGGCCGGTTTTCAAGCACTCCTGCCTGCTGTTCCCGCCACCCGCGCACAATGCTCCCAAGCCCGGGAGAAAAGCGCTTCGGGGTGGTGCTCTCACCGGTCCCTTGCCCCTGAGCCTGGGGGCAATGCAGGGGGAACACACTCCCAGGCCAAGGCAGAACCACATGCACACGTCTGATCTGCCCCCTGCACCGGCAGAGAGCTCGGGGGAGCCAGAGTCTGTCAGGCAGCTGCTGGGCTGGCCGCCTGTGTGGGAAGGGGCAGAGCCGCCCTAGGGGCAAGTTGGGCCTCTTGCTCTCCCTGCTGCCCTGAGGCTGCTGGGCCAAAGACGTCTTGGGCATCCAGCCCCTTACTGGTCCCTTCCCTCTGACGAGGCCCTCTGAGCTCCAGCACCTTGCAGTGTGGAGACAGCCCCTGCCAGCAACCTCCTCTCCAAGGGGGCCTCAACCGAGGCCTAGGCCCAGGGGAAAGGCTCCAGCGGGGATGAGCCTGGGGAGGCGCCCGGGCATGTCTGGACCCAGGCCCCGCAGCCTGCCCCTTGGTTGGGCAGTACCCCCGGAGGCCAGGAAGGTCTGGGCAAGGCTGGCCAGGGGCAGGGGCCCTGCTGCGTCCTGCCCCTGGCCTGTGGGTCCTCAGAGCACAACCGGCCCTCTCCCACTGGAAGACCTCCCCGGCTGCCTCCAAAGGCCGGTTTGCAAGCGCTCCCACCCACTGTTCCCAGCAGGCGTGCACAATGCTCCCAAGCCCGGGAGAAAAGCGCTTCAGGGTGGTGCTCTCTCCGGGCCCTTGCCCCTGAGCCTGGGGGCAAGGCAGGGTGTCCACACTCCCAGGACAAGGCAGAACCACATGCACACGTCTGATCTGCCCCCTGCACCGGCAGAGAGCTCGGGGGAGCCAGAGTCTGTCAGGCAGCTGCTGGGCTGGCCGCCTGTGTGGGAAGGGGCAGAGCCGACCTAGGGGCAAGTTGGGCCTCTTGCTCTCCCTGCTGCCCTGAGGCTGCTGGGCCAAAGACGTCTTGGGCATCCAGCCCCTTGCTGGTCCCTTCCCTCTGACGAGGCCCTCTGAGCTCCAGCACCTTGCAGTGTGGAGACAGCCCCTGCCAGCAACCTCCTCTCCAAAGAGGCCTCAACCGAGGCCTAGGCCCAGGGGAAAGGCACCAGCGGGGATGAGCCTGGGGAGGCGCCCGGGCATGTCTGGACCCAGTCCCCGCAGCCTGCCCCTTGGTGCGGCAGTACCACCGGAGGCCAGGAAGGTCTGGGCAAGGCTGCCAGGGGCAGGGACACTGCTGGGTCCTGCCCCTGGCCTGTGGGGCGTCTGAGCACAACCGACACTCTCCCGCTGGAAGACCTGCCCGTCTGCCTCGAAAGGCCGGTTTGCAAGCACTCCCGCCCGCTGTTCCCGCCAGGCACGCACAATGCTCCCAAGCCCGGGAGAAAAGCGCTTCGGGGTGGTGCTCTCACCGGGCCCTTGCCCCTGAGCCTGGGGGCAAGGCAGGGGGAACACACTCCCAGGCCAAGGTGGAACGACATGCACACGTCTGTTCCTGCCCCCTACACCGGCAGAGAGCTTGGGGGAGCCAGAGACTGCCAGGCTGCTGCTGGGCTGGCCGCCTGTGTGGGACGGGGCAGAGCCGACCTAGGGGCAAATTGGGCCTCTTGCTCTCCCTGCTGCCCTGAGGCTGCTGGGTCAAAGAGGTCTTGGGCATCCAGCCCTTTGCTGGTCCCTTCCCTCTGACGAGGCCCTCTGATCTCCAGCACCTTGCAGTGTGGAGACAGCCCCTGCCAGCAACCTCCTCTCCAAGGAGGCCTCAACCGAGGCCTAGGCCCAGGGGAAAGGCACCAGCGGGGATGAGCCTGGGGAGGCGCCCGGGCATGTCTGGACCCAGTCCCCGCAGCCTGCCCCTTGGTGGAGCAGTACCCCCGGAGGCCAGGAAGTTCTGGGAAAGGCTGGCCAGGGGCAGGGGCCCTGCTGGGTCCTGCCCCTGGCCTGTGGGGCCTCTGAGCACAACCGGCCCTCTCCCACTGGAAGACCT
Source organism: Dama dama (assembly GCF_033118175.1). NCBI lineage: Eukaryota > Metazoa > Chordata > Mammalia > Artiodactyla > Cervidae > Dama > Dama dama. Next base: position 850,524 of record NW_026870974.1, read on the forward strand.
CCCCGGCTGCCTTCAAAGGCCGGTTTGCAAGCATTCCCGCCCACTGTTCCCACCAAGCGCGCACAATTCTCCCAAGCCCGGGAGAAAAGCGCTTCGGGGTGGTGCTCTCTCCGGGCCCTTGCCCCTGAGTGTGGGGGCGAGGCAGTGGGACCACACTCCGAGACCAACGCAGAACCACATGCACACGTCTGTTTCTGACCCCTGCACCGGCAGAGAGCTCGGGGGAGCCAGAGTCTGTCAGGCAGCTGCTGGGCTGGCCGCCTGTGTGGGAAGGGGCAGAGCCGACCTAGGGGCAAGTTGGGCCTCTTCCTCTCCCTGCTGCCCTGAGGCTGCTGGGCCAAAGAGGTCTTGGGCATCCAGCCCCTTGCTGGTCCCTTCCCTCTGACGAGGCCCTCTGAGCTCCAGCACCTTGCAGTGTGGAGACAGCCCCTGCCAGCAACCTCCTCTCCAAGGAGGCCTCAACCGAGGCCTAGGCCCAGGGGAAAGGCACCAGCGGGGATGAGCCTGGGGAGGCGCCCGGGCATGTCTGGACCCAGTCCCCGCAGCCTGCCCCTTGGTGGGGCAGTACCCCCGGAGGCCAGGAGGGTCTGGGCAAGGCTGCCAGGGGCAGGAACACTGCTGGGTCCTGCCCCTGGCCTGTGGGGCGTCTGAGCACAACCGGCACTCTCCCGCTGGAAGACCTCCCCGGCTGCCTCCAAAGGCCGGTTTGCAAGCACTCCCGCCCGCTGTTCCCGCCAGGCACGCACAATGCTCCCAAGCCCGGTAGAAAAGCGCTTCGGGGTGGTGCTCTCTCCGGGCCCTTGCCCCTGAGCCTGGGGGACAGGCAGGGGGAACACACTCCCAGGCCAAGGCAGAATGACATGCACACGTCTGTTCCTGCCCCCTACACCGGCAGAGAGTTCGGGGGAGCCAGAGACTGCCAGGCTGCTGCTGGGCTGGCTGCCTGTGTGGGACGGGGTAGAGCCGACCTAGGGGCAAGTTGGGCCTCTTGCTCTCCCTGCTGCCCTGAGGCTGCTGGGTCAGAGAGGTCTTGGGCATCCAGCCCTTTGCTGGTCCTTTCCCTCTGACGAGGCCCTCTGAGCTCCAGCACCTTGCAGTGTGCAGACAGCCCCTGCCGGCAACCTCCTCTCCAAGGAGGCCTCAACCGAGGCCTAGGCCCAGGGGAAAGGCACCAGCGGGGATGAGCCTGGGGAGGCGCCCGGGCATGTCTGGACCCAGTCCCCGCAGCCTGCCCCTTGGTGGGGTAGTACCCCCGGAGGCCAGGAAGGTCTGGGCAAGGCTGCCAGAGGCAGGGACACTGCTGGGTCCTGCCCCTGGCCTGTGGGGCCTCTGAGAACAACTGGCACTCTCCCGCTGGAAGACCTCCCCGGCTGCCTTCAAAGGCTGGTTTGCAAGCACTCAATCCCGCTGTTCACGCCAGCTGCGCACAATGCTCCCAAGCCCGGGAGAAAAGCATTTTGGGGTGGTGCTCACTCCGGGCTTTGGAAGACCTCCCCGGCTGCCTCCAAGGCCGGTTTGCAAGCACTTCTGCCTGCTGTTCCCGCCACCCGCGCACAATGCTCCCAAGCCCGGGAGAAAAGCGTTTCGGGGTGGTGTTCTCTCTGGGCCCAAGAAAGACCTCCCGGGCTGCCCCCAAATGCCGGTTTGCAAGCACTCCCACTCGCTGTTCCCGCCATCCGTGCAAATGCTCCAAGCCCAGGAGAAAAGCCCTTCAGGGTGGTGCTCTCTCCCGGCCCTTGGAAGACCTCCCCGGCTGCCTCCAAAGGCTGGATTTCAAGTACTCCCTCCCGCTGTCCCGCCAGCCGCACACAATGCTCCCAATCACGGGAGAAAAGCGCTTCGGGGTGGTGCTATCTACGGGCCCTTGGAAGACCTCCCCGTTTGTCTCCAAAGGCCGGTTTGCAAGCACTCATGCCCGCTGTTCCCGCCAGCCGCGCACAATGCTCCCAAGCCTAGGAGAAAAGCGCTTCGGGGTGGTGCTCTCTCCCGGCCCTTGGAAGACCTCCCCGGCTGCCTCCAAAGGCCGGTTTGCAAGCACTCAATCCCGCTGTTCCCCCCAGCCGCGCACAATGCTCCCAAGCCCGGGAGAAAAGCGCTTCGGGGTGGTGCTCTCTCCCGGCCCTTGGAAGACCTCCCCGGCTGCCTCCAAAGGCTGGTTTTCAAGAACTCCCTCCCGCTGACCCGCCAGCCGCACACAATGCTCCCAAGCCCGGGAGAAAAGCATTTTGGGGTGGTCTCTCTCCGGGCCCTTGGAAGACTCCCCGGCTGCCTCTAAAGGCCGGTTTGCAAGCACTCATGTCCTCTGTTCCCGACAGCCGCGAACAATGCTCCCAATTCCGTGAGAAAAGTGCTTCGGGATGGTGCTCTCTCCGGGCCCTTGGAAGACCTCCCAAGCTGCCTCCAAAGGCCGGTTTGCAAGCACTCCCGCCTGCTGTTCCCGCCAGCCTCGCACAATGCTCCCAAGACCGGGAGAAAAGCGCTTCGGGGTGGTGTTCTCTCCGTGCCAATGGAGGACCTCCCTGGCTGCCCCCAAAGGCCGGTTTGCAAGCACTCCTACTCGCTGTTCCCGCCAGCCACGCACAATCCTCCAAAACCCCGGAGAAAAGCGCTTCGGGGTGGTGTTCTCTCCGTGCCCATGGAAGACCTCCCGGGGTGCCCCCAAAGGCCGGTTTGCAAGCACTCCCACTCGCTGTTCCCGCCATCCACGCACAATGCTCCCAAGCCCGGGAGAAAAGCATTTTGGGGTGGTGCTCACACCGGGCCCTGGAAGACCTCCCTGGCTGCCTCCAAAGGACGGTTTTCAAGCACTCCTGCCTGCTGTTCCCGCCACCCGCGCACAATGCTCCCAAGCCCGGGAGAAAAGCGCTTCGGGGTGGTGCTCTCTACAGGCCCTTGGAAGACCTCTCCGGCTGCCTCCAAAGGCCGGTTTGCAAGGACTCCTTCCTGCTGTTCCCGCCATCCGCGCACAATGCTCCCAAGCCCGGGAGAAAAGCATTTTGGGGTGGTGCTCACACCGGGCCCTGGAAGACCTCCCCGGCTGCCTCCAAAGGACGGTTTTCAAGCACTCCTGCCTGTTGTTCCCGCCACCCGCGCACAATGCTCCCAAGCCCGGGAGAAAAGCGCTTCGGGGTGGTGCTCTCTACAGGCCCTTGGAAGACCTCCCCGGCTGCCTCCAAAGGCCGGTTTGCAAGGACTCCTTCCTGCTGTTCCCGCCATCCGCGCACAATGCTCCCAAGCCCGGGAGAAAAGCATTTTGGGGTGGTGCTCACACCGGGCCCTGGAAGACCTCCCCGGCTGCCTCCAAAGGACGGTTTTCAAGCACTCCTGCCTGCTGTTCCCGCCACCCGCGCAGAATGCTCCCAAGCGCGGGAGAAAAGCGCTTCGGGGTGGTGCTCTCTACAGGCCCATGGAAGACCTCCCCGGCTGCCTCCAAAGGCCCGTTTGCAAGGACTCCTTCCTGCTGTTCCCGCCAGCCACGCACAATGCTCCCAAGCCCGGGAGAAAAGCATTTTGGGGTGGTGCTCACTCCGGGCCCTTGGAAGACCTCCCCGGCTGCCTCCAAAGGCCAGTTTGCAAGCAGTCCTGCCTGCTGTTCCCGCCAGCCGCGCACAATGCTCCCAAGCCCGGGAGAAAAGCTTTTTGGGGTGGTGCTCTCTCCGGGCCCTTGGAAGACGTCCCCGTCTGCCTCCAAAGGCCGGTTTGCAAGCACTCATGCCCGTTGTTCCCACCAGCCGCGCACAATGCTCCCAAGCCCGGGAGAAAAGCATTTTGGGGTGGTGCTCACTCCGGGCCCTTGGAAGACCTCCCCGGCTACCTCCAAAGGCCAGTTTGCAAGCAGTCCTGCCTGCTGTTCCCGCCAGCCGCGCACAATGTTCCCAAGCCCGGGAGAAAAGCGCTTCGGGGTGGTGCTCTCTCCGGGCACTTTCAAGACCTCCCCGGCTGCCTCCAAGGCCGGTTTGCAAGGACTCATGCCCGCTGTTCCCGCCAGCCGCGCACAATGCTCCCAAGCCCGGGAGAAAAGGTTTTTGGGGTGGTGCTCACACCGGGCCCTGGAAGACCTCCCCGGCTGCCTCCAAAGGCCGATTTTCAAGCACTCCTGCCTGCTGTTCCCGCCACCTGCGCACAATGCTCCCAAGCCCGGGAGAAACGCGCTTCGGGGTGGTGCTCTCTACAGGCCCTTGGAAGACCTCCCCGGCTGCCTCCAAAGGCCGGTTTGCAAGGACTCCTTCCTGCTGTTCCCGCCAGCCACGCACAATGCGCCCAAGCCCGGGAGAAAAGCATTTTGGGGTGGTGCTCTCTACAGGCCCTTGGAAGACCTCCCCGGCTGCCTCCAATGGCCAGTTTGCAAGCACTCATGCCCGCTGTTCCCAACAGCCGCGCACAATGCTCCCAAGCCCGGGAGAAAAGCTTTTTGGGGTGGTGCTCACACCGGGCCCTGGAAGACCTCCCCGGCTGCCTGCAAAGGCCGGTTTTCAAGCACTCCTGCCTGCTGTTCCCGCCACCCGCGCACAATGCTCCCAAGCCCGGGAGAAAAGCGCTTCGGGGTGGTGCTCTCACCGGTCCCTTGCCCCTGAGCCTGGGGGCAATGCAGGGGGAACACACTCCCAGGCCAAGGCAGAACCACATGCACACGTCTGATCTGCCCCCTGCACCGGCAGAGAGCTCGGGGGAGCCAGAGTCTGTCAGGCAGCTGCTGGGCTGGCCGCCTGTGTGGGAAGGGGCAGAGCCGCCCTAGGGGCAAGTTGGGCCTCTTGCTCTCCCTGCTGCCCTGAGGCTGCTGGGCCAAAGACGTCTTGGGCATCCAGCCCCTTACTGGTCCCTTCCCTCTGACGAGGCCCTCTGAGCTCCAGCACCTTGCAGTGTGGAGACAGCCCCTGCCAGCAACCTCCTCTCCAAGGGGGCCTCAACCGAGGCCTAGGCCCAGGGGAAAGGCTCCAGCGGGGATGAGCCTGGGGAGGCGCCCGGGCATGTCTGGACCCAGGCCCCGCAGCCTGCCCCTTGGTTGGGCAGTACCCCCGGAGGCCAGGAAGGTCTGGGCAAGGCTGGCCAGGGGCAGGGGCCCTGCTGCGTCCTGCCCCTGGCCTGTGGGTCCTCAGAGCACAACCGGCCCTCTCCCACTGGAAGACCTCCCCGGCTGCCTCCAAAGGCCGGTTTGCAAGCGCTCCCACCCACTGTTCCCAGCAGGCGTGCACAATGCTCCCAAGCCCGGGAGAAAAGCGCTTCAGGGTGGTGCTCTCTCCGGGCCCTTGCCCCTGAGCCTGGGGGCAAGGCAGGGTGTCCACACTCCCAGGACAAGGCAGAACCACATGCACACGTCTGATCTGCCCCCTGCACCGGCAGAGAGCTCGGGGGAGCCAGAGTCTGTCAGGCAGCTGCTGGGCTGGCCGCCTGTGTGGGAAGGGGCAGAGCCGACCTAGGGGCAAGTTGGGCCTCTTGCTCTCCCTGCTGCCCTGAGGCTGCTGGGCCAAAGACGTCTTGGGCATCCAGCCCCTTGCTGGTCCCTTCCCTCTGACGAGGCCCTCTGAGCTCCAGCACCTTGCAGTGTGGAGACAGCCCCTGCCAGCAACCTCCTCTCCAAAGAGGCCTCAACCGAGGCCTAGGCCCAGGGGAAAGGCACCAGCGGGGATGAGCCTGGGGAGGCGCCCGGGCATGTCTGGACCCAGTCCCCGCAGCCTGCCCCTTGGTGCGGCAGTACCACCGGAGGCCAGGAAGGTCTGGGCAAGGCTGCCAGGGGCAGGGACACTGCTGGGTCCTGCCCCTGGCCTGTGGGGCGTCTGAGCACAACCGACACTCTCCCGCTGGAAGACCTGCCCGTCTGCCTCGAAAGGCCGGTTTGCAAGCACTCCCGCCCGCTGTTCCCGCCAGGCACGCACAATGCTCCCAAGCCCGGGAGAAAAGCGCTTCGGGGTGGTGCTCTCACCGGGCCCTTGCCCCTGAGCCTGGGGGCAAGGCAGGGGGAACACACTCCCAGGCCAAGGTGGAACGACATGCACACGTCTGTTCCTGCCCCCTACACCGGCAGAGAGCTTGGGGGAGCCAGAGACTGCCAGGCTGCTGCTGGGCTGGCCGCCTGTGTGGGACGGGGCAGAGCCGACCTAGGGGCAAATTGGGCCTCTTGCTCTCCCTGCTGCCCTGAGGCTGCTGGGTCAAAGAGGTCTTGGGCATCCAGCCCTTTGCTGGTCCCTTCCCTCTGACGAGGCCCTCTGATCTCCAGCACCTTGCAGTGTGGAGACAGCCCCTGCCAGCAACCTCCTCTCCAAGGAGGCCTCAACCGAGGCCTAGGCCCAGGGGAAAGGCACCAGCGGGGATGAGCCTGGGGAGGCGCCCGGGCATGTCTGGACCCAGTCCCCGCAGCCTGCCCCTTGGTGGAGCAGTACCCCCGGAGGCCAGGAAGTTCTGGGAAAGGCTGGCCAGGGGCAGGGGCCCTGCTGGGTCCTGCCCCTGGCCTGTGGGGCCTCTGAGCACAACCGGCCCTCTCCCACTGGAAGACCTCCCCGGCTGCCTTCAAAGGCCGGTTTGCAAGCATTCCCGCCCACTGTTCCCACCAAGCGCGCACAATTCTCCCAAGCCCGGGAGAAAAGCGCTTCGGGGTGGTGCTCTCTCCGGGCCCTTGCCCCTGAACCTGGGGGCCAGGCAGTTGGTCCACACTCGGAGACCAAGGCAGAACCACATGCACACGTCTGTTCCTGACCCCTGCACAGGCAGAGAGCTCGGGGGAGCCAGAGTCTGTCAGGCAGCTGCTGGGCTGGCCGCCTGTGTGGGAAGGGGCAGAGCCGACCTAGGGGCAAGTTGGGCCTCTTCCTCTCCCTGCTGCCCTGAGGCTGCTGGGCCAAAGAGGTCTTGGGCATCCAGCCCCTTGCTGGTCCCTTCCCTCTGATGAGGCCCTCTGAGCTCCAGCACCTTGCAGTGTGGAGACAGCCCCTGCCAGCAACCTCCTCTCCAAGGAGGCCTCAACCGAGGCCTAGGCCTAGGGGAAAGGCACCAGCGGGGATGAGCCTGGGGAGGCGCCCGGCCATGTCTGGACCCAGTCCCCGCAGCCTGCCCCTTGGTGGGGCAGTACCCCCGGAAGCCAGGAAGGTCTCGGCAAGGCTGCCAGGGGTAGGGACACTGCTGGGTCCTGCCCCTGGCCTGTTGGGCGTCTGAGCACAACCGGCACTCTCCCCCTGGAAGACCTCCCCGTCTGCCTCCAAAGTCCTGTTTGCAAGCACGCCCACCCGCTGTTCCCCCAGGCACGCACAATGCTCCCAAGCCCGGGAAAAAAGCGCTTCGGGGTGGTGCTCTCTCCGGGCCCTTGCCCCTGAGCCTGGGGCCAGGCAGGGGGAACACACTCCCAGGCCAAGGCAGAACGACATGCACACGTCTGTTCCTGGCCCCTACACCGGCAGAGAGCTCGGGGGAGCCAGAGACTGCCAGGCTGCTGCTGGGCTGGCTGCCTGTGTGGGACGGGGCAGAGCCGACCTAGGGGCAAGTTGGGCCTCTTGCTCTCCCTGCTGCCCTGAGGCTGCTGGGTTAAAGAGGTCTTGGGCATCCAGCCCTTTGCTGGTGCCTTCCCTCTGACGAGGCCCTCTGAGCTCCAGCACCTTGCAGTGTGGAGACAGCCCCTGCCAGCAACCTCCTCTCCAAGGAGGCCTCAACCGAGGCCTAGGACCAGGGGAAAGGCACCAGCGGGGATGAGCCTGGGGAGGCGCCCGGGCATGTCTGGACCCAGTCCCCGCAGCCTGCCCCTTGGTGGGGCAGTACCCCCGGAGGCCAGGAAGGTCTGGGCAAGGCTGGCCACGGGCAGGGGCCCTGCTGGGTCCTGCCCCTGGCCTGTGGGGCCTCTGAACACAACCGGCCCTCTCCCACTGGAAGACTTCCCCGGCTGCCTCCAAAGGCCGGTTTGCCAACACTCCCGCCCGCTGTTCCCGCCAGGCACGCACAATTCTCCCAAGCCCGGGAGAAAAGCGCTTCGGGGTGTTGCTCTCTCCGGGCCCTTGCCCCTGAGTGTGGGGGCGAGGCAGTGGGACCACACTCCGAGACCAACGCAGAACCACATGCACACGTCTGTTTCTGACCCCTGCACCGGCAGAGAGCTCGGGGGAGCCAGAGTCTGTCAGGCAGCTGCTGGGCTGGCCGCCTGTGTGGGAAGGGGCAGAGCCGACCTAGGGGCAAGTTGGGCCTCTTCCTCTCCCTGCTGCCCTGAGGCTGCTGGGCCAAAGAGGTCTTGGGCATCCAGCCCCTTGCTGGTCCCTTCCCTCTGACGAGGCCCTCTGAGCTCCAGCACCTTGCAGTGTGGAGACAGCCCCTGCCAGCAACCTCCTCTCCAAGGAGGCCTCAACCGAGGCCTAGGCCCAGGGGAAAGGCACCAGCGGGGATGAGCCTGGGGAGGCGCCCGGCCATGTCTGGACCCAGTCCCCGCAGCCTGCCCCTTGGTGGGGCAGTACCCCCGGAGGCCAGGAGGGTCTGGGCAAGGCTGCCAGGGGCAGGAACACTGCTGGGTCCTGCCCCTGGCCTGTGGGGCGTCTGAGCACAACCGGCACTCTCCCGCTGGAAGACCTCCCCGGCTGCCTCCAAAGGCCGGTTTGCAAGCACTCCCGCCCGCTGTTCCCGCCAGGCACGCACAATGCTCCCAAGCCCGGTAGAAAAGCGCTTCGGGGTGGTGCTCTCTCCGGGCCCTTGCCCCTGAGCCTGGGGGACAGGCAGGGGGAACACACTCCCAGGCCAAGGCAGAATGACATGCACACGTCTGTTCCTGCCCCCTACACCGGCAGAGAGTTCGGGGGAGCCAGAGACTGCCAGGCTGCTGCTGGGCTGGCTGCCTGTGTGGGACGGGGTAGAGCCGACCTAGGGGCAAGTTGGGCCTCTTGCTCTCCCTGCTGCCCTGAGGCTGCTGGGTCAGAGAGGTCTTGGGCATCCAGCCCTTTGCTGGTCCTTTCCCTCTGACGAGGCCCTCTGAGCTCCAGCACCTTGCAGTGTGCAGACAGCCCCTGCCGGCAACCTCCTCTCCAAGGAGGCCTCAACCGAGGCCTAGGCCCAGGGGAAAGGCACCAGCGGGGATGAGCCTGGGGAGGCGCCCGGGCATGTCTGGACCCAGTCCCCGCAGCCTGCCCCTTGGTGGGGTAGTACCCCCGGAGGCCAGGAAGGTCTGGGCAAGGCTGCCAGAGGCAGGGACACTGCTGGGTCCTGCCCCTGGCCTGTGGGGCCTCTGAGAACAACTGGCACTCTCCCGCTGGAAGACCTCCCCGGCTGCCTCCAAAGGCTGGTTTGCAAGCACTCAATCCCGCTGTTCACGCCAGCTGCGCACAATGCTCCCAAGCCCGGGAGAAAAGCATTTTGGGGTGGTGCTCACTCCGGGCTTTGGAAGACCTCCCCGGCTGCCTCCAAGGCCGGTTTGCAAGCACTTCTGCCTGCTGTTCCCGCCACCCGCGCACAATGCTCCCAAGCCCGGGAGAAAAGCGTTTCGGGGTGGTGTTCTCTCTGGGCCCAAGAAAGACCTCCCGGGCTGCCCCCAAATGCCGGTTTGCAAGCACTCCCACTCGCTGTTCCCGCCATCCGTGCAAATGCTCCAAGCCCAGGAGAAAAGCCCTTCAGGGTGGTGCTCTCTCCCGGCCCTTGGAAGACCTCCCCGGCTGCCTCCAAAGGCTGGATTTCAAGTACTCCCTCCCGCTGTCCCGCCAGCCGCACACAATGCTCCCAATCACGGGAGAAAAGCGCTTCGGGGTGGTGCTCTCTACGGGCCCTTGGAAGACCTCCCCGTTTGTCTCCAAAGGCCGGTTTGCAAGCACTCATGCCCGCTGTTCCCGCCAGCCGCGCACAATGCTCCCAAGCCTAGGAGAAAAGCGCTTCGGGGTGGTGCTCTCTCCCGGCCCTTGGAAGACCTCCCCGGCTGCCTCCAAAGGCCGGTTTGCAAGCACTCAATCCCGCTGTTCCCCCCAGCCGCGCACAATGCTCCCAAGCCCGGGAGAAAAGCGCTTCGGGGTGGTGCTCTCTCCCGGCCCTTGGAAGACCTCCCCGGCTGCCTCCAAAGGCTGGTTTTCAAGAACTCCCTCCCGCTGACCCGCCAGCCGCACACAATGCTCCCAAGCCCGGGAGAAAAGCATTTTGGGGTGGTCTCTCTCCGGGCCCTTGGAAGACTCCCCGGCTGCCTCTAAAGGCCGGTTTGCAAGCACTCATGTCCTCTGTTCCCGACAGCCGCGAACAATGCTCCCAATTCCGTGAGAAAAGTGCTTCGGGATGGTGCTCTCTCCGGGCCCTTGGAAGACCTCCCAAGCTGCCTCCAAAGGCCGGTTTGCAAGCACTCCCGCCCGCTGTTCCCGCCAGCCTCGCACAATGCTCCCAAGACCGGGAGAAAAGCGCTTCGGGGTGGTGTTCTCTCCGTGCCAATGGAGGACCTCCCTGGCTGCCCCCAAAGGCCGGTTTGCAAGCACTCCCACTCGCTGTTCCCGCCAGCCACGCACAATCCTCCAAAACCCCGGAGAAAAGCGCTTCGGGGTGGTGTTCTCTCCGTGCCCATGGAAGACCTCCCGGGGTGCCCCCAAAGGCCGGTTTGCAAGCACTCCCACTCGCTGTTCCCGCCATCCACGCACAATGCTCCCAAGCCCGGGAGAAAAGCATTTTGGGGTGGTGCTCACACCGGGCCCTGGAAGACCTCCCTGGCTGCCTCCAAAGGACGGTTTTCAAGCACTCCTGCCTGCTGTTCCCGCCACCCGCGCACAATGCTCCCAAGCCCGGGAGAAAAGCGCTTCGGGGTGGTGCTCTCTACAGGCCCTTGGAAGACCTCTCCGGCTGCCTCCAAAGGCCGGTTTGCAAGGACTCCTTCCTGCTGTTCCCGCCATCCGCGCACAATGCTCCCAAGCCCGGGAGAAAAGCATTTTGGGGTGGTGCTCACACCGGGCCCTGGAAGACCTCCCCGGCTGCCTCCAAAGGACGGTTTTCAAGCACTCCTGCCTGTTGTTCCCGCCACCCGCGCACAATGCTCCCAAGCCCGGGAGAAAAGCGCTTCGGGGTGGTGCTCTCTACAGGCCCTTGGAAGACCTCCCCGGCTGCCTCCAAAGGCCGGTTTGCAAGGACTCCTTCCTGCTGTTCCCGCCATCCGCGCACAATGCTCCCAAGCCCGGGAGAAAAGCATTTTGGGGTGGTGCTCACACCGGGCCCTGGAAGACCTCCCCGGCTGCCTCCAAAGGACGGTTTTCAAGCACTCCTGCCTGCTGTTCCCGCCACCCGCGCAGAATGCTCCCAAGCGCGGGAGAAAAGCGCTTCGGGGTGGTGCTCTCTACAGGCCCATGGAAGACCTCCCCGGCTGCCTCCAAAGGCCCGTTTGCAAGGACTCCTTCCTGCTGTTCCCGCCAGCCACGCACAATGCTCCCAAGCCCGGGAGAAAAGCATTTTGGGGTGGTGCTCACTCCGGGCCCTTGGAAGACCTCCCCGGCTGCCTCCAAAGGCCAGTTTGCAAGCAGTCCTGCCTGCTGTTCCCGCCAGCCGCGCACAATGCTCCCAAGCCCGGGAGAAAAGCTTTTTGGGGTGGTGCTCTCTCCGGGCCCTTGGAAGACGTCCCCGTCTGCCTCCAAAGGCCGGTTTGCAAGCACTCATGCCCGTTGTTCCCACCAGCCGCGCACAATGCTCCCAAGCCCGGGAGAAAAGCATTTTGGGGTGGTGCTCACTCCGGGCCCTTGGAAGACCTCCCCGGCTACCTCCAAAGGCCAGTTTGCAAGCAGTCCTGCCTGCTGTTCCCGCCAGCCGCGCACAATGTTCCCAAGCCCGGGAGAAAAGCGCTTCGGGGTGGTGCTCTCTCCGGGCACTTTCAAGACCTCCCCGGCTGCCTCCAAGGCCGGTTTGCAAGGACTCATGCCCGCTGTTCCCGCCAGCCGCGCACAATGCTCCCAAGCCCGGGAGAAAAGGTTTTTGGGGTGGTGCTCACACCGGGCCCTGGAAGACCTCCCCGGCTGCCTCCAAAGGCCGATTTTCAAGCACTCCTGCCTGCTGTTCCCGCCACCTGCGCACAATGCTCCCAAGCCCGGGAGAAACGCGCTTCGGGGTGGTGCTCTCTACAGGCCCTTGGAAGACCTCCCCGGCTGCCTCCAAAGGCCGGTTTGCAAGGACTCCTTCCTGCTGTTCCCGCCAGCCACGCACAATGCGCCCAAGCCCGGGAGAAAAGCATTTTGGGGTGGTGCTCTCTACAGGCCCTTGGAAGACCTCCCCGGCTGCCTCCAATGGCCAGTTTGCAAGCACTCATGCCCGCTGTTCCCAACAGCCGCGCACAATGCTCCCAAGCCCGGGAGAAAAGCTTTTTGGGGTGGTGCTCACACCGGGCCCTGGAAGACCTCCCCGGCTGCCTGCAAAGGCCGGTTTTCAAGCACTCCTGCCTGCTGTTCCCGCCACCCGCGCACAATGCTCCCAAGCCCGGGAGAAAAGCGCTTCGGGGTGGTGCTCTCACCGGTCCCTTGCCCCTGAGCCTGGGGGCAATGCAGGGGGAACACACTCCCAGGCCAAGGCAGAACCACATGCACACGTCTGATCTGCCCCCTGCACCGGCAGAGAGCTCGGGGGAGCCAGAGTCTGTCAGGCAGCTGCTGGGCTGGCCGCCTGTGTGGGAAGGGGCAGAGCCGACCTAGGGGCAAGTTGGGCCTCTTGCTCTCCCTGCTGCCCTGAGGCTGCTGGGCCAAAGAGGTCTTGGGCATCCAGCCCCTTGCTGGTCCCTTCCCTCTGACGAGGCCCTCTGAGCTCCAGCACCTTGCAGTGTGGAGACAGCCCCTGCCAGCAACCTCCTCTCCAAGGAGGCCTCAACCGAGGCCTAGGCCCAGGGGAAAGGCACCAGCGGGGATGAGCCAGTGGAGGCGCAAGGGCATGTCTGGACCCAGTCCCCGCAGCCTGCCCCTTGGTGGGGCAGTACCCCCGGAGGCCAGGAAGGTCTGGGCAAGGCTGGCCAGGGGCAGGGGCCCTGCTGGGTCCTGCCCCTGGCCTGTGGGTCCTCTGAGCACAACCGGCCCTCTCCCACTGGAAGACCTCCCCGGCTGCCTCCAAAGGCCGGTTTGCAAGCACTCCCGCCCACTGTTCCCGCCAGGCGCGCACAATGCTCCCAAGCCCGGGAGAAAAGCGCTTCGGGGTGGTGGTCTCTCCGGGCCCTTGCCCCTGAGCCTGGGGGCCAGGCAGGGGATCCACAGTCCCAGGCCAAGGCACAACAACATGCACACGTCTGTTCCTGCCCCCTCCACCGGCAGAGAGCTGGGGGGAGCCAGAGTCTGTCAGGCAGCTGCTGGGCTGGCCGCCTGTGTGGGAAGGGGCAGAGCCGACCTAGGGGCAAGTTGGGCCTCTTGCTCTCCCTGCTGCCCTGAGGCTGCTGGGCCAAAGAGGTCTTGGGCATCCAGCCCCTTGCTGGTCCCTTCCTTCTGACGAGGCCCTCTGAGCTCCAGCACCTTGCAGTGTGGAGACAGCCCCTGCCAGCAACCTCCTCTCCAAGGAGGCCTCAACCGAGGCCTAGGCACAGGGGAAATGCACCAGCGGGGATGAGCCAGTGGAGGCGCACGGGCATATCAGGACCCAGTCCCCGCAGCCTGCCCCTTGGTGGGGCAGTACCCCCGGAGGCCAGGAAGGTCTGGGCAAGGCTGGCCAGGGGCAGGGTCCCTGCTGGGTCCTGCCCCTGGCCTGTGGGGCCTCTGAGCACAACCGGCCCTCTCCCACTGGAAGACCTCCCCGGCTGCCTCCAAAGGCGGGTTTGCCAACACTCCCGCCCGCTGTTCCCGCCAGGCACGCACAACGCTCCCAAGGCCAGGAGAAAAGCGCTTCGGGGTGTTGCTCTCTCCGGGCCCTTGCCCCTGAGCCTGGGGTCCAGGCAGTGGGTCCACACTCCCAGACCAAGGCAGAACCACATGTACACGTCTGTTCCTGACCCCTGCACCGGCAGAGAGCTCGGGGGAGCCAGAGTCTGTCAGGCAGCTGCTGGGTTGGCTGCCTGTGTGGGAAGGGGCAGAGGCGACCTAGGGGCAAGTTGGGCCTCTTGCTCTCCCTGCTGCCCTGAGGCTGCTGGGCCAAAGAGGTCTTGGGCATCCAGCCCCTTGCTGGTCCCTTCCCGCTGACGAGGCCCTCTGAGCTCCAGCACCTTGCAGTGTGGAGACAGCCCCTGCCAGCAACCTCCTCTCCAAGGAGGCATCAACCGAGGCCTATGCCCAGGGGAAAGGCACCAGCGGGGATGAGCCTGGGGAGGCGCCCAGGCATGTCTGGACCCAGTCCCCGCAGCCTGCCCCTTGGTGGGGCAGTACCCCCGGAGGCCAGGAAGGTCTGGGCAAGGCTGGCCAGGGGCAGGGGCCCTACTGGGTCCTGCCCCTGGCCTGTGGGGCCTCTGAGCACAACCGGCCCTCTCCCACTCGAAGAACTCCCCGGCTGCCTCCAAAGGCCAGTTTGCCAACACTCCCGCCCGCTGTTCCCGCCACGCACGCACAATGCTCCCAAGCTCGGGAGAAAAGCACTTCGGGGTGGTGCTCTCCTCGGGCCCTTGCCCCTGAGCCTGGGGGCCAGGCAGTTGGTCCACACTCCCAGACCAAGGCAGAACCACATGCACACGTCTGTTCCTGACCCCTGCACCGGCAGAGAGCTCGGGGGAGCCAGAGTCTGTCAGGCAGCTGCTGGGCTGGCCGCCTGTGTGGGAAGGGGCAGAGCCGACCTAGGGGCAAGTTGGGCCTCTTCCTCTCCCTGCTGCCCTGAGGCTGCTGGGCCAAATAGGTCTTGGGCATCCAGCCCCTTGCTGGTCCCTTCGCTCTGACGAGGCCCTCTGAGCTCTAGCACCTTGCAGTGTGGAGACAGCCCCTGCCAGCAACATCCTCTCCAAGGAGGCCTCAACCGAGGCCTAGGCCCAGGGGAAAGGCACCAGCGGGGATGAGCCTGGGGAGGCGCCCGGGCATGTCTGGACCCAGTCCCCGCAGCCTGCCCCTTGGTGGGGCAGTACCCCCGGAGGCCAGGAAGATCTGGGCAAGGCTGGCCAGGGGCAGGGGCCCTGCTGGGTCCTCCCCATGGCCTGTGGGGCCTCTGAGCACAACCGGCCCTCTCCCACTGGAAGAACTCCCCGGCTGCCTCCAAAGGCCAGTTTGCCAACACTCCTGCCCGCTCTTCCCGCCAGGCACGCACAATGCTCCCAAGCCCGGGAGAAAAGCGCTTCGGGGTGGTGCTCTCTCCGGGCCCTTGCCCCTGAGCCAGTGGGCAAGGCAGGGGGAACACACTCCAAGACCAAGGCAGAAACACATGCACACGTCTGTTCCTGTCCCCTGCACCGTCAGAGAGCTCGGGGGAGCCAGAGTCTCTCAGGCAGGTGCTGGGCTGGCCGCCTGTGTGGGAAGGGGCAGAGCCGACCTAGGGGCAAGTTGGGCCTCTTGCTCTCCCTGCTGCCCTGAGGCTGCAGGGCCAAAGACGTCTTGGGCATCCAGCCCCTTACTGGTCCCTTCCCTCTGACGAGGCCCTCTGAGCTCCAGCACCTTGCAGTGTGGAGACAGCCCCTGCCAGCAATCTCCTCTCCAAGGAGACCTCAACCGAGGCCTAGGCCCAGGGGAAAGGCACCAGCGGGGTTGAGCCAGGGGAGGCGCCCGGGCATGTCTGGACCCTGTCCCCGCAGCCTGCCCATTGGTGGGGCAGTACCCCCGGAGGCCAGGAAGGTCTGGGCAAGGCTGGCCAGGGGCAGGGGCCCTGCTGGGTCCTGCCCCTGGCCTGTGGGGCCTCTGAGCACAACCGGCCCTCTCCCACTGGAAGACCTCCCCGGCTGCCTCCAAAGTCCTGTTTGCAAGCACTCCCGCCCACTGTTCCCGCCAGGCGCGCACAATGCTCCCAAGCCCGGGAGAAAAGCGCTTCGGGGTGGTGGTCTCTCCGGGCCCTTGCCCCTGAGCCTGGGGGCCAGGCAGGGGATCCACAGTCCCAGGCCAAGGCACAACAACATGCACACGTCTGTTCCTGCCCCCTCCACCGGCAGAGAGCTGGGGGGAGCCAGAGTCTGTCAGGCAGCTGCTGGGTTGGCTGCCTGTGTGGGAAGGGGCAGAGCCGACCTAGGGGCAAGTTGGGCCTCTTGCTCTCCCTGCTGCCCTGAGGCTGCTGGGCCAAAGAGGTCTTGGGCATCCAGCCCCTTGCTGGTCCCTTCCCGCTGACGAGGCCCTCTGAGCTCCAGCACCTTGCAGTGTGGAGACAGCCCCTGCCAGCAACCTCCTCTCCAAGGAGGCCTCAACCGAGGCCTAGGCCCAGGGGAAAGGCACCAGCGGGGATGAGCCTGGGGAGGTGCCCGGGCATCTCTGGACCCAGGCCCCGCAGCCTGCCCCTTAGTGGGGCAGTACCCCCGGAGGCCAGGAAGGTCTGGGCAAGGCTAGCCAGGGGCAGGGGCCCTGCTGCGTCCTGCCCCTGGCCTGTGGGGCCTCTGAGCACAACCGGCCCTCTCCCACTGGAAGACCTCCCCGGCTGCCTCCAAGGCCGGTTTGCAAGCGCTCCCGCCCACTGTTCCCAGCAGGCGTGCACAATGCTCCCAAGCCCGGGAGAAAAGCGCTTCAGGGTGGTGCTCTCTCCGGGCCCTTGCCCCTGAGCCTGGGGGCAAGGCAGGGTGTCCACACTCCCAGGACAAGGCAGAACCACATGCACACGTCTGATCTGCCCCCTGCACCGGCAGAGAGCTCGGGGGAGCCAGAGTCTGTCAGGCAGCTGCTGGGCTGGCCGCCTGTGTGGGAAGGGGCAGAGCCGACCTAGGGGCAAGTTGGGCCTCTTGCTCTCCCTGCTGCCCTGAGGCTGCTGGGCCAAAGAGGTCTTGGGCATCCAGCCCCTTGCTGGTCCCTTCCCTCTGACGAGGCCCTCTGAGCTCCAGCACCTTGCAGTGTGGAGACAGCCCCTGCCAGCAACCTCCTCTCCAAGGAGGCCTCAACCGAGGCCTAGGCCCAGGGGAAAGGCACCAGCGGGGATGAGCCTGGGGAGGCGCCCGGGCATGTCTGGACCCAGTCCCCGCAGCCTGCCCCTTGGTGGGGCAGTACCCCCGGAGGCCAGGAAGGTCTGGGCAAGGCTGCCAGGGGCAGGGACACTGCTGGGTCCTGCCCCTGGCCTGTGGGGCGTCTGAGCACAACCGGCACTCTCCCGCTGGAAGACCTCCCCGTCTGCCTCGAAAGGCCGGTTTGCAAGCACTCCCGCCCGCTGTTCCCGCCAGGCACGCACAGTGCTCCCAAGCCCGGGAGAAAAGCGCTTCGGGGTGGTGCTCTCTCCGGGCCCTTGCCCCTGAGCCTGGGGGCAAGGCATGGGGAACACACTCCCAGGCCAAGGCAGAACCACATGCCCACGTCTGTTCCTGTCCCCTGCACCGGCAGAGAGCTCGGGGGAGCCAGAGTCTGTCAGGCAGCTGCTGGGCTGGCCGCCTGTGTGGGAAGGGGCAGAGCCGACCTAGGGGCAAGTTGGGCCTCTTGCTCTCCCTGCTGCCCTGAGGCTGCTGGGCCAAAGAGGTCTTGGGCATCCAGCCCCTTGCTTGTCCCTTCCCTCTGACGAGGCCCTCTGAGCTCCAGCACCTTGCAGTGTGGAGACAGCCCCTGCCAGCAATCTCCTCTCCAAGGAGGCCTCAACCGAGGCCTAGGCCCAGGGAAAAGGCACCAGCGGGGTTGAGCCAGGGGAGGCGCCCGGGCATGTCTGGACCCTGTCCCCGCAGCCTGCCCCTTGGTGGGGCAGTACCCCCGGAGGCCAGGAAGGTCTGGGCAAGGCTGGCCAGGGGCAGGGGCCCTGCTGCGTCCTGCCCCTGGCCTGTGGGGCCTCTGAGCACAACCGGCCCTTGCCCACTGGAAGACCTCCCCGGCTGCCTCCAAAGGCCGGTTTGCAAGCACTCCCGCCCACTGTTCCCGCCAGGCGCGCACAATGCTCCCAAGCCCGGGAGAAAAGCGCTTCGGGGTGGTGGTCTCTCCGGGCCCCTGCCCCTGAGCCTGGGGGCCAGGCAGGGGATCCACAGTCCCAGGCCAAGGCAGAACCACATGCACACGTCTGTTCCTGCCCCCTCCACCGGCAGAGAGATGGGGGGAGCCAGAGTCTGTCAGGCAGCTGCTGGGCTGGCCGCCTGTGTGGGAAGGGGCAGAGCCGACCTAGGGGCAAGTTGGGCCTCTTGCTCTCCCTGCTGCCCTGAGGCTGCTGGGCCAAAGAGGTCTTGGGCATCCAGCCCCTTGCTGGTCCCTTCCCTCTGACGAGGCCCTCTGAGCTCCAGCACCTTGCAGTGTGGAGACAGCCCCTGCCAGCAACCTCTTCTCCAAGGAGGCCTCAACCGAGGCCTAGGCCCAGGGGAAAGGCACCAGCGGGGATGAGCCAGTGGAGGCGCACGGGCATGTCTGGACCCAGTCCCCGCAGCCTGCCCCTTGGTGGGGCAGTACCCCCGGAGGCCAGGAAGGTCTGGGCAAGGCTGGCCAGGGGCAGGGGCCCTGCTGGGTCCTGCCCCTGGCCTGTGGGGCCTCTGAGCACAACCGGCCCTCTCCCACTGGAAGACCTCCCCGGCTGCCTCCAAAGGCCGGTTTGCCAACACTCCCGCCCGCTGTTCCCGCCAGGCACGCACAATGCTCCCAAGCCCGGGAGAAAAGCGCTTCAGGGTGTTGCCCTCTCCGGGCCCTTGCCCCTGAGCCTGGGGTCCAGGCAGTGGGTCCACACTCCCAGAACAAGGCAGAACCACATGCACACGTCTGTTCCTGACCCCTGCACCGGCAGAGAGCTCGGGGGATCCAGAGTCTGTCAGGCAGCTGCTGGGTTGGCTGCCTGTGTGGGAAGGGGCAGAGCCGACCTAGGGGCAAGTTGGGCCTCTTCCTCTCCCTGCTGCCCTGAGGCTGCTGGGCCAAAGACGTCTTGGGCATCCAGCCTCTTACTGGTCCCTTCCCTCTGACGAGGCCCTCTGAGCTCCAGCACCTTGCAGTGTGGAGACAGCCCCTGCCAGCAACCTCCTCTCCAAGGAGGCCTCAACCGAGGCCTAGGCCCAGGGGAAAGGCACCAGCGGGGATGAGCCAGTGGAGGCGCAAGGGCATGTCTGGACCCAGTCCCCGCAGCCTGCCCCTTGGTGGGGCAGTACCCCCGGAGACCAGGAAGGTCTGGGCATGGCTGCGAGGGGCAGGGGCCCTGCTGTGTCGTGCCCCTGGCCTGTGGGGCGTCTGAGCACAACCGGCACTCTCCCGCTGGAAGACCTCCCCGTCTGCCTCCAAAGGCCGGTTTGCAAGCACTCCCGCCCGCTGTTCCCGCCAGGCAGGCACAATGCTCCCAAGCCCGGGAGAAAAGCGCTTCGGGGTGGTGCTCTCCTCGGGCCCTTGCCCCTGAGCCTGGGGGCCAGGCAGTTGGAACACACTCCCAGGCCAAGGCAGAACGACATGCACACGTCTGTTCCTGCCCCCTACACCGGCAGAGAGCTCGGGGGAGCCAGAGTCTCTCAGGCAGGTGCTGGGCTGGCCGCCTGTGTGGGAAGGGGCAGAGCCGACCTAGGGGCAAGTTGGGCCTCTTGCTCTCCCTGCTGCCCTGAGGCTGCTGGGCCAAAAACGTCTTGGGCATCCAGCCCTTTGCTGGTCCCTTCCCTCTGACGAGGCCCTCTGAGCTCCAGCACCTTGCAGTGTGGAGACAGCACCTGCCAGCAATCTCCTCTCCAAGGAGGCCTCAACCGAGGCCTAGGCCCAGGGGAAAGGCACCAGCGGGGATGAGCCTGGGGAGGCGCCCGGGCATGTCTGGACCCAGTCCCCGCAGCCTGCCCCTTGGTGGGGCAGTACCCCTGGAGGCCAGGAAGGTCTGGGCAAGGCTGACCAGGGGCAGGGGACCTGCTGGGTCCTGCCCCTGGCCTGTGGGGCCTCTGAGCACAACCGGCCCTCTTCCACTGGAAGACCTCCCCGGCTGCCTCCAAAGGCCGGTTTGCCAACACTCCCGCCCGCTGTTCCCGCCAGGCACGCACAATGCTCCCAAGCCCGGGAGAAAAGCGCTTCGGGGTGGTGCTCTCTCCGGGCCCTTGCCCCTAAGCCTGCGGGCCAGGCAGGGGGAATACACTCCCAGGCCAAGACAGAAAGACATGAACACGTCTGTTCCTTCCCCCTACACCGGCAGAGAGCTCGGGGGAGCCAGAGTCTGTCAGGCAGGTGCTGGGCTGGCCGCCTGTGTGGGAAGTGGCAGAGTCGACCTAGGGGCATGTTGGGCCTCTGCTCTCCCTGCTGCCCTGAGGCTGCTGGGCCAAAGAGGTCTTGGGCATCCAGCCCCTTGCTGGTCCCGTCCCTCTGACGAGGCCCTCTGAGCTCCAGCACCTTGCAGTGTGGAGACAGCCCCTGCCAGCAACCTCCTCTCCAAGGAGGCCTCAACCGAGGCCTAGCCCCAGGGGAAAGGCACCAGCTGGGAAGAGCCTGGGGAGGCGCCCGGGCATGTCTGGACCCAGTCCCCGCAGCCTGCCCCTTGGTGAGGCAGTACCCCCGGAGGCCAGGAAGGTCTGGGCAAGGCTGGTCAGGGGCAGGGGCCCTGCTGGGCCCTGCCCCTGGCCTGTGGGGCCTCTGAGCACAACCGGCCCTCTCCCACTGGAAGACCTCCCCGTCTGCCTCCAAAGGCCGGTTTGCCAACACTCCCGCCCGCTGTTCCCGCCAGGCACGCACAATTCTCCCAAGCCCGGGAGAAAAGCGCTTCGGGGTGGTGCTCTCTCCGGGCCCTTGCCCATGAGCCTGGGGGCAAGGCAGGGAGAACACACTCCCAGGCCAAGGCAGAACCACATGCCCACGTCTGTTCCTGTCCCCTGCACCGGCAGAGAGCTTGGGGGAGCCAGAGTTTGTCAGGCAGCTGCTGGGTTGGCCGCCTGTGTGGGAAGGGGCAGAGCCGAATAGGGGCAAGTTGGGCCTCTTGCTCTCCCTGCTGCCCTGAGGCTGCTGGGCCAAAGATGTCTTGGGCATCCAGCCCTTTACTGGTCCCTTCTCTCTGACGAGGCTCTCTGAGCTGCAGCACCTTGCAGTGTGGAGACAGCCCCTGCCAGCAACCTCCTCTCCAAGGAGGCCTCAACCGAGGCCTAGGCCCAGGGGAAAGGCACCAGCGGGGATGAGCCAGGGGAGGCGCCCGAGCATGTCTGGACCCAGTCCCCGCAGCCTGCCCCTTGGTGGGGCAGTACCCCCGGAGGCCAGGAAGGTCTGGGCAAGGCTGGCCAGGGGCAGGGGCCCTGCTGGGTCCTGCCCCTGGCCTGTGGGGCCTCTGAGCACAACCGGCCCTCTCCCACTGGAAGACCTCCCCGGCTGCCTCCAAAGGCCGGTTTGCAAGCGCTCCCGCCCACTGTTCCCAGCAGGCGTGTACAATGCTCCTAAGCCCGGGAGAAAAGCGCTTCGGGGTGGTGCTCTCTCCGGGCCCGTGCCCCTAAGCCTGGGGGCAAGGCAGGGTGTCCACACTCCCAGGCCAAGGCAGAACCACATGCACACGTCTGATCTGCCCCCTGCACCGGCAGAGAGCTCGGGGGATCCAGAGTCTGTCAGGCAGCTGCTGGGCTGGCCGCCTGTGTGGGAAGGGGCAGAGCCGACCTAGGGGCAAGTTGGGCCTCTTGCTCTCCCTGCTGCCCTGAGGCTGCTGGGCCAAAGAGGTCTTGGGCATCCAGCCCCTTGCTGGTCCCTTCCCTCTGATCAGGCCCTCTGAGCTCCAGCACCTTGCAGTGTGGAGACAGCCCCTGCCAGCAACCTCCTCTCCAAGGAGGCCTCAACCGAGGCCTAGGCCCAGGGGAAAGGCACCAGCAGGGATGAGCCTGGGGAGGCGCCCGGGCATGACTGGACCCAGGCCCGCAGCCTGCCCCTTGGTGGGGCAGTACCCCCGGAGGCCAGGAAGGTCTGGGCAAGGCTGGCCAGGGGCAGGGGCCCTGCTGGGTCCTGTCCCTGGCCTGTAGGGCCTCTGAGCACAACCGGCCCTCTCCCACTGGAAGACCTCCCCGGCTGCCTCCAAAGGCCAGTTTGCCAACACTCCTGCCCGCTGTTCCCGCCAGGCACGCACAATGCTCCCAATTCCGTGAGAAAAGTGCTTCGGCATGGTGCTCTCTCCGGGCCCTTGGAAGACCTCCCAAGCTGCCTCCAAAGGCCGGCTTGCAAGCACTTCCGCCCGCTGTTCCCGCCAGCCTCGCACAATGCTCCCAAGCCCGGGAGAAAAGCGCTTCGGGGTGGTGTTCTCTCCGTGCCCATGGAGGACCTCCCTGGCTGGCCCCAAAGGCCGGTTTGCAAGCACTCCCACTCGCTGTTCCCGCCAGCCACGCACAATCCTCCAAAACCCCGGAGAAAAGCGCTTCGGGGTGGTGTTCTCTCCGTGCCCATGGAAGACCTCCCGGGGTGCCCCCAAAGGCCGGTTTGGAACCACTCCCACTCGCTGTTCCCGCCATCCGCGCAAATGTTCCAAGCCCGGGAGAAAAGCGCTTCTGGGTGGTGCTCTCTCCTGGCCCTTGGAAGACCTCCCCGGCTGCCTCCAAAGGCCGGTTTGCAAGCACTCCCGCCCGCTGTTCCCACCAGCCACGCACAATGCTCCCAAGCCCGGGAGAAAAGCATTTTGGGGTGGTGCTCACACCGGGCCCTGGAAGACCTCCCCGGCTGCCTCCAAAGGACGGTTTTCAAGCACTCCTGCCTGCTGTTCCCGCCACCCGCGCACAATGCTCCCAAGCCCGGGAGAAAAGCGCTTCGGGGTGGTGCTCTCTACAGGCCCTTCGAAAACCTCCCCGGCTGCCTCCAAAGGCCGGTTTGCAAGGACTCCTTCCTGCTGTTCCCGCCAGCCACGCACAATGCTCCCAAGCCCGGGAGAAAAGCATTTTGGGGTGGTGCTCACTCCGGGCCCTTGGAAGACCTCCCCGGCTGCCTCCAAAGGCCAGTTTGCAAGCAGTCCTGCCTGCTGTTCCCGCCAGCCGCGCACAATGCTCCCAAGCCCGGGAGAAAAGCTTTTTGGGGTGGTGCTCTCTCCGGGCCCTTGGAAGACGTCCCCGTCTGCCTCCAAAGGCCGGTTTGCAAGCACTCATGCCCGTTGTTCCCACCAGCCGCGCACAATGCTCCCAAGCCCGGGAGAAAAGCATTTTGGGGTGGTGCTCACTCCGGGCCCTTGGAAGACCTCCCCGGCTACCTCCAAAGGCCAGTTTGCAAGCAGTCCTGCCTGCTGTTCCCGCCAGCCGCGCACAATGTTCCCAAGCCCGGGAGAAAAGCGCTTCGGGGTGGTGCTCTCTCCGGGCACTTTCAAGACCTCCCCGGCTGCCTCCAAGGCCGGTTTGCAAGGACTCATGCCCGCTGTTCCCGCCAGCCGCGCACAATGCTCCCAAGCCCGGGAGAAAAGGTTTTTGGGGTGGTGCTCACACCGGGCCCTGGAAGACCTCCCCGGCTGCCTCCAAAGGCCGATTTTCAAGCACTCCTGCCTGCTGTTCCCGCCACCTGCGCACAATGCTCCCAAGCCCGGGAGAAACGCGCTTCGGGGTGGTGCTCTCTACAGGCCCTTGGAAGACCTCCCCGGCTGCCTCCAAAGGCCGGTTTGCAAGGACTCCTTCCTGCTGTTCCCGCCAGCCACGCACAATGCGCCCAAGCCCGGGAGAAAAGCATTTTGGGGTGGTGCTCTCTACAGGCCCTTGGAAGACCTCCCCGGCTGCCTCCAATGGCCAGTTTGCAAGCACTCATGCCCGCTGTTCCCAACAGCCGCGCACAATGCTCCCAAGCCCGGGAGAAAAGCTTTTTGGGGTGGTGCTCACACCGGGCCCTGGAAGACCTCCCCGGCTGCTGCAAAGGCCGGTTTTCAAGCACTCCTGCCTGCTGTTCCCGCCACCCGCGCACAATGCTCCCAAGCCCGGGAGAAAAGCGCTTCGGGGTGGTGCTCTCACCGGTCCCTTGCCCCTGAGCCTGGGGGCAATGCAGGGGGAACACACTCCCAGGCCAAGGCAGAACCACATGCACACGTCTGATCTGCCCCCTGCACCGGCAGAGAGCTCGGGGGAGCCAGAGTCTGTCAGGCAGCTGCTGGGCTGGCCGCCTGTGTGGGAAGGGGCAGAGCCGACCTAGGGGCAAGTTGGGCCTCTTGCTCTCCCTGCTGCCCTGAGGCTGCTGGGCCAAAGAGGTCTTGGGCATCCAGCCCCTTGCTGGTCCCTTCCCTCTGACGAGGCCCTCTGAGCTCCAGCACCTTGCAGTGTGGAGACAGCCCCTGCCAGCAACCTCCTCTCCAAGGAGGCCTCAACCGAGGCCTAGGCCCAGGGGAAAGGCACCAGCGGGGATGAGCCAGTGGAGGCGCAAGGGCATGTCTGGACCCAGTCCCCGCAGCCTGCCCCTTGGTGGGGCAGTACCCCCGGAGGCCAGGAAGGTCTGGGCAAGGCTGGCCAGGGGCAGGGGCCCTGCTGGGTCCTGCCCCTGGCCTGTGGGTCCTCTGAGCACAACCGGCCCTCTCCCACTGGAAGACCTCCCCGGCTGCCTCCAAAGGCCGGTTTGCAAGCACTCCCGCCCACTGTTCCCGCCAGGCGCGCACAATGCTCCCAAGCCCGGGAGAAAAGCGCTTCGGGGTGGTGGTCTCTCCGGGCCCTTGCCCCTGAGCCTGGGGGCCAGGCAGGGGATCCACAGTCCCAGGCCAAGGCACAACAACATGCACACGTCTGTTCCTGCCCCCTCCACCGGCAGAGAGCTGGGGGGAGCCAGAGTCTGTCAGGCAGCTGCTGGGCTGGCCGCCTGTGTGGGAAGGGGCAGAGCCGACCTAGGGGCAAGTTGGGCCTCTTGCTCTCCCTGCTGCCCTGAGGCTGCTGGGCCAAAGAGGTCTTGGGCATCCAGCCCCTTGCTGGTCCCTTCCTTCTGACGAGGCCCTCTGAGCTCCAGCACCTTGCAGTGTGGAGACAGCCCCTGCCAGCAACCTCCTCTCCAAGGAGGCCTCAACCGAGGCCTAGGCACAGGGGAAATGCACCAGCGGGGATGAGCCAGTGGAGGCGCACGGGCATATCAGGACCCAGTCCCCGCAGCCTGCCCCTTGGTGGGGCAGTACCCCCGGAGGCCAGGAAGGTCTGGGCAAGGCTGGCCAGGGGCAGGGTCCCTGCTGGGTCCTGCCCCTGGCCTGTGGGGCCTCTGAGCACAACCGGCCCTCTCCCACTGGAAGACCTCCCCGGCTGCCTCCAAAGGCGGGTTTGCCAACACTCCCGCCCGCTGTTCCCGCCAGGCACGCACAACGCTCCCAAGGCCAGGAGAAAAGCGCTTCGGGGTGTTGCTCTCTCCGGGCCCTTGCCCCTGAGCCTGGGGTCCAGGCAGTGGGTCCACACTCCCAGACCAAGGCAGAACCACATGTACACGTCTGTTCCTGACCCCTGCACCGGCAGAGAGCTCGGGGGAGCCAGAGTCTGTCAGGCAGCTGCTGGGTTGGCTGCCTGTGTGGGAAGGGGCAGAGGCGACCTAGGGGCAAGTTGGGCCTCTTGCTCTCCCTGCTGCCCTGAGGCTGCTGGGCCAAAGAGGTCTTGGGCATCCAGCCCCTTGCTGGTCCCTTCCCGCTGACGAGGCCCTCTGAGCTCCAGCACCTTGCAGTGTGGAGACAGCCCCTGCCAGCAACCTCCTCTCCAAGGAGGCATCAACCGAGGCCTATGCCCAGGGGAAAGGCACCAGCGGGGATGAGCCTGGGGAGGCGCCCGGCCATGTCTGGACCCAGTCCCCGCAGCCTGCCCCTTGGTGGGGCAGTACCCCCGGAGGCCAGGAAGGTCTGGGCAAGGCTGGCCAGGGGCAGGGGCCCTACTGGGTCCTGCCCCTGGCCTGTGGGGCCTCTGAGCACAACCGGCCCTCTCCCACTCGAAGAACTCCCCGGCTGCCTCCAAAGGCCAGTTTGCCAACACTCCCGCCCGCTGTTCCCGCCACGCACGCACAATGCTCCCAAGCTCGGGAGAAAAGCACTTCGGGGTGGTGCTCTCCTCGGGCCCTTGCCCCTGAGCCTGGGGGCCAGGCAGTTGGTCCACACTCCCAGACCAAGGCAGAACCACATGCACACGTCTGTTCCTGACCCCTGCACCGGCAGAGAGCTCGGGGGAGCCAGAGTCTGTCAGGCAGCTGCTGGGCTGGCCGCCTGTGTGGGAAGGGGCAGAGCCGACCTAGGGGCAAGTTGGGCCTCTTCCTCTCCCTGCTGCCCTGAGGCTGCTGGGCCAAATAGGTCTTGGGCATCCAGCCCCTTGCTGGTCCCTTCGCTCTGACGAGGCCCTCTGAGCTCTAGCACCTTGCAGTGTGGAGACAGCCCCTGCCAGCAACATCCTCTCCAAGGAGGCCTCAACCGAGGCCTAGGCCCAGGGGAAAGGCACCAGCGGGGATGAGCCTGGGGAGGCGCCCGGGCATGTCTGGACCCAGTCCCCGCAGCCTGCCCCTTGGTGGGGCAGTACCCCCGGAGGCCAGGAAGATCTGGGCAAGGCTGGCCAGGGGCAGGGGCCCTGCTGGGTCCTCCCCATGGCCTGTGGGGCCTCTGAGCACAACCGGCCCTCTCCCACTGGAAGAACTCCCCGGCTGCCTCCAAAGGCCAGTTTGCCAACACTCCTGCCCGCTCTTCCCGCCAGGCACGCACAATGCTCCCAAGCCCGGGAGAAAAGCGCTTCGGGGTGGTGCTCTCTCCGGGCCCTTGCCCCTGAGCCAGTGGGCAAGGCAGGGGGAACACACTCCAAGACCAAGGCAGAAACACATGCACACGTCTGTTCCTGTCCCCTGCACCGTCAGAGAGCTCGGGGGAGCCAGAGTCTCTCAGGCAGGTGCTGGGCTGGCCGCCTGTGTGGGAAGGGGCAGAGCCGACCTAGGGGCAAGTTGGGCCTCTTGCTCTCCCTGCTGCCCTGAGGCTGCAGGGCCAAAGACGTCTTGGGCATCCAGCCCCTTACTGGTCCCTTCCCTCTGACGAGGCCCTCTGAGCTCCAGCACCTTGCAGTGTGGAGACAGCCCCTGCCAGCAATCTCCTCTCCAAGGAGACCTCAACCGAGGCCTAGGCCCAGGGGAAAGGCACCAGCGGGGTTGAGCCAGGGGAGGCGCCCGGGCATGTCTGGACCCTGTCCCCGCAGCCTGCCCATTGGTGGGGCAGTACCCCCGGAGGCCAGGAAGGTCTGGGCAAGGCTGGCCAGGGGCAGGGGCCCTGCTGGGTCCTGCCCCTGGCCTGTGGGGCCTCTGAGCACAACCGGCCCTCTCCCACTGGAAGACCTCCCCGGCTGCCTCCAAAGTCCTGTTTGCAAGCACTCCCGCCCACTGTTCCCGCCAGGCGCGCACAATGCTCCCAAGCCCGGGAGAAAAGCGCTTCGGGGTGGTGGTCTCTCCGGGCCCTTGCCCCTGAGCCTGGGGGCCAGGCAGGGGATCCACAGTCCCAGGCCAAGGCACAACAACATGCACACGTCTGTTCCTGCCCCCTCCACCGGCAGAGAGCTGGGGGGAGCCAGAGTCTGTCAGGCAGCTGCTGGGTTGGCTGCCTGTGTGGGAAGGGGCAGAGCCGACCTAGGGGCAAGTTGGGCCTCTTGCTCTCCCTGCTGCCCTGAGGCTGCTGGGCCAAAGAGGTCTTGGGCATCCAGCCCCTTGCTGGTCCCTTCCCGCTGACGAGGCCCTCTGAGCTCCAGCACCTTGCAGTGTGGAGACAGCCCCTGCCAGCAACCTCCTCTCCAAGGAGGCCTCAACCGAGGCCTAGGCCCAGGGGAAAGGCACCAGCGGGGATGAGCCTGGGGAGGTGCCCGGGCATCTCTGGACCCAGGCCCCGCAGCCTGCCCCTTAGTGGGGCAGTACCCCCGGAGGCCAGGAAGGTCTGGGCAAGGCTAGCCAGGGGCAGGGGCCCTGCTGCGTCCTGCCCCTGGCCTGTGGGGCCTCTGAGCACAACCGGCCCTCTCCCACTGGAAGACCTCCCCGGCTGCCTCCAAGGCCGGTTTGCAAGCGCTCCCGCCCACTGTTCCCAGCAGGCGTGCACAATGCTCCCAAGCCCGGGAGAAAAGCGCTTCAGGGTGGTGCTCTCTCCGGGCCCTTGCCCCTGAGCCTGGGGGCAAGGCAGGGTGTCCACACTCCCAGGACAAGGCAGAACCACATGCACACGTCTGATCTGCCCCCTGCACCGGCAGAGAGCTCGGGGGAGCCAGAGTCTGTCAGGCAGCTGCTGGGCTGGCCGCCTGTGTGGGAAGGGGCAGAGCCGACCTAGGGGCAAGTTGGGCCTCTTGCTCTCCCTGCTGCCCTGAGGCTGCTGGGCCAAAGAGGTCTTGGGCATCCAGCCCCTTGCTGGTCCCTTCCCTCTGACGAGGCCCTCTGAGCTCCAGCACCTTGCAGTGTGGAGACAGCCCCTGCCAGCAACCTCCTCTCCAAGGAGGCCTCAACCGAGGCCTAGGCCCAGGGGAAAGGCACCAGCGGGGATGAGCCTGGGGAGGCGCCCGGGCATGTCTGGACCCAGTCCCCGCAGCCTGCCCCTTGGTGGGGCAGTACCCCCGGAGGCCAGGAAGGTCTGGGCAAGGCTGCCAGGGGCAGGGACACTGCTGGGTCCTGCCCCTGGCCTGTGGGGCGTCTGAGCACAACCGGCACTCTCCCGCTGGAAGACCTCCCCGTCTGCCTCGAAAGGCCGGTTTGCAAGCACTCCCGCCCGCTGTTCCCGCCAGGCACGCACAGTGCTCCCAAGCCCGGGAGAAAAGCGCTTCGGGGTGGTGCTCTCTCCGGGCCCTTGCCCCTGAGCCTGGGGGCAAGGCATGGGGAACACACTCCCAGGCCAAGGCAGAACCACATGCCCACGTCTGTTCCTGTCCCCTGCACCGGCAGAGAGCTCGGGGGAGCCAGAGTCTGTCAGGCAGCTGCTGGGCTGGCCGCCTGTGTGGGAAGGGGCAGAGCCGACCTAGGGGCAAGTTGGGCCTCTTGCTCTCCCTGCTGCCCTGAGGCTGCTGGGCCAAAGAGGTCTTGGGCATCCAGCCCCTTGCTTGTCCCTTCCCTCTGACGAGGCCCTCTGAGCTCCAGCACCTTGCAGTGTGGAGACAGCCCCTGCCAGCAATCTCCTCTCCAAGGAGGCCTCAACCGAGGCCTAGGCCCAGGGAAAAGGCACCAGCGGGGTTGAGCCAGGGGAGGCGCCCGGGCATGTCTGGACCCTGTCCCCGCAGCCTGCCCCTTGGTGGGGCAGTACCCCCGGAGGCCAGGAAGGTCTGGGCAAGGCTGGCCAGGGGCAGGGGCCCTGCTGCGTCCTGCCCCTGGCCTGTGGGGCCTCTGAGCACAACCGGCCCTTGCCCACTGGAAGACCTCCCCGGCTGCCTCCAAAGGCCGGTTTGCAAGCACTCCCGCCCACTGTTCCCGCCAGGCGCGCACAATGCTCCCAAGCCCGGGAGAAAAGCGCTTCGGGGTGGTGGTCTCTCCGGGCCCCTGCCCCTGAGCCTGGGGGCCAGGCAGGGGATCCACAGTCCCAGGCCAAGGCAGAACCACATGCACACGTCTGTTCCTGCCCCCTCCACCGGCAGAGAGATGGGGGGAGCCAGAGTCTGTCAGGCAGCTGCTGGGCTGGCCGCCTGTGTGGGAAGGGGCAGAGCCGACCTAGGGGCAAGTTGGGCCTCTTGCTCTCCCTGCTGCCCTGAGGCTGCTGGGCCAAAGAGGTCTTGGGCATCCAGCCCCTTGCTGGTCCCTTCCCTCTGACGAGGCCCTCTGAGCTCCAGCACCTTGCAGTGTGGAGACAGCCCCTGCCAGCAACCTCTTCTCCAAGGAGGCCTCAACCGAGGCCTAGGCCCAGGGGAAAGGCACCAGCGGGGATGAGCCAGTGGAGGCGCACGGGCATGTCTGGACCCAGTCCCCGCAGCCTGCCCCTTGGTGGGGCAGTACCCCCGGAGGCCAGGAAGGTCTGGGCAAGGCTGGCCAGGGGCAGGGGCCCTGCTGGGTCCTGCCCCTGGCCTGTGGGGCCTCTGAGCACAACCGGCCCTCTCCCACTGGAAGACCTCCCCGGCTGCCTCCAAAGGCCGGTTTGCCAACACTCCCGCCCGCTGTTCCCGCCAGGCACGCACAATGCTCCCAAGCCCGGGAGAAAAGCGCTTCAGGGTGTTGCCCTCTCCGGGCCCTTGCCCCTGAGCCTGGGGTCCAGGCAGTGGGTCCACACTCCCAGAACAAGGCAGAACCACATGCACACGTCTGTTCCTGACCCCTGCACCGGCAGAGAGCTCGGGGGATCCAGAGTCTGTCAGGCAGCTGCTGGGTTGGCTGCCTGTGTGGGAAGGGGCAGAGCCGACCTAGGGGCAAGTTGGGCCTCTTCCTCTCCCTGCTGCCCTGAGGCTGCTGGGCCAAAGACGTCTTGGGCATCCAGCCTCTTACTGGTCCCTTCCCTCTGACGAGGCCCTCTGAGCTCCAGCACCTTGCAGTGTGGAGACAGCCCCTGCCAGCAACCTCCTCTCCAAGGAGGCCTCAACCGAGGCCTAGGCCCAGGGGAAAGGCACCAGCGGGGATGAGCCAGTGGAGGCGCAAGGGCATGTCTGGACCCAGTCCCCGCAGCCTGCCCCTTGGTGGGGCAGTACCCCCGGAGACCAGGAAGGTCTGGGCATGGCTGCGAGGGGCAGGGGCCCTGCTGTGTCGTGCCCCTGGCCTGTGGGGCGTCTGAGCACAACCGGCACTCTCCCGCTGGAAGACCTCCCCGTCTGCCTCCAAAGGCCGGTTTGCAAGCACTCCCGCCCGCTGTTCCCGCCAGGCACGCACAATGCTCCCAAGCCCGGGAGAAAAGCGCTTCGGGGTGGTGCTCTCTCCGGGCCCTTGCCCCTAAGCCTGCGGGCCAGGCAGGGGGAACACACTCCCAGGCCAAGACAGAACGACATGAACACGTCTGTTCCTGCCCCCTACACCGGCAGAGAGCTCGGGGGAGCCAGAGTCTCTCAGGCAGGTGCTGGGCTGGCCGCCTGTGTGGGAAGGGGCAGAGCCGACCTAGGGGCAAGTTGGGCCTCTTGCTCTCCCTGCTGCCCTGAGGCTGCTGGGCCAAAGACGTCTTGGGCATCCAGCCCTTTGCTGGTCCCTTCCCTCTGACGAGGCCCTCTGAGCTCCAGCACCTTGCAGTGTGGAGACAGCACCTGCCAGCAATCTCCTCTCCAAGGAGGCCTCAACCGAGGCCTAGGCCCAGGGGAAAGGCACCAGCGGGGATGAGCCTGGGGAGGCGCCCGGGCATGTCTGGACCCAGTCCCCGCAGCCTGCCCCTTGGTGGGGCAGTACCCCTGGAGGCCAGGAAGGTCTGGGCAAGGCTGACCAGGGGCAGGGGACCTGCTGGGTCCTGCCCCTGGCCTGTGGGGCCTCTGAGCACAACCGGCCCTCTTCCACTGGAAGACCTCCCCGGCTGCCTCCAAAGGCCGGTTTGCCAACACTCCCGCCCGCTGTTCCCGCCAGGCACGCACAATGCTCCCAAGCCCGGGAGAAAAGCGCTTCGGGGTGGTGCTCTCTCCGGGCCCTTGCCCCTAAGCCTGCGGGCCAGGCAGGGGGAATACACTCCCAGGCCAAGACAGAAAGACATGAACACGTCTGTTCCTGCCCCCTACACCGGCAGAGAGCTCGGGGGAGCCAGAGTCTGTCAGGCAGGTGCTGGGCTGGCCGCCTGTGTGGGAAGTGGCAGAGTCGACCTAGGGGCATGTTGGGCCTCTGCTCTCCCTGCTGCCCTGAGGCTGCTGGGCCAAAGAGGTCTTGGGCATCCAGCCCCTTGCTGGTCCCGTCCCTCTGACGAGGCCCTCTGAGCTCCAGCACCTTGCAGTGTGGAGACAGCCCCTGCCAGCAACCTCCTCTCCAAGGAGGCCTCAACCGAGGCCTAGCCCCAGGGGAAAGGCACCAGCTGGGAAGAGCCTGGGGAGGCGCCCGGGCATGTCTGGACCCAGTCCCCGCAGCCTGCCCCTTGGTGAGGCAGTACCCCCGGAGGCCAGGAAGGTCTGGGCAAGGCTGGTCAGGGGCAGGGGCCCTGCTGGGCCCTGCCCCTGGCCTGTGGGGCCTCTGAGCACAACCGGCCCTCTCCCACTGGAAGACCTCCCCGTCTGCCTCCAAAGGCCGGTTTGCCAACACTCCCGCCCGCTGTTCCCGCCAGGCACGCACAATTCTCCCAAGCCCGGGAGAAAAGCGCTTCGGGGTGGTGCTCTCTCCGGGCCCTTGCCCATGAGCCTGGGGGCAAGGCAGGGAGAACACACTCCCAGGCCAAGGCAGAACCACATGCCCACGTCTGTTCCTGTCCCCTGCACCGGCAGAGAGCTTGGGGGAGCCAGAGTTTGTCAGGCAGCTGCTGGGTTGGCCGCCTGTGTGGGAAGGGGCAGAGCCGAATAGGGGCAAGTTGGGCCTCTTGCTCTCCCTGCTGCCCTGAGGCTGCTGGGCCAAAGATGTCTTGGGCATCCAGCCCTTTACTGGTCCCTTCTCTCTGACGAGGCTCTCTGAGCTGCAGCACCTTGCAGTGTGGAGACAGCCCCTGCCAGCAACCTCCTCTCCAAGGAGGCCTCAACCGAGGCCTAGGCCCAGGGGAAAGGCACCAGCGGGGATGAGCCAGGGGAGGCGCCCGAGCATGTCTGGACCCAGTCCCCGCAGCCTGCCCCTTGGTGGGGCAGTACCCCCGGAGGCCAGGAAGGTCTGGGCAAGGCTGGCCAGGGGCAGGGGCCCTGCTGGGTCCTGCCCCTGGCCTGTGGGGCCTCTGAGCACAACCGGCCCTCTCCCACTGGAAGACCTCCCCGGCTGCCTCCAAAGGCCGGTTTGCAAGCGCTCCCGCCCACTGTTCCCAGCAGGCGTGTACAATGCTCCTAAGCCCGGGAGAAAAGCGCTTCGGGGTGGTGCTCTCTCCGGGCCCTTGCCCCTAAGCCTGGGGGCAAGGCAGGGTGTCCACACTCCCAGGCCAAGGCAGAACCACATGCACACGTCTGATCTGCCCCCTGCACCGGCAGAGAGCTCGGGGGATCCAGAGTCTGTCAGGCAGCTGCTGGGCTGGCCGCCTGTGTGGGAAGGGGCAGAGCCGACCTAGGGGCAAGTTGGGCCTCTTGCTCTCCCTGCTGCCCTGAGGCTGCTGGGCCAAAGAGGTCTTGGGCATCCAGCCCCTTGCTGGTCCCTTCCCTCTGATCAGGCCCTCTGAGCTCCAGCACCTTGCAGTGTGGAGACAGCCCCTGCCAGCAACCTCCTCTCCAAGGAGGCCTCAACCGAGGCCTAGGCCCAGGGGAAAGGCACCAGCAGGGATGAGCCTGGGGAGGCGCCCGGGCATGACTGGACCCAGGCCCGCAGCCTGCCCCTTGGTGGGGCAGTACCCCCGGAGGCCAGGAAGGTCTGGGCAAGGCTGGCCAGGGGCAGGGGCCCTGCTGGGTCCTGTCCCTGGCCTGTAGGGCCTCTGAGCACAACCGGCCCTCTCCCACTGGAAGACCTCCCCGGCTGCCTCCAAAGGCCAGTTTGCCAACACTCCTGCCCGCTGTTCCCGCCAGGCACGCACAATGCTCCCAATTCCGTGAGAAAAGTGCTTCGGCATGGTGCTCTCTCCGGGCCCTTGGAAGACCTCCCAAGCTGCCTCCAAAGGCCGGCTTGCAAGCACTTCCGCCCGCTGTTCCCGCCAGCCTCGCACAATGCTCCCAAGCCCGGGAGAAAAGCGCTTCGGGGTGGTGTTCTCTCCGTGCCCATGGAGGACCTCCCTGGCTGGCCCCAAAGGCCGGTTTGCAAGCACTCCCACTCGCTGTTCCCGCCAGCCACGCACAATCCTCCAAAACCCCGGAGAAAAGCGCTTCGGGGTGGTGTTCTCTCCGTGCCCATGGAAGACCTCCCGGGGTGCCCCCAAAGGCCGGTTTGGAACCACTCCCACTCGCTGTTCCCGCCATCCGCGCAAATGTTCCAAGCCCGGGAGAAAAGCGCTTCTGGGTGGTGCTCTCTCCTGGCCCTTGGAAGACCTCCCCGGCTGCCTCCAAAGGCCGGTTTGCAAGCACTCCCGCCCGCTGTTCCCACCAGCCACGCACAATGCTCCCAAGCCCGGGAGAAAAGCATTTTGGGGTGGTGCTCACACCGGGCCCTGGAAGACCTCCCCGGCTGCCTCCAAAGGACGGTTTTCAAGCACTCCTGCCTGCTGTTCCCGCCACCCGCGCACAATGCTCCCAAGCCCGGGAGAAAAGCGCTTCGGGGTGGTGCTCTCTACAGGCCCTTCGAAAACCTCCCCGGCTGCCTCCAAAGGCCGGTTTGCAAGGACTCCTTCCTGCTGTTCCCGCCAGCCACGCACAATGCTCCCAAGCCCGGGAGAAAAGCATTTTGGGGTGGTGCTCACTCCGGGCCCTTGGAAGACTTCCCCGGCTGCCTCCAATGGCCAGTTTGCAAGCACTCATGGCCGCTGTTCCCACCAGCCGCGCACAATGCTCCCAAGCCCGGGAGAAAAGCTTTTTGGGGTGGTGCTCACACCGGGCCCTGGAAGACCTCCCCGGGTGCCTCCAAAGGCCGGTTTTCAAGCACTCCTGCCTTCTGTTCCCGCCACCTGCGCACAATGCTCCCAAGCCCGGGAGAAAAGCGCTTCGGGGTGGTGCTCTCTACAGGCCCTTGGAAGACCTCCCCGGCTGCCTCCAAAGGCCGGTTTGCAAGGACTCCTTCCTGCTGTTCCCGCCAGCCACGCACAATGCTCCCAAGCCCGGGAGAAAAGCATTTTGGGGTGGTGCTCTCTACAGGCCCTTGGAAGACCTCCCCGGCTGCCTCCAATGGCCAGTTTGAAAGCACTCATGCCCGCTGTTCCCACCAGCCGCGCACAATGCTCCCAAGCCCGGGAGAAAAGCTTTTTGGGGTGGTGCTCACACCGGGCCCTGGAAGACCTCCCTGGCTGCCTCCAAAGGCCGGTTTTCAAGCACTCCTGCCTGCTGTTCCCGCCACCTGCGCACAATGCTCCCAAGCCCGGGAGAAAAGCGCTTCGGGGTGGTGCTCTCTACAGGCCCTTGGAAGACCTCCCCGGCTGCCTCCAATGGTCAGTTTGCAAGCACTCATGCCCGCTGTTCCCACCAGCCGCGCACAATGCTCCAAAGCCCGGGAGAAAAGCTTTTTGGGGTGGTGCTCACACCGGGCCCTGGAAGACCTCCCCGGCTGCCTGCAAAGGCCGGTTTTCAAGCACTCCTGCCTGCTGTTCCCGCCACCTGCGCACAATACTCCCAAGCCCGGGAGAAAAGCGCTTCGGGGTGGTGCTCTCTACAGGTCCTTGGAAGACCTCCCCGGCAGCCTCCAAAGGCCGGTTTGCAAGGACTCCTTCCTGCTGTTCCCGCCAGCCACGCACAATGCTCCCAAGCCCGGGAGAAAAGTGCTTCGGGGTGGTGCTCTCTCCGGGCCCTTGGAAGACGTCCCCGGCTGCCTCCAAAGGCCGGTTTGCAAGCACTCATGCCCGTTGTTCCCACCAGCCGCGCACAATGCTCCCAAGCCCGGGAGAAAAGCGCTTCGGGGTGGTGCTCACTCCGGGCCCTTGGAAGACGTCCCCGGCTGCCTCCAATGGCCAGTTTGAAAGCACTCATGCCCGCTGTTCCCACCAGCCACGCACAATGCTCCCAAGCCCGGGAGAAAAGCTTTTTGGGGTGGTGCTCACACCGGGCCCTGGAAGACCTCCCCGGCTGCCTCCAAAGGCCGGTTTTCAAGCACTCCTGCCTGCTGTTCCCGCCACCTGCGCACAATGCTCCCAAGCCCGGAAGAAAAGCGCTTCGGGGTGGTGCTCTCTACAGGCCCTTGGAAGACCTCCCCGGCTGCCTCCAAAGGCCGGTTTGCAAGGACTCCTTCCTGCTGTTCCCGCCAGCCACGCACAATGCTCCCAAGCCCGGGAGAAAAGCATTTAGGGGTGGTGCTCTCTACAGGCCCTTGGAAGACCTCCCCGGCTGCCTCCAATGGCCAGTTTGCAAGCACTCATGCCCGCTGTTCCCACCAGCCACGCACAATGCTCCCAAGCCCGGGAGAAAAGCTTTTTGGGGTGGTGCTCACACCGGGCCCTGGAAGACCTCCCCGGCTGCCTCCAAAGGCCGGTTTTCAAGCACTCCTGCCTGCTGTTCCCGCCACCTGCGCACAATGCTCCCAAGCCCGGGAGAGAAGCGCTTCGGGGTGGTGCTCTCTACAGGCCCTTGGAAGACCTCCCCGGCTGCCTCCAAAGGCCGGTTTGCAAGGACTCCTTCCTGCTGTTCCCGCCAGCCACGCACAATGCTCCCAAGCCCGGGAGAAAAGCATTTTGGGTTGGTGCTCTCTACAGGCCCTTGGAAGACCTCCCCGGCTGCTTCCAATGGCCAGTTTGCAAGCACTCATGCCCGCTGTTCCCACCAGCCGCGCACAATGCTCCCAAGCCCGGGAGAAAAGCTTTTTGGGGTGGTGCTCACACCGGGCCCTGGAAGACCTCCCCGGCTGCCTGCAAAGGCCGGTTTTCAAGCACTCCTGCCTGCTGTTCCCGCCACCCGCGCACAATGCTCCCAAGCCCGGGAGAAAAGCGCTTCGGGTTGGTGCTCTCTACAGGCCCTTGGAAGACCTCCCCGGCTGCCTCCAAAGGCCGGTTTGCAAGGACTCCTTCCTGCTGTTCCCGCCAGCCACGCACAATGCTCCCAAGCCCGGGAGAAAAGTGCTTCGGGGTGGTGCTCTCTCCGGGCTCTTGGAAGACGTCCCCGGCTGCCTCCAAAGGCCGGTTTGCAAGCACTCATGCCCGTTGTTCCCACCAGCCGCGCACAATGCTCCCAAGCCCGGGAGAAAAGCATTTTGGGGTGGTGCTCACTCCGGGCCCTTGGAAGACCTCTCCGGCTGCCTCCAAAGGCCAGTTTGCAAGCACTCCTGCCTGCTGTTCCCGCCAGGCACGCACAATGCTCCCAATTCCGTGAGAAAAGTGCTTCGGCATGGTGCTCTCTCCGGGCCCTTGGAAGACCTCCCAAGCTGCCTCCAAAGGCCGGCTTGCAAGCACTTCCGCCCGCTGTTCCCGCCAGCCTCGCACAATGCTCCCAAGCCCGGGAGAAAAGCGCTTCGGGGTGGTGTTCTCTCCGTGCCCATGGAGGACCTCCCTGGCTGGCCCCAAAGGCCGGTTTGCAAGCACTCCCACTCGCTGTTCCCGCCAGCCACGCACAATCCTCCAAAACCCCGGAGAAAAGCGCTTCGGGGTGGTGTTCTCTCCGTGCCCATGGAAGACCTCCCGGGGTGCCCCCAAAGGCCGGTTTGGAACCACTCCCACTCGCTGTTCCCGCCATCCGCGCAAATGTTCCAAGCCCGGGAGAAAAGCGCTTCTGGGTGGTGCTCTCTCCTGGCCCTTGGAAGACCTCCCCGGCTGCCTCCAAAGGCCGGTTTGCAAGCACTCCCGCCCGCTGTTCCCACCAGCCACGCACAATGCTCCCAAGCCCGGGAGAAAAGCATTTTGGGGTGGTGCTCACACCGGGCCCTGGAAGACCTCCCCGGCTGCCTCCAAAGGACGGTTTTCAAGCACTCCTGCCTGCTGTTCCCGCCACCCGCGCACAATGCTCCCAAGCCCGGGAGAAAAGCGCTTCGGGGTGGTGCTCTCTACAGGCCCTTCGAAAACCTCCCCGGCTGCCTCCAAAGGCCGGTTTGCAAGGACTCCTTCCTGCTGTTCCCGCCAGCCACGCACAATGCTCCCAAGCCCGGGAGAAAAGCATTTTGGGGTGGTGCTCACTCCGGGCCCTTGGAAGACTTCCCCGGCTGCCTCCAATGGCCAGTTTGCAAGCACTCATGGCCGCTGTTCCCACCAGCCGCGCACAATGCTCCCAAGCCCGGGAGAAAAGCTTTTTGGGGTGGTGCTCACACCGGGCCCTGGAAGACCTCCCCGGGTGCCTCCAAAGGCCGGTTTTCAAGCACTCCTGCCTTCTGTTCCCGCCACCTGCGCACAATGCTCCCAAGCCCGGGAGAAAAGCGCTTCGGGGTGGTGCTCTCTACAGGCCCTTGGAAGACCTCCCCGGCTGCCTCCAAAGGCCGGTTTGCAAGGACTCCTTCCTGCTGTTCCCGCCAGCCACGCACAATGCTCCCAAGCCCGGGAGAAAAGCATTTTGGGGTGGTGCTCTCTACAGGCCCTTGGAAGACCTCCCCGGCTGCCTCCAATGGCCAGTTTGAAAGCACTCATGCCCGCTGTTCCCACCAGCCGCGCACAATGCTCCCAAGCCCGGGAGAAAAGCTTTTTGGGGTGGTGCTCACACCGGGCCCTGGAAGACCTCCCTGGCTGCCTCCAAAGGCCGGTTTTCAAGCACTCCTGCCTGCTGTTCCCGCCACCTGCGCACAATGCTCCCAAGCCCGGGAGAAAAGCGCTTCGGGGTGGTGCTCTCTACAGGCCCTTGGAAGACCTCCCCGGCTGCCTCCAATGGTCAGTTTGCAAGCACTCATGCCCGCTGTTCCCACCAGCCGCGCACAATGCTCCAAAGCCCGGGAGAAAAGCTTTTTGGGGTGGTGCTCACACCGGGCCCTGGAAGACCTCCCCGGCTGCCTGCAAAGGCCGGTTTTCAAGCACTCCTGCCTGCTGTTCCCGCCACCTGCGCACAATACTCCCAAGCCCGGGAGAAAAGCGCTTCGGGGTGGTGCTCTCTACAGGTCCTTGGAAGACCTCCCCGGCAGCCTCCAAAGGCCGGTTTGCAAGGACTCCTTCCTGCTGTTCCCGCCAGCCACGCACAATGCTCCCAAGCCCGGGAGAAAAGTGCTTCGGGGTGGTGCTCTCTCCGGGCCCTTGGAAGACGTCCCCGGCTGCCTCCAAAGGCCGGTTTGCAAGCACTCATGCCCGTTGTTCCCACCAGCCGCGCACAATGCTCCCAAGCCCGGGAGAAAAGCGCTTCGGGGTGGTGCTCACTCCGGGCCCTTGGAAGACGTCCCCGGCTGCCTCCAATGGCCAGTTTGAAAGCACTCATGCCCGCTGTTCCCACCAGCCACGCACAATGCTCCCAAGCCCGGGAGAAAAGCTTTTTGGGGTGGTGCTCACACCGGGCCCTGGAAGACCTCCCCGGCTGCCTCCAAAGGCCGGTTTTCAAGCACTCCTGCCTGCTGTTCCCGCCACCTGCGCACAATGCTCCCAAGCCCGGAAGAAAAGCGCTTCGGGGTGGTGCTCTCTACAGGCCCTTGGAAGACCTCCCCGGCTGCCTCCAAAGGCCGGTTTGCAAGGACTCCTTCCTGCTGTTCCCGCCAGCCACGCACAATGCTCCCAAGCCCGGGAGAAAAGCATTTAGGGGTGGTGCTCTCTACAGGCCCTTGGAAGACCTCCCCGGCTGCCTCCAATGGCCAGTTTGCAAGCACTCATGCCCGCTGTTCCCACCAGCCACGCACAATGCTCCCAAGCCCGGGAGAAAAGCTTTTTGGGGTGGTGCTCACACCGGGCCCTGGAAGACCTCCCCGGCTGCCTCCAAAGGCCGGTTTTCAAGCACTCCTGCCTGCTGTTCCCGCCACCTGCGCACAATGCTCCCAAGCCCGGGAGAGAAGCGCTTCGGGGTGGTGCTCTCTACAGGCCCTTGGAAGACCTCCCCGGCTGCCTCCAAAGGCCGGTTTGCAAGGACTCCTTCCTGCTGTTCCCGCCAGCCACGCACAATGCTCCCAAGCCCGGGAGAAAAGCATTTTGGGTTGGTGCTCTCTACAGGCCCTTGGAAGACCTCCCCGGCTGCTTCCAATGGCCAGTTTGCAAGCACTCATGCCCGCTGTTCCCACCAGCCGCGCACAATGCTCCCAAGCCCGGGAGAAAAGCTTTTTGGGGTGGTGCTCACACCGGGCCCTGGAAGACCTCCCCGGCTGCCTGCAAAGGCCGGTTTTCAAGCACTCCTGCCTGCTGTTCCCGCCACCCGCGCACAATGCTCCCAAGCCCGGGAGAAAAGCGCTTCGGGTTGGTGCTCTCTACAGGCCCTTGGAAGACCTCCCCGGCTGCCTCCAAAGGCCGGTTTGCAAGGACTCCTTCCTGCTGTTCCCGCCAGCCACGCACAATGCTCCCAAGCCCGGGAGAAAAGTGCTTCGGGGTGGTGCTCTCTCCGGGCTCTTGGAAGACGTCCCCGGCTGCCTCCAAAGGCCGGTTTGCAAGCACTCATGCCCGTTGTTCCCACCAGCCGCGCACAATGCTCCCAAGCCCGGGAGAAAAGCATTTTGGGGTGGTGCTCACTCCGGGCCCTTGGAAGACCTCTCCGGCTGCCTCCAAAGGCCAGTTTGCAAGCACTCCTGCCTGCTGTTCCCGCCAGCCGCGCACAATGCTCCCAAGCCCGGGAGAAAAGCGCTTCGGGGTGGTGCTCTCTCCGGGCACTTTCAAGACCTCCCCGGCTGCCTCCAAAGGCCGGTTTGTAAGTACTCATTCCCGCTGCTTCCGCCAGCCACGCACAATGCTCCCAAGACCGGGAGAAAAGCATTTTGGGGTGGTGCTCTCTCCGGGCCCTTGGAAGACCTCCCGGGCTGCCTCCAAAGGCCGGTTTGCAAGCACTCATGTCCGCTGTTCCCGACAGCCACGCACAATGCTCCCAAGCCCGGGAGAAAAGCATTTTGGGGTGGTGATCAGTCCGGGCCCTTGGAAGACCTCCCCGGCTGCCTCCAAAGGACAGTTTGCAAGCATTCATGCCCGCTGTTCCCGCCAGCCGCGCACAATGCTCCCAAGACCGTGAGAAAAGCGCTTCGGGGTGGTGGTCTCTCCGGGACCATGGAGGACCTCCCCGGCTGCCCCCAAAGGCCGGTTTGCAAGCACTCCCACTCGCTGTTCCCGCCAGCCACACACAATGTTCCAAAACCCCAGAGAAAAGCGCTTCGGGGTGGTGCTCTCTCCGGGCCCTTGGAAGACTTCTCTGGCTGCCTCCAAAGGCCGGTTTGCAAGAATTCCCTCCCGCTGTCCCACCAGCCGCACACAATGCTCCAGAACCCGAGAGAAAAGCGCTTCGAGGTGGTGCTCTCTCCGGGCCCTTGGAAGACCTCCCCGGCTGCCTCCAATGGGCGGTATGCAAGCACTCATGCCCGCTCTTCCCACCAGCTATGCACAATGCTCCCAAGCATGGGAGAAAAGCATTTTGGGGTGGTGCTCACTCCTTGCCCTTGGAAGACCTCCGCGCCTGCCTCCAAAGGCCGGATTGCAAGCACTCCTGCCTGCTGTTCCCGCCACACGCGCACACTGCTCCCAAGCCCGGGAGAAAAGCGCATCGGGGTGGTGTTCTCTCCGGGCCCATGGAGGACCTCCCCGGCTGCCCCCAAAGGCCGGTTTGCAAGCATTCCCACTAGCTGTTCCCGCCAGCCACGCAAATGCTCCCAAGCCCGGGAGAAAAGCATTTTGGGGTGGTGCTCTCTCTGGGCCCTTGCCCCTGTGCCTCGGGGCCAGGCAGGGGGTCCACACGCCGAGGCAAAGTCAGAACCACATGCACACGTCTGTTCCTGTCCCCTGCACCGGAAGAGAGCTCGGGGGAGCCAGAGTCTGTCAGGCAGCTGCTGGGCTGGCGGCCTGTGTGGGAAGGGGCAGAGCCGACCTAGGGGCAAGTTGGGCCTCTTGCTCTCCCTGCTGCCCTGAGGCTGCTGGGCCAAAGAGGTCTTGGACATCCAGCCCCTTGCTGGTCCCTTCCATCTGAGGAGGCCCTCTGAGCTCCAACACCTTGCAGTGTGGAGACAGCCCCTGCCAGCAACCTCCTCTCCAAGGAGGCCTCAACCGAGGCCTAGTCCCAGGGAAAGGCACCAGCGGGGATGAACCTGGGGAGGCGCCCGGGAATGTCTGGACCCAGTCCCCGCAGCCTGCCCCTTGGTGGGGCAGTACCCCCGGAGGCCAGGAAGGTCTGGGCAAGGTTGGCCTGGGGCAGGGGCCCTGCTGGGTCCTGCCCCTGGCCTGTGGGGCCTCTGAGCATGAGCGGCCCTCTCCTGCTGGAAGACCTCCCCGGCTGCCTCCAAAGGCCAATTTGCCAACACTCGCGCCCGCTGTTCCCGCCAGGCACGCACAATGCTCCCAAGCCCGGGAAAAAAGCGCTTCGGGGTGGTGGTCTCTCCGGGCCCCTGCCCCTGAGCCTGGGGGCCAGGCAGCGGATCCACAGTCCCAGGCCAAGGCAGAACCACATGCACACGTCTGTTCCTGCCCCCTTCACCGGCAGAGAGCTGGGGGGAGCCAGAGTCTGTCAGGCAGCTGCTGGATTGGCTGCCTGTGTGGGAAGGGGCAGAGCCG
The DNA here is from genome assembly GCF_033118175.1 of Dama dama. Taxonomy (NCBI): domain Eukaryota; kingdom Metazoa; phylum Chordata; class Mammalia; order Artiodactyla; family Cervidae; genus Dama; species Dama dama. The sequence goes on from NW_026870974.1 coordinate 892,416, forward strand.
ACCTAGGGGCAAGTTGGGCCTCTTCCTCTCCCTGCTGCCCTGAGGCTGCTGGGCCAAAGAGGTCTTGGCCATCCAGCCCCTTGCTGGTCCCTTCCCTCTGACGAGGCCCTCTGAGCTCCAGCACCTTGCAGTGTGGAGACAGCCCCTGCCAGCAACCTCCTCTCCAAGGAGGCCTCAACCGAGGCCTAGGCCCAGGGGAAAGGCACCAGCGGGGATGAGACTGGGGAGGCGCCCGGGCATGACTGGACCCAGTCCCCGCAGCCTGCCCCTTGGTGGGGCAGTACCCCCGAAGGCCAGGAAGGTCTGGGCAAGGCTGGCCAGGGGCAGGGGCCCTGCTGGGGCCTACCCCTGTCCTGTGGGGCCTCTGAGCACAACCGGCCCTCTCCCACTGGAAGACCTCCCCGGCTGCCTCCAAAGGCCGGTTTGCCAACACTCCCGCCCGCTGTTCTCGCCAGGCACGCACAATTCTCCCAAGCCCGGGAGAAAAGCGCTTCGGTGTGTTGCTCTCTCCGGGCCCTTGCCCCTGAGTGTGGGGGCCAGGCAGTGGTTCCACACTCCCAGACCAAGGCAGAACCACATGCACACGTCTGTTCCTGACCCCTGCACCGGCAGAGAGCTCGGGGGAGCCAGAGTCTGTCAGGCAGCTGCTGGGCTGGCCGCCTGTGTGGGAAGGGGCAGAGCCGACCTAGGGGCAAGTTGGGCCTCTTCCTCTCCCTGCTGCCCTGAGGCTGCTGGGCCAAAGAGGTCTTGGGCATCCAGCCCCTTGCTGGTCCCTTCCCTCTGTCGAGGCCCTCTGAGCTCCAGCACCTTGCAGTGTGGACACAGCCCCTGCCAGCAACCTCCTCTCCAAGGAGGCCTCAACCGAGGCCTAGGCCCAGGGGAAAGGCACCAGCGGGGATGAGCCAGTGGAGGCGCACGGGCATGTCTGGACCCAGTCCCCGCAACCTGCCCCTTGGTGGGGCAGTACCCCCGGAGGCCAGGAAGGTCTGGGCAACGCTGCCAGGGGCAGGGGCCCTGCTGGGGCTGCCCCTGGCCTGTGGGGCGTCTGAGCACAACCGGCACTCTCCCGCTGGAAGACCTGCCCGGCTGCCTCCAAAGGCCGGTTAACAAGCGCTCCCGCCCACTGTTCCCAGCAGGCGTGCACAATGCTCCCAAGCCCGGGAGAAAAGCGCTTCGGGGTGGTGCTCTCTCCGGGCCCTTGCCCCTGAGCCTGGGGGCAAGGCAGGGTGTCCACACTCCCAGGACAAGGCAGAACCACATGCACACGTCTGATCTGCCCCCTGCACCGGCAGAGAGCTCGGGGGAGCCAGAGTCTGTCAGGCAGCTGCTGGGCTGGCCGCCTGTGTGGGAAGGGGCAGAGCCGACCTAGGGGCAAGTTGGGCCTCTTGCTCTCCCTGCTGCCCTGAGGCTGGTGGGCCAAAGAGGTCTTGTGCATCCAGCCCCTTGCTTGTCCCTTCCCTCTGACGAGGCCCTCTGAGCTCCAGCACCTTGCAGTGTTGAGACAGCACCTGCCAGCAATCTCCTCTCCAAGGAGGCCTCAACCGAGGCCTAGGCCCAGGGAAAAGGCACCAGCGGGGTTGAGCCAGGGGAGGCGCCCGGGCATGTCTGGACCCTGTCCCCGCAGCCTGCCCCTTAGTGGGGCAGTACCCCCGGAGGCCAGTAAGGTCTGCGCAAGGCTGGCCAGGGGCAGGGGACCTGCTGGGTCCTGCCCCTGGCCTGTGAGGCCTCTGAGCACAACCGGCCCTCTCCCACTGGAAGACCTCCACGGCTGCCTCCAACGTCCTGTTTGCAAACACTCCCGCCCGCTGTTCACGCCAGGCTCGCACAATGCTCCCAAGCCCGGGAGAAAAGCGCTTCGGGGTGGTGCTCTCTCCGGGCCCTTGCCCCTGAGCCTGGGGGCAAGGCGGGGGGAACACACTCCCAGGCCAAGGCAGAACCACATGCCCACGTCTGTTCCTGTCCCCTGCACCGGCAGAGAGCTTGGGGGAGCCAGAGTCTGTCAGGCAGCTGCTGGGTTGGCCGCCTGTGTGGGAAGGGGCAGAGCCGCCCTAGGGGCAAGTTGGGCCTCTTGCTCTCCCTGCTGCCCTGAGGCTGCTGGGCCAAAGACGTCTTGGGCATCCAGCCCCTTACTGGTCCCTTCCCTCTGACGAGGCCCTCTGAGCTCCAGCACCTTGCAGTGTGGAGACAGCCCCTGCCAGCAACCTCCTCTCCAAGGAGGCCTCAACCGAGGCCTAGGCCCAGGGGAAAGGCACCAGCGGGGATGAGCCTGGGGAGGCGCCCGGGCATGTCTGGACCCAGTCCCCGCAGCCTGCCCCTTGGTGGGGCAGTACCCCCGGAGGCCAGGAAGGTCTGGGCAAGGCTGCCAGGGGCAGGGACACTGCTGGGTCCTGCCCCTGGCCTGTGGGGCGTCTGAGCACAACCGGCACTCTCCCGCTGGAAGACCTCCCCGTCTGCCTCGAAAGGCCGGTTTGCAAGCACTCCCGCCCGCTGTTCCCGCCAGGCACGCACAATGCTCCCAAGCCCGGGAGAAAAGCGCTTCGGGGTGGTGCTCTCACCGGGCCCTTGCCCCTGAGCCTGGGGGCCAGGCAGGGGGAACACACTCCCAGGCCAAGGCAGAATGACATGTACAGGTCTGTTCCTGCCCCCTACACCGGCAGAGAGCTCGGGGGAGCCAGAGACTGCCAGGCTGTTGCTGGGCTGGCCGCCTGTGTGGGACGGGGCAGAGCCGACCTAGGGGCAAGTTGGGCCTCTTGCTCTCCCTGCTGCCCTGAGGCTGCTGGGTCAAAGAGGTCTTGGGCATCCAGCCCTTTGCTGGTCCCTTCCCTCTGACGAGGCCCTCTGATCTCCAGCACCTTGCAGTGTGGAGACAGACCCTGCCAGCAACCTCCTCTCCAAGGAGGCCTCAACCGAGGCCTAGGCCCAGGGGAAAGGCACCAGCGGGGATGAGCCTGGGGAGGCGCCCGGGCATGTCTGGACCCAGTCCCCGCAGCCTGCCCCTTGGTGGGGCAGTACCCCCGGAGGCCAGGAAGGTCTGGGCAAGGCTGGCCAGGGTCAGGGGCCCTGCTGGGTCCTGCCCCTGGCCTGTGGGGCCTCTGAGCACAACCGGCCCTCTCCCACTGGAAGACCTCCCCGGCTGCCTCCAAAGTCCTGTTTGCAAACACTCCCGCCCGCTGTTCACGCCAGGCTCGCACAATGCTCCCAAGCCCGGGAGAAAAGCGCATTGGGGTGGTTCTCTCTCCGGGCCCTTGCCCCTGAGCCTGGGGGCAAGGCACGGGGAACACACTCCCTGGCCAAGGCAGAACCACATGCCCACGTCTGTTCCTGTCCCCTGCACCGGCAGAGAGCTCGGGGGAGCCAGAGTCTCTCAGGCAGGTGCTGGGCTGGCCGCCTGTGTGGGAAGGGGCAGAGCCGACCTAAGGGCAAGTTGGGCCTCTTGCTCTCCCTGCTGCCCTGAGGATGCTGGGCCAAAGAGGTCTTGGGCATCCAGCCCCTAACTGGTCCCTTCCCTCTGACGAGGCCCTCTGAGCTCCAGCACCTTGCAGTGTGGAGACAGCCCCTGCCAGCAACCTCCTCTCCAAGGAGGCCTCAACCGAGGCCTAGGCCCAGGGGAAAGGCACCAGCGGGGATGAGCCTGGGGAGGCGCCCGGGCATGTCTGGACCCAGTCCCCGCAGCCTGCCCCTTGGTGGGGCAGTACCCCTGGAGGCCAGGAATGTCTGGGCAAGGCTGACCAGGGGCAGGGGCCCTGCTGGGTCCTGCCCCTGGCCTGTGGGGCCTCTGAGCACAACCGGCCCTCTCCCACTGGAAGACCTCCCCGGCTGCCTCCAAAGGCCGTTTTGCACGCACCTCCGCCCAGTGTTCCCACCAAGCGCGCACAATGCTCCCAAGCCCGGGAGAAAAGCGCTTCGGGGTGGTGCTCTCTCCGGGCCCTTGCCCCTGAGCCTGGGGGCCAGGAAGGGGGTCCACACTCCCAGACCAAGGCCGAACCACATGCACACGTCTGTTCCTGACCCCTGCACCGGCAGAGAGCTCGGGGGAGCCAGAGTCTGTCAGGCAGCTGCTGGGTTGGCTGCCTGTGTGGGAAGGGGCAGAGCCGACCTAGGGGCAAGTTGGGCCTCTTGCTCTCCCTGCTGCCCTGAGGCTGCTGGGCCAAAGAGGTCTTGGGCATCCAGCCCCTTGCTGGTCCCTTCCCGCTGACGAGGCCCTCTGAGCTCCAGCACCTTGCAGTGTGGAGACAGCCCCTGCCAGCAACCTCCTCTCCAATGAGGCATCAACCGAGGCCTATGCCCAGGGGAAAGGCACCAGCGGGGATGAGCCTGGGGAGGCGCCCAGGCATGTCTGGACCCAGTCCCCGCAGCCTGCCCCTTGGTGGGGCAGTACCCCCGGAGGCCAGGAAGGTCTGGGCAAGGCTGGCCAGGGGCAGGGGACCTGCTGCGTCCTGCCCCTGGCCTGTGAGGCCTCTGAGCACAACCGGCCCTCTCCCACTGGTAGACCTCCACGGCTGCCTCCAAAGTCCTGTTTGCAAACACTCCCGCCCGCTGTTCACGCCAGGCTCGCACAATGCTCCCAAGCCCGGGAGAAAAGCGCATTGGGGTGGTGCTCTCTCCGGGCCCTTGCCCCTGAGCCTGGGGGCAAGGCAGGGGGAACACACTCCCAGGCCAAGGCAGAACCACATGCCCACGTCTGTTCCTGTCCCCTGCACCGGCAGAGAGCTTGGGGGAGCCAGAGTCTGTCAGGCAGCTGCTGGGTTGGCCGCCTGTGTGGGAAGGGGCAGAGCCGCCCTAGGGGCAAGTTGGGCCTCTTGCTCTCCCTGCTGCCCTGAGGCTGCTGGGCCAAAGACGTCTTGGGCATCCAGCCCCTTACTGGTCCCTTCCCTCTGACGAGGCCCTCTGAGCTCCAGCACCTTGCAGTGTGGAGACAGCCCCTGCCAGCAACCTCCTCTCCAAGGAGGCCTCAACCGAGGCCTAGGCCCAGGGGAAAGGCACCAGCGGGGATGAGCCTGGGGAGGCGCCCGTGCATGTCTGGACCCAGTCCCCGCAGCCTGCCCCTTGGTGGGGCAGTACCCCTGGAGGCCAGGAATGTCTGGGCAAGGCTGACCAGGGGCAGGGGCCCTGCTGGGTCCTGCCCCTGGCCTGTGGGGCCTCTGAGCACAACCGGCCCTCTCCCACTGGAAGACCTCCCCGGCTGCCTCCAAAGGCCGTTTTGCACGCACCTCCGCCCACTGTTCCCACCAAGCGCGCACAATGCTCCCAAGCCCGGGAGAAAAGCGCTTCGGGGTGGTGCTCTCTCCGGGCCCTTGCCCCTGAGCCTGGGGGCCAGGAAGGGGGTCAACACTCCCAGACCAAGGCAGAACCACATGCACACGTCTGTTCCTGACCCCTGCACCGGCAGAGAGCTCGGGGGAGCCAGAGTCTGTCAGGCAGCTGCTGGGTTGGCTGCCTGTGTGGGAAGGGGCAGAGCCGACCTAGGGGCAAGTTGGGCCTCTTGCTCTCCCTGCTGCCCTGAGGCTGCTGGGCCAAAGAGGTCTTGGGCATCCAGCCCCTTGCTGGTCCCTTCCCGCTGACGAGGCCCTCTGAGCTCCAGCACCTTGCAGTGTGGAGACAGCCCCTGCCAGCAACCTCCTCTCCAAGGAGGCATCAACCGAGGCCTATGCCCAGGGGAAAGGCACCAGCGGGGATGAGCCTGGGGAGGCGCCCAGGCATGTCTGGACCCAGTCCCCGCAGCCTGCCCCTTGGTGGGGCAGTACCCCCGGAGGCCAGGAAGGTCTGGGCAAGGCTGGCCAGGGGCAGGGGACCTGCTGGGTCCTGCCCCTGGCCTGTGAGGCCTCTGAGCACAACCGGCCCTCTCCCACTGGTAGACCTCCACGGCTGCCTCCAAAGTCCTGTTTGCAAACACTCCCGCCCGCTGTTCACGCCAGGCTCGCACAATGCTCCCAAGCCCGGGAGAAAAGCGCATTGGGGTGGTGCTCTCTCCGGGCCCTTGCCCCTGAGCCTGGGGGCAAGGCAGGGGGAACACACTCCCAGGCCAAGGCAGAACCACATGCCCACGTCTGTTCCTGTCCCCTGCACCGGCAGAGAGCTTGGGGGAGCCAGAGTCTGTCAGGCAGCTGCTGGGTTGGCCGCCTGTGTGGGAAGGGGCAGAGCCGCCCTAGGGGCAAGTTGGGCCTCTTGCTCTACCTGCTGCCCTGAGGCTGCTGGGCCAAAGACGTCTTGGGCATCCAGCCCCTTACTGGTCCCTTCCCTCTGACGAGGCCCTCTGAGCTCCAGCACCTTGCAGTGTGGAGACAGCCCCTGCCAGCAACCTCCTCTCCAAGGAGGCCTCAACCGAGGCCTAGGCCCAGGGGAAAGGCACCAGCGGGGATGAGCCTGGGGAGGCGCCCGGGCATGTCTGGACCCAGTCCCCGCAGCCTGCCCCTTGGTGGGGCAGTACCCCCGGAGGCCAGGAAGGTCTGGGCAAGGCTGGCCAGGGGCAGGGGCCCTGCTGCGTCCTGCCCCTGGCCTGTGGGTCCTCTGAGCACAACCGGCCCTCTCCCACTGGAAGACCTCCCCGGCTGCCTCCAAAGGCCGGTTTGCAAGCGCTCCCGCCCACTGTTCCCAGCAGGCGTGCACAATGCTCCCAAGCCCGGGAGAAAAGCGCTTCAGGGTGGTGCTCTCTCCGGGCCCTTGCCCCTGAGCCTGGGGGCAAGGCAGGGTGTCCACACTCCCAGGCCAAGGCAGAACCACATGCACACGTCTGATCTGCCCCCTGCACCGGCAGAGAGCTCGGGGGAGCCAGAGTCTGTCAGGCAGCTGCTGGGCTGGCCGCCTGTGTGGGAAGGGGCAGAGCCGACCTAGGGGCAAGTTGGGCCTCTTGCTCTCCCTGCTGCCCTGAGGCTGCTGGGCCAAAGAGGTCTTGGGCATCCAGCCCCTTGCTGGTCCCTTCCCTCTGACGAGGCCCTCTGAGCTCCAGCACCTTGCAGTGTGGAGACAGCCCCTGCCAGCAACCTCCTCTCCAAGGAGGCCTCAACCGAGGCCTAGGCCCAGGGGAAAGGCACCAGCGGGGATGAGCCTGGGGAGGCGCCCGGGCATGTCTGGACCCAGTCCCCGCAGCCTGCCCCTTGGTGGGGCAGTACCCCCGGAGGCCAGGAAGGTCTGGGCAAGGCTGTCAGGGGCAGGGACACTGCTGGGTCCTGCCCCTGGCCTGTGGGGCGTCTGAGCACAACCGGCACTCTCCCGCTGTAAGACCTCCCCGTCTGCCTCGAAAGGCCGGTTTGCAGCACTCCCGCACGCTGTTCCCGCCAGGCACGCACAATGCTCCCAAGCCCGGGAGAAAAGCGCTTCGGGGTGGTGCTCTCACCGGGCCCTTGCCCCTGAGCCTGGGGGCCAGGCAGGGGGAACACACTCCCAGGCCAAGGCAGAACGACATGCACAGGTCTGTTCCTGCCCCCTACACCGGCAGAGAGCTCGGGGGAGCCAGAGACTGCCAGGCTGCTGCTGGGCTGGCCGCCTGTGTGGGACGGGGCAGAGCCGACCTAGGGGCAAGTTGGGCCTCTTGCTCTCCCTGCTGCCCTGAGGCTGCTGGGTCAAAGAGGTCTTGGGCATCCAGCCCTTTGCTGGTCCCTTCCCTCTGACGAGGCCCTCTGATCTCCAGCACCTTGCAGTGTGGAGACAGCCCCTGCCAGCAACCTCCTCTCCAAGGAGGCCTCAACCGAGGCCTAGGCCCAGGGGAAAGGCACCAGCGGGGATGAGCCTAGGGAGGCACCCGGGCATGTCTGGACCCAGTCCCCGCAGCCTGCCCCTTGGTGGGGCAGTACCCCCGGAGGCCAGGAAGGTCTGGGCAAGGCTGGCCAGGGTCAGGGGCCCTGCTGGGTCCTGCCCCTGGCCTGTGGGGCCTCTGAGCACAACCGGCCCTCTCCCACTGGAAGACCTCCCCGGCTGCCTCCAAAGTCCTGTTTGCAAACACTCCCGCCCGCTGTTCACGCCAGGCTCGCACAATGCTCCCAAGCCCGGGAGAAAAGCGCATTGGGGTGGTTCTCTCTCCGGGCCCTTGCCCCTGAGCCTGGGGGCAAGGCACGGGGAACAAACTCCCTGGCCAAGGCAGAACCACATGCCCACGTCTGTTCCTGTCCCCTGCACCGGCAGAGAGCTCGGGGGAGCCAGAGTCTCTCAGGCAGGTGCTGGGCTGGCCGCCTGTGTGGGAAGGGGCAGAGCCGACCTAGGGGCAAGTTGGGCCTCTTGCTCTCCCTGCTGCCCTGAGGCTGCTGGGCCAAAGAGGTCTTGGGCATCCAGCCCCTAACTGGTCCCTTCCCTCTGACGAGGCCCTCTGAGCTCCAGCACCTTGCAGTGTGGAGACAGCCCCTGCCAGCAACCTCCTCTCCAAGGAGGCCTCAACCGAGGCCTAGGCCCAGGGGAAAGGCACCAGCGGGGATGAGCCTGGGGAGGCGCCCGGGCATGTCTGGACCCAGTCCCCGCAGCCTGCCCCTTGGTGGGGCAGTACCCCTGGAGGCCAGGAAGGTCTGGGCAAGGCTGACCAGGGGCAGGGGACCTGCTGGGTCCTGCCCCTGGCCTGTGGGGCCTCTGAGCACAACCGGCCCTCTCCCACTGGAAGACCTCCCCGTCTGCCTCCAAAGGCCGTTTTGCACGCACCTCCGCCCACTGTTCCCACCAAGCGCGCACAATGCTCCCAAGCCCGGGAGAAAAGCGCTTCGGGGTGGTGCTCTCTCCGGGCCCTTGCCCCTGAGCCTGGGGGCCAAGAAGTGGGTCCACACTCCCAGACCAAGGCAGAACCACATGCACACGTCTGTTCCTGACCCCTGCACCGGCAGAGAGCTCGGGGGAGCCAGAGTCTGTCAGGCAGCTGCTGGGTTGGCTGCCTGTGTGGGAAGGGGCAGAGCCGACCTAGGGGCAAGTTGGGCCTCTTGCTCTCCCTGCTGCCCTGAGGCTGCTGGGCCAAAGAGGTCTTGGGCATCCAGCCCCTTGCTGGTCCCTTCCCGCTGACGAGGCCCTCTGAGCTCCAGCACCTTGCAGTGTGGAGACAGCCCCTGCCAGCAACCTCCTCTCCAAGGAGGCATCAACCGAGGCCTATGCCCAGGGGAAAGGCACCAGCGGGGATGAGCCTGGGGAGGCGCCCAGGCATGTCTGGACCCAGTCCCCGCAGCCTGCCCCTTGGTGGGGCAGTACCCCCGGAGGCCAGGAAGGTCTGGGCAAGGCTGGCCAGGGGCAGGGGACCTGCTGGGTCCTGCCCCTGGCCTGTGAGGCCTCTGAGCACAACCGGCCCTCTCCCACTGGTAGACCTCCACGGCTGCCTCCAAAGTCCTGTTTGCAAACACTCCGGCCCGCTGTTCACGCCAGGCTCGCACAATGCTCCCAAGCCCGGGAGAAAAGCGCATTGGGGTGGTGCTCTCTCCGGGCCCTTGCCCCTGAGCCTGGGGGCAAGGCAGGGGGAACACACTCCCAGGCCAAGGCAGAACCACATGCCCACGTCTGTTCCTGTCCCCTGCACCGGCAGAGAGCTTGGGGGAGTCAGAGTCTGTCAGGCAGCTGCTGGGTTGGCCGCCTGTGTGGGAAGGGGCAGAGCCGCACTAGGGGCAAGTTGGGCCTCTTGCTCTCCCTGCTGCCCTGAGGCTGCTGGGCCAAAGACGTCTTGGGCATCCAGCCCCTTACTGGTCCCTTCCCTCTGACGAGGCCCTCTGAGCTCCAGCACCTTGCAGTGTGGAGACAGCCCCTGCCAGCAACCTCCTCTCCAAGGAGGCCTCAACCGAGGCCTAGGCCCAGGGGAAAGGCACCAGCGGGGATGAGCCTGGGGAGGCGCCCGGGCATGTCTGGACCCAGGCCCCGCAGCCTGCCCCTTGGTGGGGCAGTACCCCCGGAGGCCAGGAAGGTCTGGGCAAGGCTGGCCAGGGGCAGGGGCCCTGCTGCGTCCTGCCCCTGGCCTGTGGGTCCTCTGAGCACAACCGGCCCTCTCCCACTGGAAGACCTCCCCGGCTGCCTCCAAAGGCCGGTTTGCAAGCGCTCCCGCCCACTGTTCCCAGCAGGCGTGCACAATGCTCCCAAGCCCGGGAGAAAAGCGCTTCAGGGTGGTGCTCTCTCCGGGCCCTTGCCCCTGAGCCTGGGGGCAAGGCAGGATGTCCACACTCCCAGGACAAGGCAGAACCACATGCACACGTCTGATCTGCCCCCTGCACCGGCAGAGAGCTCGGGAGAGCCAGAGTCTGTCAGGCAGCTGCTGGGCTGGCCGCCTGTGTGGGAAGGGGCAGAGCCGACCTAGGGGCAAGTTGGGCCTCTTGCTCTCCCTGCTGCCCTGAGGCTGCTGGGTCAAAGAGGTCTTGGGCATCCAGCCCTTTGCTGGTCCCTTCCCTCTGACGAGGCCCTCTGATCTCCAGCACCTTGCAGTGTGGAGACAGCCCCTGCCAGCAACCTCCTCTCCAAGGAGGCCTCAACCGAGGCCTAGGCCCAGGGGAAAGGCACCAGCGGGGATGAGCCTGGGGAGGCGCCCGGGCATGTCTGGACCCAGTCCCCGCAGCCTGCCCCTTGGTGGGGCAGTACCCCCGGAGGCCAGGAAGGTCTGGGCAAGGCTGCCAGGGGCAGGGACACTGCTGGGTCCTGCCCCTGGCCTGTGGGGCGTCTGAGCACAACCGGCACTCTCCCGCTGGAAGACCTCCCCGTCTGCCTCGAAAGGCCGGTTTGCAAGCACTCCCGCCCGCTGTTCCCGCCAGGCACGCACAATGCTCCCAAGCCCGGGAGAAAAGCACTTCGGGGTGGTGCTCTCACCGGGCCCTTGCCCCTGAGCCTGGGGGCCAGGCAGGGGGAACACACTCCCAGGCCAAGGCAGAACGACATGCACACGTCTGTTCCTGCCCCCTACACCGGCAGAGAGCTCGGGGGAGCCAGAGACTGCCAGGCTGCTGCTGGGCTGGCCGCCTGTGTGGGACGGGGCAGAGCCGACCTAGGGGCAAGTTGGGCCTCTTGCTCTCCCTGCTGCCCTGAGGCTGCTGGGTCAAAGAGGTCTTGGGCATCCAGCCCTTTGCTGGTCCCTTCCCTCTGACGAGGCCCTCTGATCTCCAGCACCTTGCAGTGTGGAGACAGCCCCTGCCAGCAACCTCCTCTCCAAGGAGGCCTCAACCGAGGCCTAGGCCCAGGGGAAAGGCACCAGCGGGGATGAGCCTGGGGAGGCGCCCGGGCATGTCTGGACCCAGTCCCCGCAGCCTGCCCCTTGGTGGGGCAGTACCCCCGGAGGCCAGGAAGGTCTGGGCAAGGCTGGCCAGGGTCAGGGGCCCTGCTGGGTCCTGCCCCTGGCCTGTGGGGCCTCTGAGCACAACCGGCCCTCTCCCACTGGAAGACCTCCCCGGCTGCCTCCAAAGTCCTGTTTGCAAACACTCCCGCCCGCTGTTCACGCCAGGCTCGCACAATGCTCCCAAGCCCGGGAGAAAAGCGCATTGGGGTGGTTCTCTCTCCGGGCCCTTGCCCCTGAGCCTGGGGGCAAGGCACGGGGAACACACTCCCTGGCCAAGGCAGAACCACATGCCCACGTCTGTTCCTGTCCCCTGCACCGGCAGAGAGCTTGGGGGAGCCAGAGTCTGTCAGGCAGCTGCTGGGTTGGCCGCCTGTGTGGTAAGGGGCAGAGCCGACCTAGGGGCAAGTTGGGCCTCTTACTCTCCCTGCTGCCCTGAGGCTGCTGGGCCAAAGACGTCTTGGGCATCCAGCCCCTTACTGGTCCCTTCCCTCTGACGAGGCCCTCTGAGCTCCAGCACCTTGCAGGGTGGAGACAGCCCCTGCCAGCAACCTCCTCTCCAAGGAGGCCTCAACCGAGGCCTAGGCCCAGGGGAAAGGCACCAACGGGGATGAGCCAGGGGAGGCGCCCGGGCATGTCTGGACCCAGGCCCCGCAGCCTGCCCCTTGGTGGGGCAGTATCCCCGGAGGCCAGGAAGGTCTGGGCAAGGCTGGCCAGGGGCAGGGGCCCTGCTGCGTCCTGCCCCTGGCCTGTGGGGCCTCTGAGCACAACCGGCCCTCTCCCACTGGAAGACCTCCCCGGCTGTCTCCAAAGGCAGGTTTGCAAGCGCGCCCGCCCACTGTTCCCAGCAGGCGTGGACAATGCTCCCAAGCCCGGGAGAAAAGCGCTTCAGGGTGGTGCTCTCTCCGGGCCCTTGCCCCTGAGCCTGGGGGCAAGGCAGGGTGTCCACACTCCCAGGACAAGGCAGAACCACATGCACACGTCTGATCTGCCCCCTGAACCGGCCAGAGCTCGGGGGAGCCAGAGTCTGTCAGGCAGCTGCTGGTTTGGCCGCCTGTGTGGGAAGGGGCAAAGCCGACCTAGGGGCAAGTTGGGCCTCTTGCTCTCCCTGCTGCCCTGAGGCTGCTGGGCCAAAGAGGTCTTGGCCATCCAGCCCCTTGCTGGTCCCTTCCCTCTGACGAGGCCCTCTGAGCTCCAGCACCTTGCAGTGTGGAGACAGCCCCGGCCAGCAACCTCCTCTCCAAGGAGGCCTCAACCGAGGCCTAGGCCCAGGGGAAAGGCACCAGCGGGGATGAGCCTGGGGAGGCGCCCGGGCATGACTGGACCCAGTCCCCGCAGCCTGCCCCTTGGTGGGGCAGTACCCCCAGAGGCCAGGAAGGTCTGGGCAAGGCTGGCCAGGGTCAGGGGCCCTGCTGGGTCCTGCCCCTGGCCTGTGGGGCCTCTGAGCACAACCGGCCCTCTCCCACTGGAAGACCTCCCCGGCTGCCTCCAAAGGCCGGTTTGCCAACACTCCCGCCCGCTGTTCTCGCCAGGCACGCATAATTCTCCCAAGCCCGGGAGAAAAGCGCTTAGGTGTGTTGCTCTCTCCGGGCCCTTGCCCCTGAGTGTGGCGGCCAGGCAGTGGTTCCACACTCCCAGACCAAGGCAGAACCACATGCACACGTCTGTTTCTGACCCCTGCACCGGCAGAGAGCTCGGGGGAGCCAGAGTCTGTCAGGCAGCTGCTGGGCTGGCCGCCTGTGTGGGAAGGGGCAGAGCCGACCTAGGGGCAAGTTGGGCCTCTTGCTCTCCCTGCTGCCCTGAGGCTGCTGGGCCAAAGAGGTCTTGGGCATCCAGCCCCTTGCTGGTCCCTTCCCTCTGACGAGGCCCTCTGAGCTCCAGCACCTTGCAGTGTGGAGACAGCCCCTGCCAGCAACCTCCTCTCCAAGGAGGCCTCAACCGAGGCCTAGGCCCAGGGGAAAGGCACCAGCGGGGATGAGCCAGTGGAGGCGCACGGGCATGTCTGGACCCAGTCCCCGCAGCCTGCCCCTTGGTGGGGCAGTACCCCCGGAGGCCAGGAAGGTCTGGGCAAGGCTGCCAGGGGCAGGGACACTGCTGGGGCTGCCCCTGGCCTGTGGGGCGTCTGAGCACAACCGGCCCTCTCCCGCTGGAAGACCTCCCCGGCTGCCTCCAAAGGCCGGTTAACAAGCGCTCCCGCCCACTGTTCCCAGCAGGCGTGCGCAATGCTCCCAAGCCCGGGAGAAAAGCGCTTCGGGGTGGTGCTCTCTCCGGGCTCTTGCCCCTGAGCCTGGGGGCCAGGCAGTTGGAACACACTCCCAGGCCAAAGCAGAACGACATGCACACGTCTGTTCCTGCCCCCTACACCGGCAGAGAGCTCGGGGGAGCCAGAGACTGTCAGGCTGCTGCTGGGCTGGCTGCCTGTGTGGGACGGGGCAGAGCCGACCTAGGGGCAAGTTGGGCCTCTTGCTCTCCCTGCTGCCCTGAGGCTGCTGGGTCAAAGAGGTCTTGGGCATCCAGCCCTTTGCTGGTCCCTTCCCTCTGACGAGGCCCTCTGAGCTCCAGCACCTTGCAGTGTGGAGATAGCCCCTGCCAGCAACCTCCTCTCCAAAGAGGCCTCAACCGAGGCCTACGCCCAGGGGAAAAGCACCAGCGGGGATGATCCTGGGGAGGCGCACGGACATGTCTGGACCCAGTCCCCGCAGCCTGCCCCTTGGTGGGGCAGTACCCCCGGAGGCCAGGAAGGTCTGGGCAAGGCTGGCCAGGGGCAGGGACCCTGCTGGGTCCTGCCCCTGGCCTGTGAGGCCTCTGAGCACAACCAGCCCTCTCCCACTGGAAGACCTCCCCAGCTGCATCCAAAGTCCTGTTTGCAAACACTCCCGCCCGCTGTTCACGCCAGGCTCGCACAATGCTCCCAAGCCCGGGAGAAAAGCGCTTCGGGGTGGTGCTCTCTCCGGGCCCTTGCCCCTGAGCCTGGGGGCAAGGCAGGGGGAACACACTCCCAGACCAAGGCAGAACCACATGCACACGTCTCTTCCTGTCCCCTGCACCGGCAGAGAGCTCGGGGGAGCCAGAGTCTCTCAGGCAGGTGCTGGGCTGGCCGCCTGTGTGGGAAGGGGCAGAGCCGACCTAGGGGCAAGTTGGGCCTCTTGCTCTCCCTGCTGCCCTGAGGCTGCTGGGCCAAAGAGGTCTTGGGCATCCAGCCCCTAACTGGTCCCTTCCCTCTGACGAGGCCCTCTGAGCTCCAGCACCTTGCAGTGTGGAGACAGCACCTGCCAGCAATCTCCTCTCCAAGGAGGCCTCAACTGAGGCCTAGGCCCAGGGAAAAGGCACCAGCGGGGTTGATCCAGGGGAGGCGCCCGGGCATGTCTGGACCCTGTCCCCGCAGCCTGCCCCTTGGTGGGGCAGTACCCCCGGAGGCCAGGAAGGTCTAGGCAAGGCTGGCCAGGGGCAGGGGCCCTGCTGGGTCCTGCCCCTGGCCTGTGGGGCCTCTGAGCACAACCGGCCCTCTCCCACTGGAAGACCTCCCCGGCTGCCTCCAAAGGCCGGTTAGCAAGCACTCCCGCCCACTGTTCCCGCCAGGCGCGCACAATGCTCCCAAGCCCGGGAGAAAAGCGCTTCGGGGTGGTGGTCTCTCCGGGCCCCTGCCCCTGAGCCTGGGGGCCAGGCAGGGGATCCACAGTCCCAGGCCAAGGCAGAACCACATGCACACGTCTGTTGCTGCCCCCTCCACCGGCAGAGAGCTGGGGGGAGCCAGAGTCTGTCAGGCAGCTGCTGGGCTGGCCGCCTGTGTGGGAAGGGGCAGAGCCGACCTAGGGGCAAGTTGGGCCTCTTGCTCTCCCTGCTGCCCTGAGGCTGCTGGGCCAAAGAGGTCTTGGGCATCCAGCCCCTTGCTGGTCCCTTCCCTCTGACGTGGCCCTCTGAGCTCCAGCACCTTGCAGTGTGGAGACAACCCCTGCCAGCAACCTCCTCTCCAAGGAGGCCTCAACCGAGGCCTAGGCCCAGGGGAAAGGCACCAGCGGAGATGAGCCAGTGGAGGCGCACGGGCATGTCTGGACCTAGTCCCCGCAGCCTGCCCCTTGGTGGGGCAGTACCCCCGGAGGCCAGGAAGGTCTGGGCAAGGCTGGCCAGGGGCAGGGTCCCTGCTGGGTCCTGCCCCTGGCCTGTGGGGCCTCTGAGCACAACCGGCCCTCTCCCACTGGAAGACCTCCCCGGCTGCCTCCAAAGGCCGGTTTGCCAACACTCCCGCCCGCTGTTCCCGCCAGGCACGCATAATGCTCCCAAGCCCGGGAGAAAAGCGCTTCGGGGTGTTGCTCTCTCCGGGCCCTTGCCCCTGAGCCTGGGGTCCAGGCAGTGGGTCCACACTCCCAGACCGAGGCAGAACCACATGCACACGTCTGTTCCTGACCCCTGCACCGGCAGAGAGCTCGGGGGAGCCAGAGTCTGTCAGGCAGCTGCTGGGTTGGCTGCCTGTGTGGGAAGGGGCAGAGCCGACCTAGGGGCAAGTTGGGCCTCTTCCTCTCCCTGCTGCCCTGAGGCTGCTGGGCCAAAGAGGTCTTGGGCATCCAGCCCCTTGCTGGTCCCTTCCCGCTGACGAGGCCCTCTGAGCTCCAGCACCTTGCAGTGTGGAGACAGCCCCTGCCAGCAACCTCCTCTCCAAGGAGGCCTCAACCGAGGCCTAGGCCCAGGGGAAAGGCACCAGCGGGGATGAGCCTGGGGAGGCGCCCAGGCATGTCTGGACCCAGTCCCCGCAGCCTGCCCCTTGGTGGGGTAGTAACCCCGGAGGCCAGGAGGGTCTGGGCAAGGCTGCCAGGGGCAGGGACACTGCTGGGTCCTGCCCCTGGCCTGTGGGGCGTCTGAGCACAACCGGCACTCTCCCGCTGGAAGACCTCCCCGGCTGCCTCCAAAGGCCGGTTTGCAAGCACTCCCGCCCGCTGTTCCCGCCAGGCAGGCACAATGCTCCCAAGCCCGGGAGAAAAGTGCTTCGGGGTGGTGCTCTCTCCGGGCCCTTGCCCCTGAGCCTGGGGGCCAAGCAGTTGGAACACACTCCCAGGCCAAGGCAGAACGACATGCACACGTCTGTTCCTGCCCCCTACACCGGCAGAGAGCTCGGGGGAGCCAGAGACTGCCAGGCTGCTGCTGGGCTGGCTGCCTGTTTGGGACCGGGCAGAGCCGACCTAGGGGCAAGTTGGGCCTCTTGCTCTCCCTGCTGCCCTGAGGCTGCTGGGCCAAAGAGGTCTTGGGCATCCAGCCCCTTGCTGGTCCCTTCCCGCTGACGAGGCCCTCTGAGCTCCAGCACCTTGCAGTGTGGAGACAGCCCCTGCCAGCAACCTCCTCTCCAAGGAGGCATCAACCGAGGCCTATGCCCAGGGGAAAGGCACCAGCGGGGATGAGCCTGGGGAGGCGCCCAGGCATGTCTGGACCCAGTCCGCGCAGCCTGCCCCTTGGTGGGGCAGTACCCCCGGAGGCCAGGAAGGTCTGGGCAAGGCTGGCCAGGGGCAGGGGACCTGCTGGGTCCTGCCCCTGGCCTGTGGGGCGTCTGAGCACAACCGGCACTCTCCCGCTGGAAGACCTCCCCGTCTGCCTCCAAAGGCCGGTTTGCAAGCACTCCCGCCCGCTGTTCCCGCCAGGCACGCACAATGCTCCCAAGCCCGGGAGAAAAGCGCTTCGGGGTGGTGCTCTCTCCGGGCCCTTGCCCCTGAGCCTGGGGTCAAGGCACGGTGTCCACATTCCCAGGCCAATTCAGAACCACATGCACACGTCTGTTCCTGCCCCCTGCACCGGCAGAGAGCTCGGGGGAGCCAGAGTCTGTCAGGCAGCTGCTGGGCTGGCCGCCTGTGTGGGAAGGGGCAGAGCCGACCTAGGGGCAAGTTGGGCCTCTTGCTCTCCCTGCTGCCCTGAGGCTGCTGGGCCAAAGAGGTCTTGGGCATCCATCCCGTTGCTGGTCCCTTCCCTCTGACGAGGCCCTCTGAGCTCCAGCACCTTGCAGTGTGGAGACAGCCCCTGCCAGCAACCTCCTCTCCAAGGAGGCCTCAACCGAGGCCTAGGCCCAGGGGAAAGGCACCAGCGGGGATGAGCCTGGGGAGGCGCCCGGGCATGTCTGGACCCATTCCCCGCAGCCTACCCCTTGGTGGGGCTGTAACCCCGGAGGCAGGAAGGTCTGGGCAAGGCTGGCCAGGGGCAGGGGCCCTGCTGGGTCCTGCCCCTGGCCTGTGGGGCCTCTGAGCACAACCGGACCTCTCCCACTGGAAGACCTCCCCGGCTGCCTCCAAAGGCCGGTTTGCAAGCACTCCCGCCCACTGTTCCCACCAAGCACGCACAATTCTCCCAAGCCCGGGAGAAAAGCGCTTCGGGGTGGTGCTCTCTCCAGGCCCTTGCCCCTGAACCTGGGGGCCAGGCAGTTGGTTCACACTCGGAGACCAAGGCAGAACCACATGCACACGTCTGTTCCTGACCCCTGCACCGGCAGAGAGCTCGGGGGAGCCAGAGTCTGTCAGGCAGCTGCTGGGCTGGCCGCCTGTGTGGGAAGGGGCAGAGCCGACCTAGGGGCAAGTTGGGCCTCTTCCTCTCCCTGCTGCCCTGAGGCTGCTGGGCCAAAGAGGTCTTGGGCATCCATCCCGTTGCTGGTCCCTTCCCTCTGACGAGGCCCTCTGAGCTCCAGCACCTTGCAGTGTGGAGACAGCCCCTGCCAGCAACCTCCTCTCCAAGGAGGCCTCAACCGAGGCCTAAGCCCAGGGGAAAGGCACCAGCGGGGATGAGCCTGGGGAGGCGCCCGGGCATGTCTGGACCCATTCCCCGCAGCCTACCCCTTGGTGGGGCTGTAACCCCGGAGGCAGGAAGGTCTGGGCAAGGCTGCCAGGGGCAGGGACACTGCTGGGTCCTGCCCCTGGCCTGTGGGGTCTCTGAGCACAACCGGCACTCTCCCGCTGGAAGACCTCCCCGTCTGCCTCCAAAAGACGGTTTGCAAGCACTCCCACCCGCTGTTCCCCCAAGCACGCACAATGCTCCCAAGCCCGGGAGAAAAGCGCTTTGGGGTGGTGCTCTCTCCGGGCCCTTGCCCCTGAGCCTGGGGCCAGGCAAGGGGAACACTCTCCCAGGCCAAGGGAGAACGACATGCACACGTCTGTTCCTGCCCCCTACACCGGCAGAGAGCTCGGGGGAGCCAGAGACTGCCAGGCTGCGGCTGGGCTGGCTGCCTGTGTGGGACGGGGCAGAGCCGACCTAGGGGCAAGTTGGGCCTCTTGCTCTCCCTGCTGCCCTGAGGCTGCTGGGTCAAAGAGGTCTTGGGCATCCAGCCCTTTGCTGGTGCCTTCCCTCTGACGAGGCCCTCTGAGCTCCAGCACCTTGCAGTGTGGAGACAGCCCCTGCCAGCAACCTCCTCTCCAAAGAGGCCTCAACCGAGGACTACACCCAGGGGAAAGGCACCAGCGGGGATGATCCTGGGGAGGCGCACGGACATGTCTGGACCCAGTCTCCGCAGCCTGCCCCTTGGTGGGGCAGTACCCCCGGAGGCGAGGAAGGTCTGGGCAAGGCTGGCCAGGGGCAGGGGACCTGCTGGGTCCTGCCCCTGGCCTGTGGGGCCTCTGAGCACAACCGGCCCTCTCCCACTGGAAGACTTCCCCGGCTGCCTCCAAAGGCCGGTTTGCCAACACTCCCGCCCGCTGTTCCAACCAAGGGCGCACAATGCTCCCAAGCCCAGGAGAAAATCGCCTCGGGGTGGTGCTTTCTCCGGGCCCTTTCCCCTGAGCCTGGGGGCCAGGCAGGGGGTCCACACTCCCAGGCCAAGGCAGAACGACATGCACACGTCTGTTCCTGCCCCATGCACCGGCAGAGAGCTCGGGGGAGCCAGAGTCTGTCAGGCAGCTGCTGTGCTGGCCGCCTGTGTGGGAAGGGGCAGAGCCGACCTAGGGGCAAGTTGGGCCTCTTGCTCTCCCTGCTGCCCTGAGGCTGCTGGGCCAAAGAGATCTTGGGCATCCAGCCCCTTGCTTGTCCCTTCCCTCTGACGAGGCCCTCTGAGCTCCAGCACCTTGCAGTGTGGAGACAGCCCCTGCCAGCAACCTCCTCTCCAAGGAGGCCTCAACCGAGGCCTAGGACCAGGGGAAAGGCACCAGCGGGGATGAGCCTGGGGAGGCGCCCGGGCATGTCTGGACCCAGTCCCCGCAGCCTGCCCCTTGGTGGGGCAGTACCCCCGGAGGCCAGGAAGGTCTGGGCAAGGCTGGCCACGGGCAGGGGCCCTGCTGGGTCCTGCCCCTGGCCTGTGGGTCCTCTGAGCACAACCGGCCCTCTCCCACTGGAAGACTTCCCCGGCTGCCTCCAAAGGCCGGTTTGCCAACACTCCCGCCCGCTGTTCCCGCCAGGCACGCACAATTCTCCCAAGCCCGGGAGAAAAGCGCTTCGGGGTGTTGCTCTCTCCGGGCCCTTGCCCCTGAGCGTGGGGGCGAGGCAGTGGGTCCACACTCCCAGACCAACGCAGAACCACATGCACACGTCTGTTCCTGACCCCTGCACCGGCAGAGAGCTCGGGGGAGCCAGAGTCTGTCAGGCAGCTGCTGGGCTGGCCGCCTGTGTGGGAAGGGGCAGAGCCGACCTAGGGGCAAGTTGGGCCTCTTCCTCTCCCTGCTGCCCTGAGGCTGCTGGGCCAAATCGGTCTTGGGCATCCAGCCCCTTGCTGGTCCCTTCCCTCTGACGAGGCCCTCTGAGCTCCAGCACCTTGCAGTGTGGAGACAGCCCCTGCCAGCAACCTCCTCTCCAATGAGGCCTCAACCGAGGCCTAGGCCCAGGGGAAAGGCACCTGCGGGGATGAGCCTGGGGAGGCGCCCGGGCATGTCTGGACCCAGTCCCCGCAGCCTGTCCCTTGGTGGGGCAGTACCCCCGGAGGCCAGGAAGGTCTGGGCAAGGCTGGCCAGGGGCAGGGGCCCTGCTGCGTCCTGCCCCTGACCTGTGGGGCCTCTGAGCACAACCGGCCCTCTCCCACTGGAAGACCTCCCCGGCTGCCTCCAAAGGCCGGTTTGCAAGCGCTCCCGCCCACTGTTCCCAGCAGGCGTGCACAATGCTCCCAAGCCCGGGAGAAAAGCGCTTCAGGGTGGTGCTCTCTCCGGGCCCTTGCCCCTGAGCCTGGGGTCAAGGCACGGTGTCCACACTCCCAGGCCAATTCAGAACCACATGCACACGTCTGTTCCTGCCCCCTGCACCGGCAGAGAGCTCGGGGGAGCCAGAGTCTGTCAGGCAGCTGCTGGGCTGGCCGCCTGTGTGGGAAGGGGCAGAGCCGACCTAGGGGCAAGTTGGGCCTCTTGCTCTCCCTGCTGCCCTGAGGCTGCTGGGCCAAAGAGGTCTTGGGCATCCATCCCGTTGCTGGTCCCTTCCCTCTGACGAGGCCCTCTGAGCTCCAGCACCTTGCAGTGTGGAGACAGCCCCTGCCAGCAACCTCCTCTCCAAGGAGGCCTCAACCGAGGCCTAGGCCCAGGGGAAAGGCACCAGCGGGGATGAGCCTGGGGAGGCGCCTGGGCATGTCTGGACCCATTCCCCGCAGCCTACCCCTTGGTGGGGCTGTAACCCCGGAGGCAGGAAGGTCTGGGCAAGGCTGGCCAGGGGCAGGGGCCCTGCTGGGTCCTGCCCCTGGCCTGTGGGGCCTCTGAGCACAACCGGCCCTCTCCCACTGGAAGACCTCCCCGGCTGCCTCCAAAGGCCGGTTTGCAAGCACTCCCGCCCACTGTTCCCACCAAGCACGCACAATTCTCCCAAGCCCGGGAGAAAAGCGCTTCGGGGTGGTGCTCTCTCCGGGCCCTTGCCCCTGAACCTGGGGGCCAGGCAGTTGGTTCACACTCGGAGACCAAGGCAGAACCACATGCACACGTCTGTTCCTGACCCCTGCACCGGCAGAGAGCTCGGGGGAGCCAGAGTCTGTCAGGCAGCTGCTGGGCTGGCCGCCTGTGTGGGAAGGGGCAGAGCCGACCTAGGGGCAAGTTGGGCCTCTTCCTCTCCCTGCTGCCCTGAGGCTGCTGGGCCAAAGAGGTCTTGGGCATCCAGCCCCTTGCTGGTCCCTTCCCTCTGATGAGGCCCTCTGAGCTCCAGCACCTTGCAGTGTGGAGACAGCCCCTGCCAGCAACCTCCTCTCCAAGGAGGCCTCAACCGAGGCCTAGGCCTAGGGGAAAGGCACCAGCGGGGATGAGCCTGGGGAGGCGCCCGGCCATGTCTGGACCCAGTCCCCGCAGCCTGCCCCTTGGTGGGGCAGTACCCCCGGAAGCCAGGAAGGTCTCGGCAAGGCTGCCAGGGGCAGGGACACTGCTGGGTCCTGCCCCTGGCCTGTTGGGCGTCTGAGCACAACCGGCACTCTCCCGCTGGAAGACCTCCCCGTCTGCCTCCAAAAGACGGTTTGCAAGCACTCCCACCCGCTGTTCTCCCAGGCACGCACAATGCTCCCAAGCCCGGGAGAAAAGTGCTTTGGGGTGGTGCTCTCTCCGGGCCCTTGCCCCTGAGCCTGGGGCCAGGCAAGGGGAACACTCTCCCAGGCCAAGGGAGAACGACATGCACACGTCTGTTCTTGCCCCCTACACCGGCAGAGAGCTCGGGGGAGCCAGAGACTGCCAGGCTGCTGCTGGGCTGGCTGCCTGTGTGGGACGGGGCAGAGCCGACCTAGGGGCAAGTTGGGCCTCTTGCTCTCCCTGCTGCCCTGAGGCTGCTGGGTCAAAGAGGTCTTGGGCATCCAGCCCTTTGCTGGTGCCTTCCCTCTGACGAGGCCCTCTGAGCTCCAGCACCTTGCAGTGTGGAGACAGCCCCTGCCAGCAACCTCCTCTCCAAAGAGGCCTCAACCGAGGACTACACCCAGGGGAAAGGCACCAGCGGGGATGATCATGGGGAGGCGCACGGACATGTCTGGACCCAGTCTCCACAGCCTGCCCCTTGGTGGGGCAGTACCCCCGGAGTCCAGGAAGGTCTGGGCAAGTCTGTCCATGGGCAGGGGCCCTGCTGGGTCCTGACCCTGGCCTGTGGGGCCTCTGAGCACAACCGGCCCTCTCCCACTGGAAGACCTCCCCGGCTGCCTCCAAAGTCCTGTTTGCAAGCACTCCCACCCGCTGTTCTCCCAGGCACGCACAATGCTCCCAAGCCCGGGAGAAAAGTGCTTTGGGGTGGTGCTCTCTCCGGGCCCTTGCCCCTGAGCCTGGGGGCAAGGCAGGGGGAACACACTCCCAGGCCAAGGCAGAAACACATGCCCACGTCTGTTCCTGTCCCCTGCACCGGCAGAGAGCTTGGGGGAGCCAGAGTCTGTCAGGCAGGTGCTGGGTTGGCCGCCTGTGTGGGAAGGGGCAGAGCCGACCTAGGGGCAAGTTGGGCCTCTTGCTCTCCCTGCTGCCCTGAGGCTGCTGGGCCAAAGACGTCTTGGGCATCCAGCCCCTCGCTGGTCCCTTCACTCTGACGAGGCCCTCTGAGCTCCAGCACCTTGCAGTGTGGAGACAGCCCCTGCCAGCAACCTCCTCTCCAAGGAGGCCTCAACCGAGGCCTAGGCCCAGGGGAAAGGCACCAGCGGGGATGAGCCAGGGGAGGCGCCCGAGCATGTCTGGACTCAGTTCCCGCAGCCTGCCCCTTGGTGGGGCAGTACCCCCGGAGGCCAGGAAGGTCTGGGCAAGGCTGGCCAGGGGCAGGGGCCCTGCTGGGTCCTGCCCCTGGCCTGTGGGGCCTCTGAGCACAACCGGCCCTCTCCCACTGAAAGACCTCCCCGGCTGCCTCCAAAGGCCGGTTTGCAAGCGCTACCGCCCACTGTTCCCAGCAGGCGTGCACAATGCTCCTAAGCCCGGGAGAAAAGCGCTTCAGGGTGGTGCTCTCTCTGGGCCCCTGCCCCTGAGCCTGGGGGCATGGCAGGGTGTCCACACTCCCAGGCCAAGGCAGAACCACATGCACACGTCTGATCTGCCCCCTGCACCGGCAGAGAGCTCGGGGGAGCCAGAGTCTGTCAGGCAGCTGCTGGGCTGGCCGCCTGTGTGGGAAGTGGCAGAGCCGACCTAGGGGCAAGTTGGGCCTCTTGCCCTCCCTGCTGCCCTGAGGCTGCTGGGCCAAAGAGGTCTTGGGCATCCAACCCCTTGCTGGTCCCTTCCCTCTGACGAGGCCCTCTGAGCTCCAGCACCTTGCAGTGTGGAGACAGCCCCTGCCAGCAACCTCCTCTCCAAGGAGGCCTAAACCGAGGCCTAGGCACAGGGGAAAGGCACCAGCGGGAATGAGCCTGGGGAGGCGCCCGGGCATGTATGGACCCAGTCCCCGCAGCCTGCCCCTTGGTGGGGCAGTACCCCCGGAGGCGAGGAAGGTCTGGGCAAGGCTGGCCAGGGGCAGGGGACCTGCTGGGTCCTGCCCCTGGCCTGTGGGGCCTCTGAGCACAACCGGCCCTCTCCCACTGGAAGACTTCCCCGGCTGCCTCCAAAGGCCGGTTTGCCAACACTCCCGCCCGCTGTTCCAACCAAGGGCGCACAATGCTCCCAAGCCCGGGAGAAAATCGCCTCGGGGTGGTGCTCTCTCCGGGCCCTTTCCCCTGAGCCTGGGGGCCAGGCAGGGGGTCCACACTCCCAGGCCAAGGCAGAACGACATGCACACGTCTGTTCCTGCCCCATGCACCGGCAGAGAGCTCGGGGGAGCCAGAGTCTGTCAGGCAGCTGCTGGGCTGGCTGCCTGTGTGGGACGGGGTAGAGCCGACCTAGGGGCAAGTTGGGCCTCTTGCTCTCCCTGCTGCCCTGAGGCTGCTGGGTCAAAGAGGTCTTGGGCATCCAGCCCTTTGCTGGTCCTTTCCCTCTGACGAGGCCCTCTGAGCTCCAGCACCTTGCAGTGTGCAGACAGCCCCTGCCGGCAACCTCCTCTCCAAGGAGGCCTCAACCGTGGCCTAGGCCCAGGGGAAAGGCACCAGCGGGTATGAGCCTGGGGAGGCGCCCGGGCATGTCTGGACCCAGGCCCCGCAGCCTGCCCCTTGGTGGTGTAGTACCCCCGGAGGCCAGGAAGGTCTGGGCAAGGCTGCCAGAGGCAGGGACACTGCTGGGTCCTGCCCCTGGCCTGTGGGGCCTCTGAGAACAACTGGCACTCTCCCGCTGGGAGACCTCCCCGGCTGCCTCCAAAGGCTGGTTTGCAAGCACTCAATCCCGCTGTTCACGCCAGCTGCGCACAATGCTCCCAAGCCCGGGAGAAAAGCATTTTGGGGTGGTGCTCACTCCGGGCTTTGGAAGACCTCCCCGGCTGCCTCCAAGGCCGGTTTGCAAGCACTTCTGCCTGCTGTTCCCGCCACCCGCGCACAATGCTCCCAAGCCCGGGAGAAAAGCGTTTCGGGGTGGTGTTCTCTCTGGGCCCAAGAAAGACCTCCCGGGCTGCCCCCAAATGCCGGTTTGCAAGCACTCCCACTCGCTGTTCCCGCCATCCGTGCAAATGCTCCAAGCCCAGGAGAAAAGCCCTTCAGGGTGGTGCTCTCTCCCGGCCCTTGGAAGACCTCCCCGGCTGCCTCCAAAGGCTGGATTTCAAGTACTCCCTCCCGCTGTCCCGCCAGCCGCACACAATGCTCCCAATCACGGGAGAAAAGCGCTTCGGGGTGGTGCTCTCTACGGGCCCTTGGAAGACCTCCCCGTTTGTCTCCAAAGGCCGGTTTGCAAGCACTCATGCCCGCTGTTCCCGCCAGCCGCGCACAATGCTCCCAAGCCTAGGAGAAAAGCGCTTCGGGGTGGTGCTCTCTCCCGGCCCTTGGAAGACCTCCCCGGCTGCCTCCAAAGGCCGGTTTGCAAGCACTCAATCCCGCTGTTCCCGCCAGCCGCGCACAATGCTCCCAAGCCCGGGAGAAAAGCGCTTCGGGGTGGTGCTCTCTCCCGGCCCTTGGAAGACCTCCCCGGCTGCCTCCAAAGGCTGGTTTTCAAGAACTCCCTCCCGCTGACCCGCCAGCCGCACACAATGCTCCCAAGCCCGGGAGAAAAGCATTTTGGGGTGGTCTCTCTCCGGGCCCTTGGAAGACTCCCCGGCTGCCTCTAAAGGCCGGTTTGCAAGCACTCATGTCCTCTGTTCCCGACAGCCGCGAACAATGCTCCCAATTCCGTGAGAAAAGTGCTTCGGGATGGTGCTCTCTCCGGGCCGTTGGAAGACCTCCCAAGCTGCCTCCAAAGGCTGGTTTGCAAGCACTCCCGCCCGCTGTTCCCGCCAGCCTCGCACAATGCTCCCAAGACCAGGAGAAAAGCACTTCGGGGTGGTGTTCTCTCCGTGCCAATGGAGGACCTCCCTGGCTGCCCCCAAAGGCCGGTTTGCAAGCACTCCCACTCGCTGTTCCCGCCAGCCACGCACAATCCTCCAAAACCCCGGAGAAAAGCGCTTCGGGGTGGTGTTCTCTCCGTGCCCATGGAAGACCTCCCGGGGTGCCCCCAAAGGCCGGTTTGGAAGCACTCCCACTCGCTGTTCCCGCCATCCGCGCACAATGCTCCCAAGCCCGGGAGAAAAGCATTTTGGGGTGGTGATCACACCGGGCCCTGGAAGACCTCCCCGGCTGCCTCCAAAGGACGGTTTTCAAGCACTCCTGCCTGCTGTTCCCGCCACCCGCGCACAATGCTCCCAAGCCCGGGAGAAAAGCGCTTCGGGGTGGTGCTCTCTACAGGCCCTTGGAAGACCTCCCCGGCTGCCTCCAAAGGCCGGTTTGCAAGGACTCCTTCCTGCTGTTCCCGCCATCCGCGCACAATGCTCCCAAGCCCGGGAGAAAAGCATTTTGGGGTGGTGCTCACACCGGGCCCTGGAAGACCTCCCCGGCTGCCTCCAAAGGACGGTTTTCAAGCACTCCTGCCTGCTGTTCCCGCCACCCGCGCAGAATGCTCCCAAGCCCGGGAGAAAAGCGCGTCGGGGTGGTGCTCTCTACAGGCCCTTGGAAGACCTCCCCGGCTGCCTCCAAAGGCCGGTTTGCAAGGACTCCTTCCTGCTGTTCCCGCCAGCCACGCACAATGCTCCCAAGCCCGGGAGAAAAGCATTTTGGGGTGGTGCTCACTCCGGGCCCTTGGAAGACCTCCTCGGCTGCCTCCAAAGGCCAGTTTGCAAGCAGTCCTGCCTGCTGTTCCCGCCAGCCGCGCACAATGCTCCCAAGCCCGGGAGAAAAGCGCTTCGGGGTGGTGCTCTCTCCGGGCCCTTGGAAGACGTCCCCGGCTGCCTCCAAAGGCCGGTTTGCAAGCACTCATGCCCGTTGTTCCCACCAGCCGCGCACAATGCTCCCAAGCCCGGGAGAAAAGCATTTTGGGGTGGTGCTCACTCCGGGCCCTTGGAAGACCTCCCCGGCTGCCTCCAAAAGCCAGTTTGCAAGCAGTCCTGCCTGCTGTTCCCGCCAGCCGCGCACAATGTTCCCAAGCCCGGGAGAAAAGCGCTTCGGGGTGGTGCTCTCTCCGGGCACTTTCAAGACCTCCCCGGCTGCCTCCAAAGGCCGGTTTGTAAGTACTCATGCCCGCTGCTTCCGCCATCCACGCACAATGCTCCCAAGCCCGGGAGAAAAGCATTTTGGGGTGGTGCTCTCTCCGGGCCCTTGGAAGACCTCCCGGGCTGCCTCCACAGGCCGGTTTGCAAGCATTCATGTCCGTTGTTCCCGACAGCCGCGCACAATGCTCCCAAGCCCGAGAGAAAAGCATTTTGGGGTGGTGCTCTCTCCGGGCCCTTGGAAGACCTCCCGGGCTGCCTCCAAAGGCCGGTTTGCAAGCATTCATGTCCGTTGTTCCCGACAGCCGCGCACAATGCTCCCAAGCCCGGGAGAAAAGCGCTTCGGGGTGGTGTTCTCTCAGGGACCATGGAGGACCTCCCCGGCTGCCCCCAAAGGCCGGTTTGCAAGCATTCCCACTCGCTGTTCCCGCCAGGCACACACAATGTTCCAAAACCCCGGAGAAAAGCGCTTCGGGGTGGTGCTCTCTCCGCGCCTTGGAAGACTTCTCTGGCTGCCGCCAAAGGCCGGTTTGCAAGAATTCCCTCCCGCTGTCCCACCAGCCGCACACAATGCTCCAAAACCCGAGAGAAAAGCGCTTCGAGGTGGTGCTCTCTCCGGGCCCTTGGAAGACCTCCCCGGCTGCCTCCAAAGGCCGGTTTGCAAGCACTCCTGCCTGCTGTTCCCGCCACGCGCGCACAATGCTCCCAAGCCCGGAAGAAAAGCATTTTGGGGTAGTGCTCTCTCCGGGCCCTTGGAAGACCTCCCGGGCTGCCTCCAAAGGCCGGTTTGCAAGCACTCATGTCCGCTGTTCCCGACAGCCGCGCACAATGCTCCCAAGCCCGGGAGAAAAGCATTTTGGGGTGCTGATCAGTCCGGGCCCTTGGAAGACGTCCCCGGCTGCCTCCAAAGGACAGTTTGCAAGAACTCATGCCCGCTGTTCCCGCCAGGCACGCACAATGCTCCCAAGCCCGGGAGAAAAGCGCTTCGGGGTGGTGCTCTCACCGGGCCCTTGCCCCTGAGCCTGGGGGCAATGCAGGGGGAACACACTCCCAGGCCAAGGCAGAACCACATGCAAACGTCTGTTCCTGGTCCCTGCACCGGCAGAGAGCTCGGGGGAGCCAGAGTATGCCAGGCAGCTGCTGGGTTGGCGGCCTGTGTGGAAAGGGGCAGAGCCGACCTAGGGGCAAGTTGGGCCTCTTGCTCTCCCTGCTGCCCTGACGCTGCTGGGCCAAAGAGGTCTTGGGCATCCAGCCCCTTGCTGGTCCCTTCCCTCTGATGAGGCCCTCTGAGCTCCAGCACCTTGCAGTGTGGAGACAGCCCCTGCCAGCAACCTCCTCTCCAAGGCGGCCTCAACCGAGGCCTAGGCCCAGGGGAAAGGCACCAGCGGGGATGAGCCTGGGGAGGCGCCCGGGCATGTCTGGACCCAGTCCCCGCAGCCTGCCCCTTGGTGGGGCAGTACCCCCGGAGGCCAGGAAGGTCTGTGCAAGGCTGCCAGGGGCAGGGACAGCGCTGGGTCCTGCCCCTGGCCTGTGGGACGTCTGAGCACAACCGGCACTCTCCCGCTGGAAGACCTCCCCGTCTGCCTCGAAAGGCTGGTTTGCAAGCACTCCCGCCCGCTGTTCCCGCCAGGCACGCACAATGCTCCCAAGCCCGGTAGAAAAGCGCTTCGGGGTGGTGCTCTCTCCGGGCCCTTGCCCCTAAGCCTGCGGGCCAGGCAGGGGGAACACACTCCCAGGCCAAGACAGAACGACATGAACACGTCTGTTCCTGCCCCCTACACCGGCAGAGAGCTCGGGGGAGCCAGAGTCTCTCAGGCAGGTGCTGGGCTGGCCGCCTGTGTGGGAAGGGGCAGAGCCGACCTAGGGGCAAGTTGGGCCTCTTGCTCTCCCTGCTGCCCTGAGGCTGCTGGGCCAAAGACGTCTTGGGCATCCAGCCCTTTGCTGGTCCCTTCCCTCTGACGAGGCCCTCTGAGCTCCAGCACCTTGCAGTGTGGAGACAGCACCTGCCAGCAATCTCCTCTCCAAGGAGGCCTCAACCGAGGCCTAGGCCCAGGTGAAAGGCACCAGCGGGGATGAGCCTGGGGAGGCGCCCGGGCATGTCTGGACCCAGTCCCCGCAGCCTGCCCCTTGGTGGGGCAGTACCCCCGGAGGCCAGGAAGGTCTGGGAAAGGCTGGCCAGGGGCAGGGGACCTGCTGGGTCCTGCCCCTGGCCTGTGGGGCCTCTGAGCACAACCGGCCCTCTCCCACTGGAAGACCTCCCCGGCTGCCTCCAAAGGCCGGTTTGCAAGCGCTCCCGGCCACTGTTACCAGCAGGCGGGCACAATGCTCCTAAGCCCGGAAGAAAAGCGCTTCAGGGTGGTGCTCTCTCTGGGCCCTTGCCCCTGAGCCTGGGGGCAAGGCAGGGTGTCCACACTCCCAGGCCAAGGCAGAACCACATGCACACGTCTGACCTGCCCCCTGCACCGGCAGAGAGCTCGGGGGAGCCAGAGTCTGTCAGGCAGCTGCTGGGCTGGCCGCCTGTGTGGGAAGTGGCAGAGCCGACCTAGGGGCAAGTTGGGCCTCTTGCTCTCCCTGCTGCCCTGAGGCTGCTGGGCCAAAGAGGTCTTGGGCATCCAGCCCCTTGCTGATCCCTTCCCTCTGACGAGGCCCTCTGAGCTCCAGCACCTTGCAGTGTGGAGACAGCCCCTGCCAGCAACCTCCTCTCCAAGGAGGCCTCAACCGAGGCCTAGGCCTAGGGGAAAGGCACCAGCGGGGATGAGCCTGGGGAGGCGCCCGGGCATGTCTGGACCCAGTCCCCGCAGCCTGCCCTTGGTGGGGCAGTACCCCCGGAGGCCAGGAAGGTCTGGGCAAGGCTGTCAGGGGCAGGGGCACTGCTGGGTCCTGCCCCTGGCCTGTGGGGCCTCTGAGCACAACCGGCCCTCTCCCACTGGAAGAACTCCCCGGCTGCCTCCAAAGGCCAGTTTGCCAACACTCCCGCCCGCTGTTCCCGCCAGGCACGCACAATGCTCCCAAGCCCGGGAGAAAAGCACTTCGGTGTGGTGCTCTCCTCGGGCCCTTGCCCCTGAGCCTGGGGTCCAGGCAGTTGGTCCACACTCCCAGACCAAGGCAGAACCACATGCACACGTCTGTTCCTGACCCCTGCACCGGCAGAGAGCTCGGGGGAGCCAGAGTCTGTTAGGCAGCTGCTGGGCTGGCCGCCTGTGTGGGAAGGGGCAGAGCCGACCTAGGGGCAAGTTGGGCCTCTTCCTCTCCCTGCTGCCCTGAGGCTGCTGGGCTAAAGAGGTCTTGGGCATCCAGCCCCTTGCTGGTCCCTTCCCTCTGACGAGGCCCTCTGAGCTCCAGCACCTTGCAGTGTGGAGACAGCCCCTGCCAGCAACCTCCTCTCCAATGAGGCCTCAACCGAGGCCTAGGCTCAGGGGAAAGGCACCAGCGGGGATGAGCCTGGGGAGGCGCCCGGGCATGTCTGGACCCAGTCCCCGCAGCCTGCCCCTTGGTGGGGCAGTACCCCCGGAGGCCAGGAAGGTCTGTGCAAGGCTGCCAGGGGCAGGGACAGCGCTGGGTCCTGCCCCTGGCCTGTGGGACGTCTGAGCACAACCGGCACTCTCCCGCTGGAAGACCTCCCCGTCTGCCTCGAAAGGCCGGTTTGCAAGCACTCCAGCCCGCTGTTCCCGCCAGGCACGCACAATGCTCCCAAGCCCGGTAGAAAAGCGCTTCGGGGTGGTGCTCTCTCCGGGCCTTTGCCCCTAAGCCTGCGGGCCAGGCAGGGGGAACACACTCCCAGGCCAAGACAGAACGACATGAACACGTCTGTTCCTGCCCCCTACACCGGCAGAGAGCTCGGGGGAGCCAGAGTCTCTCAGGCAGGTGCTGGGCTGGCCGCCTGTGTGGGAAGGGGCAGAGCCGACCTAGGGGCAAGTTGGGCCTCTTGCTCTCCCTGCTGCCCTGAGGCTGCTGGGCCAAAGACGTCTTGGGCATCCAGCCCTTTGCTGGTCCCTTCCCTCTGACGAGGCACTCTGAGCTCCAGCACCTTGCAGTGTGGAGACAGCACCTGCCAGCAATCTCCTCTCCAAGGAGGCCTCAACCGAGGCCTAGGCCCAGGGGAAAGGCACCAGCGGGGATGAGCCTGGAGAGGCGCCCGGGCATGTCTGGACCCAGTCCCCGCAGCCTGCCCCTTGGTGGGGCAGTACCCCTGGAGGCCAGGAAGGTCTGGGCAAGGCTGACCAGGGGCAGGGGACCTGCTGGGTCCTGCCCCTGGCCTGTGGGGCCTCTGAGCACAACCGGCCCTCTCCCACTAGAAGACCTCCCCGGCTGCCTCCAAAGGCCGTTTTGCACGCACTCCCGCCCACTGTTCCCACCAAGCGCGCACAATGCTCCCATCCCGGGAGAAAAGCGCTTCGGGGTGGTGCTCTCTCCGGGCCCTTGCCCCTGAGACTGGGGGCCAGGCAGGGGGTCCACACTCCCAGGCCAAGGCAGAACCACATGCACACGTCTGTTCCTGACCCCTGCACCGGCAGAGAGCTCGGGGGAGCCAGAGTCTGTCAGGCAGCTGCTGGGTTGGCCGCCTGTGTGGGAAGGGGCAGAGCCGCCCTAGGGGCAAGTTGGGCCTCTTGCTCTCCCTGCTTCCCAGAGGCTGCTGGGCCAAAGACGTCTTGGGCATCCAGCCCCTTACTGGTCCCTTCCCTCTGACGAGGCCCTCTGAGCTCCAGCACCTTGCAGTGTGGAGACAGCCCCTGCCAGCAACCTCCTCTCCAAGGAGGCCTCAACCGAGGCCTAGGCCCAGGGGAAAGGCACCAGCGGGGATGAGCCAGGGGAGGCGCCCGAGCATGTCTGGACCCAGTCCCCGCAGCCTGCCCCTTGGTGGGGCAGTACCCCCGGAGGCCAGGAAGGTCTGGGCAAGGCTGGCCAGGGGCAGGGGCCCTGCTGCGTCCTGCCCCTGACCTGTGGGGCCTCTGAGCACAACCGGACCTCTCCCACTGGAAGACCTCCCCGGCTGCCTCCAAAGGCCGGTTTGCAAGCGCTCCCGCCCACTGTTCCCAGCAGGCGTGCACAATGCTCCCAAGCCCGGGAGAAAAGCGCTTCAGGGTGGTGCTCTCTCCGGGCCCTTGCCCCTGAGCCTGGGGTCAAGGCACGGTGTCCACACTCCCAGACCAATTCAGAACCACATGCACACGTCTGTTCCTGCCCCCTGCACCGGCAGAGAGCTCGGGGGAGCCAGAGTCTGTCAGGCAGCTGCTGGGCTGGCCGCCTGTGTGGGAAGGGGCAGAGCCGACCTAGGGGCAAGTTGGGCCTCTTGCTCTCCCTGCTGCCCTGAGGCTGCTGGGCCAAAGAGGTCTTGGGCATCCATCCCGTTGCTGGTCCCTTCCCTCTGACGAGGCCCTCTGAGCTCCAGCACCTTGCAGTGTGGAGACAGCCCCTGCCAGCAATCTCCTCTCCAAGGAGGCCTCAACCGAGGCCTAGGCCCAGGGGAAAGGCACCAGCGGGGATGAGCCTGGGGAGGCGCCCGGGCATGTCTGGACCCATTCCCCGCAGCCTACCCCTTGGTGGGGCTGTAACCCCGGAGGCAGGAAGGTCTGGGCAAGGCTGGCCAGGGGCAGGGGCCCTGCTGGGTCCTGCTCCTGGCCTGTGGGGCCTCTGAGCACAACCGGCCCTCTCCCACTGGAAGACCTCCCCGGCTGCCTCCAAAGGCCGGTTTGCAAGCACTCCCGCCCACTGTTCCCACCAAGCACGCACAATTCTCCCAAGCCCGGGAGAAAAGCGCTTCGGGGTGGTGCTCTCTCCGGGCCCTTGCCCCTGAACCTGGGGGCCAGGCAGTTGGTTCACACTCGGAGACCAAGGCAGAACCACATGCACACGTCTGTTCCTGACCCCTGCACCGGCAGAGAGCTCGGGGGAGCCAGAGTCTGTCAGGCAGCTCCTGGGCTGGCCGCCTGTGTGGGAAGGGGCAGAGCCGACCTAGGGGCAAGTTGGGCCTCTTCCTCTCCCTGCTGCCCTGAGGCTGCTGGGCCAAAGAGGTCTTGGGCATCCAGCCCCTTGCTGGTCCCTTCCCTCTGATGAGGCCCTCTGAGCTCCAGCACCTTGCAGTGTGGAGACAGCCCCTGCCAGCAACCTCCTCTCCAAGGAGGCCTCAACCGAGGCCTAGGCCTAGGGGAAAGGCACCAGCGGGGATGAGCCTGGGGAGGCGCCCGGCCATGTCTGGACCCAGTCCCTGCAGCCTGCCCCTTGGTGGGGCAGTACCCCCGGAAGCCAGGAAGGTCTCGGCAAGGCTGCCAGGGGCAGGGACACTGCTGGGTCCTGCCCCTGGCCTGTTGGGCGTCTGAGCACAACCGGCACTCTCCCGCTGGAAGACCTCCCCGTCTGCCTCCAAAAGAAGGTTTGCAAGCACTCCCACCCGCTGTTCCCCCAGGCACGCACAATGCTCCCAAGCCCGGGAGAAAAGCGCTTTGGGGTGGTGCTCTCTCCGGGCCCTTGCCCCTGAGCCTGGGGCCAGGCAAGGGGAACACTCTCCCAGGCCAAGGGAGAACGACATGCACACGTCTGTTCCTGCCCCCTACACCGGCAGAGAGCTCGGGGGAGCCAGAGACTGCCAGGCTGCTGCTGGGCTGGCTGCCTGTGTGGGACGGGGCAGAGCCGACCTAGTGGCAAGTTGGGCCTCTTGCTCTCCCTGCTGCCCTGAGGCTGCTGGGTCAAAGAGGTCTTGGGCATCCAGCCCTTTGCTGGTGCCTTCCCTCTGACGAGGCCCTCTGAGCTCCAGCACCTTGCAGTGTGGAGACAGCCCCTGCCAGCAACCTCCTCTCCAAAGAGGCCTCAACCGAGGACTACACCCAGGGGAAAGGCACCAGCGGGGATGATCCTGGGGAGGCGCACGGACATGTCTGGACCCAGTCTCCGCAGCCTGCCCCTTGGTGGGGCAGTACCCCCGGAGTCCAGGAAGGTCTGGGCAAGTCTGTCCATGGGCAGGGGCCCTGCTGGGTCCTGACCCTGGCCTGTGGGGCCTCTGAGCACAACCGGCCCTCTCCCACTGGAAGACCTCCCCGGCTGCCTCCAAAGTCCTGTTTGCAAACACTCCCGCCCGCTGTTCACGTCAGGCTCGCACAATGCTCCCAAGCCCGGGAGAAAAGCACTTCGGAGTGGTGCTCTCTCCGGGCCCTTGCCCCTGAGCCTGGGGGCAAGGCAGGGGGAACACACTCCCAGGCCAAGGCAGAAACACATGCCCACGTCTGTTCCTGTCCCCTGCACCGGCAGAGAGCTTGGGGGAGCCAGAGTCTGTCAGGAAGGTGCTGGGTTGGCCGCCTGTGTGGGAAGTGGCAGAGCCGACCTAGGGGCAAGTTGGGCCTCTTGCCCTCCCTGCTGCCCTGAGGCTGCTGGGCCAAAGAGGTCTTGGGCATCCAACCCCTTGCTGGTCCCTTCCCTCTGACGAGGCCCTCTGAGCTCCAGCACCTTGCAGTGTGGAGACAGCCCCTGCCAGCAACCTCCTCTCCAAGGAGGCCTCAACCTAGGCCTAGGCACAGGGGAAAGGCACCAGCGGGGATGAGCCTGGGGAGGCGCGCGGGCATGTATGGACCCAGTCCCCGCAGCCTGCCCCTTGGTGGGGCAGTACCCCCGGAGGCGAGGAAGGTCTGGGCAAGGCTGGCCAGGGGCAGGGGACCTGCTGGGTCCTGCCCCTGGCCTGTGGGGCCTCTGAGCACAACCGGCCCTCTCCCACTGGAAGACTTCCCCGGCTGCCTCCAAAGGCCGGTTTGCCAACACTCCCGCCCGCTGTTCCAACCAAGGGCGCACAACGCTCCCAAGCCCGGGAGAAAATCGCCTCGGGGTGGTGCTCTCTCCGGGCCCTTTCCCCTGAGCCTGGGGGCCAGGCAGGGGGTCCACACTCCCAGGCCAAGGCAGAACGACATGCACACGTCTGTTCCTGCCCCATGCACCGGCAGAGAGCTCGGGGGAGCCAGAGTCTGTCAGGCAGCTGCTGGGCTGGCCGCCTGTGTGGGATGGGGCAGAGCCGACCTAGGGGCAAGTTGGGCCTCTTGCTCTCCCTGCTGCCCTGAGGCTGCTGGGCCAAAGAGATCTTGGGCATCCAGCCCCTTGCTTGTCCCTTCCCTCTGACGAGGCCCTCTGAGCTCCAGCACCTTGCAGTGTGGAGACAGCCCCTGCCAGCAACCTCCTCTCCAAGGAGGCCTCAACCGAGGCCTAGGACCAGGGGAAAGGCACCAGCGGGGATGAGCCTGGGGAGGCGCCCGGGCATGTCTGGACCCAGGCCCCGCAGCCTGCCCCTTGGTGGGGCAGTACCCCCGAGGCCAGGAAGGTCTGGGCAAGGCTGGCCAGGGGCAGGGGCCCTGCTGGGTCCTGCCCCTGGCCTGTGGGTCCTCTGAGCACAACCGGCCCTCTCCCACTGGAAGACTTCCCCGGCTGCCTCCAAAGGCCGGTTTGCCAACACTCCCGCCCGCTGTTCCCGCCAGGCACGCACAATTCTCCCAAGCCCGGGAGAAAAGCACTTTGGGGTGTTGCTCTCTCCGGGCCCTTGCCCCTGAGCGTGGGGGCGAGGCAGTGGGTCCACACTCCCAGACCAACGCAGAACCACATGCACACGTCTGTTCCTGACCCCTGCACCGGCAGAGAGCTCGGGGGAGCCAGAGTCTGTCAGGCAGCTGCTGGGCTGGCCGCCTGTGTGGGAAGGGGCAGAGCCGACCTAGGGGCAAGTTGGGCCTCTTCCTCTCCCTGCTGCCCTGAGGCTGCTGGGCCAAAGAGGTCTTGGGCATCCAGCCCCTTGCTGGTCCCTTCCCTCTGACGAGGCCCTCTGAGCTCCAGCACCTTGCAGTGTGGAGACAGCCCCTGCCAGCAACCTCCTCTCCAAGGAGGCCTCAACCGAGGCCTAGGCCCAGGGGAAAGGCACCAGCGGGGATGAGCCTGGGGAGGCGCCCGGGCATGTCTGGACCCATTCCCCGCAGCCTACCCCTTGGTGGGGCTGTAACCCCGGAGGCAGGAAGGTCTGGGCAAGGCTGGCCAGGGGCAGGGGCCCTGCTGGGTCCTGCCCCTGGCCTGTGGGGCCTCTGAGCACAACCGGCCCTCTCCCACTGGAAGACCTCCCCGGCTGCCTCCAAAGGCCGGTTTGCAAGCACTTCCGTCCACTGTTCCCACCAAGCACGCACAATTCTCCCAAGCCCGGGAGAAAAGCGCTTCGGGGTGGTGCTCTCTCCGGGCCCTTGCCCCTGAACCTGGGGGCCAGGCAGTTGGTTCACACTCGGAGACCAAGGCAGAACCACATGCACACGTCTGTTCCTGACCCCTGCACCGGCAGAGAGCTCGGGGGAGCCAGAGTCTGTCAGGCAGCTGCTGGGTTGGCCGCCTGTGTGGGAAGGGGCAGAGCCGACCTAGGGGCAAGTTGGGCCTCTTGCTCTCCCTGCTTCCCTGAGGCTGCTGGGCCAAAGACGTCTTGGGCATCCAGCCCCTTACTGGTCCCTTCCCTCTGACGAGGCCCTCTGAGCTCCAGCACCTTGCAGTGTGGAGACAGCCCCTGCCAGCAACCTCCTCTCCAAGGAGGCCTCAACCGAGGCCTAGGCCCAGGGGAAAGGCACCAGCGGGGATGAGCCAGGGGAGGCGCCCGAGCATGTCTGGACCCAGTCCCCGCAGCCTGCCCCTTGGTGGGGCAGTACCCCCGGAGGCCAGGATGGTCTGGGCAAGGCTGGCCAGGGGCAGGGGCCCTGCTGCGTCCTGCCCCTGACCTGTGGGGCCTCTGAGCACAACCGGACCTCTCCCACTGGAAGACCTCCCCGGCTGCCTCCAAAGGCCGGTTTGCAAGCGCTCCCGCCCACTGTTCCCAGCAGGCGTGCACAATGCTCCCAAGCCCGGGAGAAAAGCGCTTCAGGGTGGTGCTCTCTCCGGGCCCTTGCCCCTGAGCCTGGGGTCAAGGCACGGTGTCCACACTCCCAGGCCAATTCAGAACCACATGCACACGTCTGTTCCTGCCCCCTGCACCGGCAGAGAGCTCGGGGGAGCCAGAGTCTGTCAGGCAGCTGCTGGGCTGGCCGCCTGTGTGGGAAGGGGCAGAGCCGACCTAGGGGCAAGTTGGGCCTCTTGCTCTCCCTGCTGCCCTGAGGCTGCTGGGCCAAAGAGGTCTTGGGCATCCATCCCGTTGCTGGTCCCTTCCCTCTGACGAGGCCCTCTGAGCTCCAGCACCTTGCAGTGTGGAGACAGCCCCTGCCAGCAACCTCCTCTCCAGGAGGCCTCAACCGAGGCCTAGGCCCAGGGGAAAGGCACCAGCGGGGATGAGCCTGGGGAGGCGCCCGGGCATGTCTGGACCCATTCCCCGCAGCCTACCCCTTGGTGGGGCTGTAACCCCGGAGGCAGGAAGGTCTGGGCAAGGCTGGCCAGGGGCAGGGGCCCTGCTGGGTCCTGCCCCTGGCCTGTGGGGCCTCTGAGCACAACCGGCCCTCTCCCACTGGAAGACCTCCCCGGCTGCCTCCAAAGGCCGGTTTGCAAGCACTCCCGCCCACTGTTCCCACCAAGCACGCACAATTCTCCCAAGCCCGGGAGAAAAGCGCTTCGGGGTGGTGCTCTCTCCGGGCCCTTGCCCCTGAACCTGGGGGCAAGGCAGTTGGTTCACACTCGGAGACCAAGGCAGAACCACATGCACACGTCTGTTCCTGACCCCTGCACCGGCAGAGAGCTCGGGGGAGCCAGAGTCTGTCAGGCAGCTGCTGGGTTGGCCGCCTGTGTGGGAAGGGGCAGAGCCGCCCTAGGGGCAAGTTGGGCCTCTTGCTCTCCCTGCTTCCCTGAGGCTGCTGGGCCAAAGAGGTCTTGGGCATCCAGCCCCTTACTGGTCCCTTCCCTCTGACGAGGCCCTCTGAGCTCCAGCACCGTGCAGTGTGGAGACAGCCCCTGCCAGCAACCTCCTCTCCAAGGAGGCCTCAACCGAGGCCTAGGCCCAGGGGAAAGGCACCAGCGGGGATGAGCCAGGGGAGGCGCCCGAGCATGTCTGGACCCAGTCCCCGCAGCCTGCCCCTTGGTGGGGCAGTACCCCCGGAGGCCAGGAAGGTCTGGGCAAGGCTGGCCAGGGGCAGGGGCCCTGCTGCGTCCTGCCCCTGACCTGTGGGGCCTCTGAGCACAACCGGACCTCTCCCACTGGAAGACCTCCCCGGCTGCCTCCAAAGGCCGGTTTGCAAGCGCTCCCGCCCACTGTTCCCAGCAGGCGTGCACAATGCTCCCAAGCCCGGGAGAAAAGCGCTTCAGGGTGGTGCTCTCTCCGGGCCCTTGCCCCTGAGCCTGGGGTCAAGGCACGGTGTCCACACTCCCAGGCCAATTCAGAACCACATGCACACGTCTGTTCCTGCCCCCTGCACCGGCAGAGAGCTCGGGGGAGCCAGAGTCTGTCAGGCAGCTGCTGGGCTGGCCGCCTGTGTGGGAAGGGGCAGAGCCGACCTAGGGGCAAGTTGGGCCTCTTGCTCTCCCTGCTGCCCTGAGGCTGCTGGGCCAAAGAGGTCTTGGGCATCCATCCCGTTGCTGGTCCCTTCCCTCTGACGAGGCCCTCTGAGCTCCAGCACCTTGCAGTGTGGAGACAGCCCCTGCCAGCAACCTCCTCTCCAAGGAGGCCTCAACCGAGGCCTAGGCCCAGGGGAAAGGCACCAGCGGGGATGAGCCTGGGGAGGCGCCCGGGCATGTCTGGACCCATTCCCCGCAGCCTACCCCTTGGTGGGGCTGTAACCCCGGAGGCAGGAAGGTCTGGGCAAGGCTGGCCAGGGGCAGGGGCCCTGCTGGGTCCTGCCCCTGGCCTGTGGGGCCTCTGAGCACAACCGGCCCTCTCCCACTGGAAGACCTCCCCGGCTGCCTCCAAAGGCCGGTTTGCAAGCACTCCCGCCCACTGTTCCCACCAAGCACGCACAATTCTCCCAAGCCCGGGAGAAAAGCGCTTCGGGGTGGTGCTCTCTCCGGGCCCTTGCCCCTGAACCTGGGGGCCAGGCAGTTGGTTCACACTCGGAGACCAAGGCAGAACCACATGCACACGTCTGTTCCTGACCCCTGCACCGGCAGAGAGCTCGGGGGAGCCAGAGTCTGTCAGGCAGCTGCTGGGCTGGCCGCCTGTGTGGGAAGGGGCAGAGCCGACCTAGGGGCAAGTTGGGCCTCTTCCTCTCCCTGCTGCCCTGAGGCTGCTGGGCCAAAGAGGTCTTGGGCATCCAGCCCCTTGCTGGTCCCTTCCCTCTGATGAGGCCCTCTGAGCTCCAGCACCTTGCAGTGTGGAGACAGCCCCTGCCAGCAACCTCCTCTCCAAGGAGGCCTCAACCGAGGCCTAGGCCTAGGGGAAAGGCACCAGCGGGGATGAGCCTGGGGAGGCGCCCGGCCATGTCTGGACCCAGTCCCCGCAGCCTGCCCCTTGGTGGGGCAGTACCCCCGGAAGCCAGGAAGGTCTCGGCAAGGCTGCCAGGGGCAGGGACACTGCTGGGTCCTGCCCCTGGCCTGTTGGGCGTCTGAGCACAACCGGCACTCTCCCGCTGGAAGACCTCCCCGTCTGCCTCCAAAAGACGGTTTGCAAGCACTCCCACCCGCTGTTCCCCCAGGCACGCACAATGCTCCCAAGCCCGGGAGAAAAGCCCTTTGGGGTGGTGCTCTCTCCGGGCCCTTGCCCCTGAGCCTGGGGCCAGGCAAGGGGAACACTCTCCCAGGCCAAGGGAGAACGACATGCACACGTCTGTTCCTGCCCCCTACACCGGCAGAGAGCTCGGGGGAGCCAGAGACTGCCAGGCTGCTGCTGGGCTGGCTGCCTGTGTGGGACGGGGCAGAGCCGACCTAGGGGCAAGTTGGGCCTCTTGCTCTCCCTGCTGCCCTGAGGCTGCTGGGTCAAAGAGGTCTTGGGCATCCAGCCCTTTGCTGGTGCCTTCCCTCTGACGAGGCCCTCTGAGCTCCAGCACCTTGCAGTGTGGAGACAGCCCCTGCCAGCAACCTCCTCTCCAAAGAGGCCTCAACCGAGGACTACACCCAGGGGAAAGGCACCAGCGGGGATGATCCTGGGGAGGCGCACGGACATGTCTGGACCCAGTCTCCGCAGCCTGCCCCTTGGTGGGGCAGTACCCCCGGAGTCCAGGAAGGTCTGGGCAAGTCTGTCCATGGGCAGGGGCCCTGCTGGGTCCTGACCCTGGCCTGTGGGGTCTCTGAGCACAACCGGCCCTCTCCCACTGGAAGACCTCCCCGGCTGCCTCCAAAGGCCGGTTTGCAAGCGATCCGGCCCATTGTTTCCAGCAGGCGTGCACAATGCTCCCAAGCCCGGGAGAAAAGCGCTTCAGGGTGGTGCTCTCTCTGGGCCCTTGCCCCTGAGACTGGGGGCAAGGCAGGGTGTCCACACTCCCAGGCCAAGGCAGAACCACATGCACACGTCTGATCTGCGCCCTGCACCGGCAGAGAGCTCGGGGGAGCCAGAGTCTGTCAGGCAGCTGCTGGGCTGGCCGCCTGTGTGGGAAGGGGCAGAGCCGACCTAGGGGCAAGTTGGGCCTCTTGCTCTCCCTGCTGCCCTGAGGCTGCTGGGCCAAAGAGGTCTTGGCCATCCAGCCCCTTGCTGGTCCCTTCCCTCTGACGAGGCCCTCTGAGCTCCAGCACCTTGCAGTGTGGAGACAGCCCCTGCCAGCAACCTCCTCTCCAAGGAGGCCTCAACCGAGGCCTAGGCCCAGGGGAAAGGCACCAGCGGGGATGAGCCTGGGGAGGCGCCCGGGCATGACTGGACCCAGGCCCGCAGCCTGCCCCTTGGTGGGGCAGTACCCCCGGAGGCCAGGAAGGTCTGGGCAAGGCTGGCCAGGGGCAGGGGCCCTGCTGGGTCCTGTCCCTGGCCTGTGGGGCCTCTGAGCACAACCGGCCCTCTCCCACTGAAAGACTTCCCCGGCTGCCTCCAAAGGCCGGTTTGCCAACACTCCCGCCCGCTGTTCTCGCCAGGCACGCACAATTCTCCCAAGCCCGGGAGAAAAGCGCTTCGTTGTGTTGCTCTCTCCGGGCCCTTGCCCCTGAGTGTGGGGGCCAGGCAGTGTTTCCACACTCCCAGACCAAGGCAGAACCACATGCACACGTCTGTTCCTGACCCCTGCACCGGCAGAGAGCTCGGGGGAGCCAGAGTCTGTCAGGCAGCTGCTGGGCTGGCCGCCTGTGTGGGAAGGGGCAGAGCCGACCTAGGGGCAAGTTGGGCCTCTTGCTCTCCCTGCTGCCCTGAGGCTGCTGGGCCAAAGAGGTCTTGGGCATCCAGCCCCTTGCTTGTCCCTTCCCTCTGATGAGGCCCTCTGAGCTCCAGCACCTTGCAGTGTGGAGACAGCACCTGCCAGCAATCTCCTCTCCAAGGAGGACTCAACCGAGGCCTAGGCCCAGGGAAAAGGCACCAGCGGGGTTGAGCCAGGGGAGGCGCCCGGGCATGTCTGGACCCTGTCCCCGCAGCCTGCCCCTTGGTGGGGCAGTACCCCCGGAGGCCAGGAAGGTCTGGGCAAGGCTGGCCAGGGGCAGGGGCCCTGCTGGGTCCTGCCCCTGGCCTGTGGGGCCTCTGAGCACAACCGGCCCTTGCCCACTGGAAGACCTCCCCGGCTGCCTCCAAAGGCCGGTTTGCAAGCACTCCCGCCCACTGTTCCCGCCAGGCGCGCACAATGCTCCCAAGCTCGGGAGAAAAGCGCTTCGGGGTGGTGGTCTCTCCGGGCCCCTGCCCCTGAGCCTGGGGGCCAGGCAGGGGATCCACAGTCCCAGGCCAAGGCAGAACCACATGCACACGTCTGTTCCTGCCCCCTCCACCGGCAGAGAGCTGGGGGGAGCCAGAGTCTGTCAGGCAGCTGCTGGGCTGGCCGCCTGTGTGGGAAGGGGCAGAGCCGCCCTAGGGGCAAGTTGGGCCTCTTGCTCTCCCTGCTGCCCTGAGGCTGCTGGGCCAAAGAGGTCTTGGGCATCCAGCCCCTTGCTGGTCCCTTCCCTCTGACGAGGCCCTCTGAGCTCCAGCACCTTGCAGTGTGGAGACAGCCCCTGCCAGCAACCTCCTCTCCAAGGAGGCCTCAACCGAGGCCTAGGCCCAGGGGAAAGGCACCAGCGGGGATGAGCCAGTGGAGGCGCACGGGCATGTCTGGACCCAGTCCCCGCAGCCTGCCCCTTGGTGGGGCAGTACCCCCGGAGGCCAGGAAGGTCTGGGCAAGGCTGGCCAGGGGCAGGGGCCCTGCTGGGTCCTGCCCCTGGGCTGTGGGGCCTCTGAGCACAACCGGCCCTCTCCCACTGGAAGACCTCCCCGGCTGCCTCCAAAGGCCGGTTTTCCAACACTCCCGCCCGCTGTTCCCGCCAGGCACGCACAATGCTCCCAAGCCCGGGAGAAAAGCGCTTCGGGGTGTTGCCCTCTCCGGGCCCTTGCCCCTGAGCCTGGGGTCCAGGCAGTGGGTCCACACTCCCAGACCAAGGCAGAACCACATGCACTCGTCTGTTCCTGACCCCTGCACCGGCAGAGAGCTCGGGGGAGCCAGAGTCTGTCAGGCAGCTGCTGGGTTGGCTGCCTGTGTGGGAAGGGGCAGAGCCGACCTAGGGGCAAGTTGGGCCTCTTCCTCTCCCTGCTGCCCTGTGGCTGCTGGGCCAAAGACGTCTTGGGCATCCAGCCCCTTACTGGTCCCTTCCCTCTGACGAGGCCCTCTGAGCTCCAGCACCTTGCAGTGTGGAGACAGCCCCTGCCAGCAACCTCCTCTCCAAGGAGGCCTCAACCGAGGCCTAGGCCCAGGGGAAAGGCACCAGCGGGGATGAGCCAGTGGAGGCGCAAGGGCATGTCTGGACCCAGTCCCCGCAGCCTGCCCCTTGGTGGGGCAGTACCCCCGGAGGCCAGGAAGGTCAGTGCAAGGCTGCCAGGGGCAGGGACAGCGCTGGGTCCTGCCCCTGGCCTGTGGGACGTCTGAGCACAACCGGCACTCTCCCGCTGGAAGACCTCCCCGTCTGCCTCGAAAGGCCGGTTTGCAAGCACTCCCGCCCGCTGTTCCCGCCAGGCACGCACAATGCTCCCAAGCCCGGTAGAAAAGCGCTTCGGGGTGGTGCTCTCTCCGGGCCCTTGCCCCTAAGCCTGCGGGCCAGGCAGGGGGAACACACTCCCAGGCCAAGACAGAACGACATGAACACGTCTGTTCCTGCCCCCTACACCGGCAGAGAGCTCGGGGGAGCCAGAGTCTCTCAGGCAGGTGCTTGGCTGGCCGCCTGTGTGGGAAGGGGCAGAGCCGACCTAGGGGCAAGTTGGGCCTCTTGCTCTCCCTGCTGCCCTGAGGCTGCTGGGCCAAAGACGTCTTGGGCATCCAGCCCTTTGCTGGTCCCTTCCCTCTGACGAGGCCCTCTGAGCTCCAGCACCTTGCAGTGTGGAGACAGCACCTGCCAGCAATCTCCTCTCCAAGGAGGCCTCAACCGAGGCCTAGGCCCAGGGGAAAGGCACCAGCGGGGATGAGCCTGGGGAGGCGCCCGGGCATGTCTGGACCCAGTCCCCGCAGCCTGCCCCTTGGTGGGGCAGTACCCCTGGAGGCCAGGAAGGTCTGGGCAAGGCTGACCAGGGGCAGGGGACCTGCTGGGTCCTGCCCCTGGCCTGTGGGGCCTCTGAGCACAACCGGCCCTCTCCCACTGGAAGACCACCCCGGCTGCCTCCAAAGGCCGTTTTGCACGCACTCCCGCCCACTGTTCCCACCAAGCGCGCACAATGCTCCCATCCCGGGAGAAAAGCGCTTCGGGGTGGTGCTCTCTCCGGGCCCTTGCACCTGAGACTGGGGGCCAGGCAGGGGGTCCACACTCCCAGGCCAAGGCAGAACCACATGCACACGTCTGTTCCTGACCCCTGCACCGGCAGAGAGCTCGGGGGAGCCAGAGTCTGTCAGGCAGCTGCTGGGCTGGCCGCCTTTGTGGGAAGGGGCAGAGCCGACCTAGGGGCAAGTTGGGCCTCTTGCTCTCCCTGCTGCCCTGAGGCTGCTGGGCCAAAGAGGTCTTGGGCATCCAGCCCTTTGCTTGTCCCTTCACTCTGACGAGGCCCTCTGAGCTCCAGCACCTTGCAGTGTGGAGACAGCCCCTGCCAGCAACCTCCTCTCCAAGGAGGCCTCAACCGAGACCTAGGACCAGGGGAAAGGCACCAGCGGGGATGAGCATGGGGAGGCGCCCAGGCATGTCTGGACCCTGTCCCCGCAGCCTGCCCCTTGGTGGGGCAGTACCCCCGGAGGCCAGGAAGGTCTGGGAAAGGCTGGCCAGGGGCAGGGGACCTGCTGGGTCCTGCCCCTGGCCTGTGGGGCCTCTGAGCACAACCGGCCCTCTCCCACTGGAAG
This sequence comes from Dama dama, assembly GCF_033118175.1. Taxonomy (NCBI): domain Eukaryota; kingdom Metazoa; phylum Chordata; class Mammalia; order Artiodactyla; family Cervidae; genus Dama; species Dama dama. The sequence continues at coordinate 936,273 of NW_026870974.1, forward strand.
ACCTCCCCGGCTGCCTCCAAAGGCCGGTTTGCAAGCGCTCCCGGCCACTGTTACCAGCAGGCGGGCACAATGCTCCTAAGCCCGGAAGAAAAGCGCTTCATGGTGGTACTCTCTCTGGGCCCTTGCCCCTGAGCCTGGGGGCAAGTCAGGGTGTCCACACTCCCAGGCCAAGGCACAACCACATGCACACGTCTGACCTGCCCCCTGCACCGGCAGAGAGCTCGGGGGAGCCAGAGTCTGTCAGGCAGCTGCTGGGCTGGCCGCCTGTGTGGGAAGTGGCAGAGCCGACCTAGGGGCAAGTTGGGCCTCTTGCTCTCCCTGCTGCCCTGAGGCTGCTGGGCCAAAGAGGTCTTGGGCATCCAGCCCCTTGCTGGTCCCTTCCCTCTGACAAGGCCCTCTGAGCTCCAGCACCTTGCAGTGTGGAGACAGCCCCTGCCAGCAACCTCCTCTCCAAGGAGGCCTCAACCGAGGCCTAGGCCCAGGGGAAAGGCACCAGCGGGGATGAGCCTGGGGAGGCGCCCGGGCATGTCTGGACCCATTCCCCGCAGCCTACCCCTTGGTGGGGCTGTAACCCCGGAGGCAGGAAGGTCTGGGCAAGGCTGGCCAGAGGCAGGGGCCCTGCTGGGTCCTGCCCCTGGCCTGTGGGGCCTCTGAGCACAACCGGCCCTCTCCCACTGGAAGACCTCCCCGGCTGCCTCCAAAGGCCGGTTTGCAAGCACTCCCGCCCACTGTTCCCACCAAGCACGCACAATTCTCCCAAGCCCGGGAGAAAAGCGCTTCGGGGTGGTGCTCTCTCCGGGCCCTTGCCCCTGAACCTGGGGGCCAGGCAGTTGGTTCACACTCGGAGACCAAGGCAGAACCACATGCACACGTCTGTTCCTGACCCCTGCACCGGCAGAGAGCTCGGGGGAGCCAGAGTCTGTCAGGCAGCTGCTGGGCTGGCCGCCTGTGTGGGAAGGGGCAGAGCCGACCTAGGGGCAAGTTGGGCCTCTTCCTCTCCCTGCTGCCCTGAGGCTGCTGGGCCAAAGAGGTCTTGGGCATCCAGCCCCTTGCTGGTCCCTTCCCTCTGATGAGGCCCTCTGAGCTCCAGCACCTTGCAGTGTGGAGACAGCCCCTGCCAGCAACCTCCTCTCCAAGGAGGCCTCAACCGAGGCCTAGGCCTAGGGGAAAGGCACCAGCGGGGATGAGCCTGGGGAGGCGCCCGGCCATGTCTGGACCCAGTCCCCGCAGCCTGCCCCTTGGTGGGGCAGTACCCCCGGAAGCCAGGAAGGTCTCGGCAAGGCTGCCAGGGGCAGGGACACTGCTGGGTCCTGCCCCTGGCCTGTTGGGCGTCTGAGCACAACCGGCACTCTCCCGCTGGAAGACCTCCCCGTCTGCCTCCAAAAGACGGTTTGCAAGCACTCCCACCCGCTGTTCCCCCAGGCACGCACAATGCTCCCAAGCCCGGGAGAAAAGCGCTTTGGGGTGGTGCTCTCTCCGGGCCCTTGCCCCTGAGCCTGGGGCCAGGCAAGGGGAACACTCTCCCAGGCCAAGGGAGAACGACATGCACACGTCTGTTCCTGCCCCCTACACCGGCAGAGAGCTCGGGGGAGCCAGAGACTGCCAGGTTGCTGCTGGGCTGGCTGCCTGTGTGGGACGGGGCAGAGCCGACCTACGGGCAAGTTGGGCCTCTTGCTCTCCCTGCTGCCCTGAGGCTGCTGGGTCAAAGAGGTCTTGGGCATCCAGCCCTTTGCTGGTGCCTTCCCTCTGACGAGGCCCTCTGAGCTCCAGCACCTTGCAGTGTGGAGACAGCCCCTGCCAGCAACCTCCTCTCCAAAGAGGCCTCAACCGAGGACTACACCCAGGGGAAAGGCACCAGCGGGGATGATCCTGGGGAGGCGCACGGACATGTCTGGACCCAGTCTCCGCAGCCTGCCCCTTGGTGGGGCAGTACCCCCGGAGTCCAGGAAGGTCTGGGCAAGTCTGTCCATGGGCAGGGGCCCTGCTGGGTCCTGACCCTGGCCTGTGGGGTCTCTGAGCACAACCGGCCCTCTCCCACTGGAAGACCTCCCCGGCTGCCTCCAAAGGCCGGTTTGCAAGCGATCCCGCCCACTGTTTCCAGCAGGCGTGCACAATGCTCCCAAGCCCGGGAGAAAAGCGCTTCAGGGTGGTGCTCTCTCTGGGCCCTTGCCCCTGAGACTGGGGGCAAGGCAGGGTGTCCACACTCCCAGGCCAAGGCAGAACCACATGCACACGTCTGATCTGCGCCCTGCACCGGCAGAGAGCTCGGGGGAGCCAGAGTCTGTCAGGCAGCTGCTGGGCTGGCCGCCTGTGTGGGAAGGGGCAGAGCCGACCTAGGGGCAAGTTGGGCCTCTTGCTCTCCCTGCTGCCCTGAGGCTGCTGGGCCAAAGAGGTCTTGGCCATCCAGCCCCTTGCTGGTCCCTTCCCTCTGACGAGGCCCTCTGAGCTCCAGCACCTTGCAGTGTGGAGACAGCCCCTGCCAGCAACCTCCTCTCCAAGGAGGCCTCAACCGAGGCCTAGGCCCAGGGGAAAGGCACCAGCGGGGATGAGCCTGGGGAGGCGCCCGGGCATGACTGGACCCAGTCCCCGCAGCCTGCCCCTTGGTGGGGCAGTACCCCCGGAGGCCAGGAAGGTCTGGGCAAGGCTGGCCAGGGGCAGGGGCCCTGCTGGGTCCTGCCCCTGGCCTGTGGGGCCTCTGAGCACAACCGGCCCTCTCCCACTGAAAGACTTCCCCGGCTGCCTCCAAAGGCCGGTTTGCCAACACTCCCGCCCGCTGTTCTCGCCAGGCACGCACAATTCTCCCAAGCCCGGGAGAAAAGCGCTTCGTTGTGTTGCTCTCTCCGGGCCCTTGCCCCTGAGTGTGGGGGCCAGGCAGTGGTTCCACACTCCCAGACCAAGGCAGAACCACATGCACACGTCTGTTCCTGACCCCTGCACCGGCAGAGAGCTCGGGGGAGCCAGAGTCTGTCAGGCAGCTGCTGGGCTGGCCGCCTGTGTGGGAAGGGGCAGAGCCGACCTAGGGGCAAGTTGGGCCTCTTCCTCTCCCTGCTGCCCTGAGGCTGCTGGGCCAAAGAGATCTTGGGCATCCAGCCCCTTGCTGGTCCCTTCCCTCTGACGAGGCCCTCTGAGCTCCAGCACCTTGCAGTGTGGAGACAGCCCCTGCCAGCAACCTCCTCTCCAAGGAGGCCTCAACCGAGGCCTAGGCCCAGGGGAAAGGCACCAGCGGGGATGAGCCAGTGGAGGCGCACGGGCATGTCTGGACCCAGTCCCCGCAGCCTGCCCCTTGGTGGGGCAGTACCCCCGGAGGCCAGGAAGGTCTGGGCAAGGCTGCCAGGGGCAGGGACACTGCTGGGTCCTGCCCCTGGCCTGTGGGACGTCTGAGCACAACCGGCACTCTCCCGCTGGAAGACCTGCCCGGCTGCCTCCAAAGGCCGGTTAACAAGCGCTCCCGCCCACTGTTCCCAGCAGGCGTGCACAATGCTCCCAAGCCCGGGAGAAAAGCGCTTCGGGGTGGTGCTCTCTTCGGGCCCTTGCCCCTGAGCCTGGGGGCAAGGCAGGGTGTCCACACTCCCAGGCGAAGGCAGAACCACATGCACACGTCTGATCTGCCCCCTGCACCGGCAGAGAGCTCGGGGGAGCCAGAGTCTGTCAGGCAGCTGCTGGGCTGGCCGCCTGTGTGGGAAGGGGCAGAGCCGACCTAGGGGCAAGTTGGGCCTCTTGCTCTCCCTGCTGCCCTGAGGCTGCTGGGCCAAAGAGGTCTTGGGCATCCAGCCCCTTGCTTGTCCCTTCCCTCTGATGAGGCCCTCTGAGCTCCAGCACCTTGCAGTGTGGAGACAGCACCTGCCAGCAATCTCCTCTCCAAGGAGGACTCAACCGAGGCCTAGGCCCAGGGAAAAGGCACCAGCGGGGTTGAGCCAGGGGAGGCGCCCGGGCATGTCTGGACCCTGTCCCCGCAGCCTGCCCCTTGGTGGGGCAGTACCCCCGGAGGCCAGGAAGGTCTGGGCAAGGCTGGCCAGGGGCAGGGGCCCTGCTGGGTCCTGCCCCTGGCCTGTGGGGCCTCTGAGCACAACCGGCCCTCTCCCACTGGAAGAACTCTCCGGCTGCCTCCAAAGGCCAGTTTGCCAACACTCCCGCCCGCTGTTCCCGCCAGGCACGCACAGTGCTCCCAAGCCCGGGAGAAAAGCACTTCGGTGTGGTGCTCTCCTCGGGCCCTTGCCCCTGAGCCTGGGGGCCAGGCAGTGGGTCCACACTCCCAGACCAAGGCAGAACCACATGCACACGTCTGTTCCTGACCCCTGCACCGGCAGAGAGCTCGGGGGAGCCAGAGTCTGTCAGGCAGCTGCTGGGCTGGCCGCCTGTGTGGGAAGGGGCAGAGCCGACCTAGGGGCAAGTTGGGCCTCTTCCTCTCCCTGCTGCCCTGAGGCTGCTGGGCCAAAGAGGTCTTGGGCATCCAGCCCCTTGCTGGTCCCTTCCCTCTGACGAGGCCCTCTGAGCTCCAGCACCTTGCAGTGTGGAAACAGCCCCTGCCAGCAACCTCCTCTTCAATGAGGCCTCAACCGAGGCCTAGGCCCAGGGGAAAGGCACCAGCTGGGATGAGCCTGGGGAGGCGCCCGGGCATGTCTGGACCCAGTCCGCGCAGCCTGCCCCTTGGTGGGGCAGTACCCCCGGAGGCCAGGAAGGTCTGTGCAAGGCTGCCAGGGGCAGGGACAGTGCTGGGTCCTGCCCCAGGCCTGTGGGACGTCTGAGCACAACCGGCACTCTTCCGCTGGAAGACCTCCCCGTCTGCCCCGAAATGCCGGTTTGCAAGCACTCCCGCCCGCTGTTCCCGCCAGGCATGCACAATGCTCCCAAGCCCGGTAGAAAAGCGCTTCGGGGTGGTGCTCTCTCCGGGCCCTTGCCCCTAAGCCTGGGGGCCAGGCAGGGGGAACACACTCCCAGGCCAAGACAGAACGACATGAACACGTCTGTTCCTGCCCCCTACACCGGCAGAGAGCTCGGGGGAGCCAGAGTCTCTCAGGCAGGTGCTGGGCTGGCCGCCTGTGTGGGAAGGGGCAGAGCCGACCTAGGGGCAAGTTGGGCCTCTTGCTCTCCCTGCTGCCCTGAGGCTGCTGGGCCAAAGACGTCTTGGGCATCCAGCCCTTTGCTGGTCCCTTCCCTCTGACGAGGCACTCTGAGCTCCAGCACCTTGCAGTGTGGAGACAGCACCTGCCAGCAATCTCCTCTCCAAGGAGGCCTCAACCGAGGCCTAGGCCCAGGGGAAAGGCACCAGCGGGGATGAGCCTGGAGAGGCGCCCGGGCATGTCTGGACCCAGTCCCCGCAGCCTGCCCCTTGGTGGGGCAGTACCCCTGGAGGCCAGGAAGGTCTGGGCAAGGCTGACCAGGGGCAGGGGACCTGCTGGGTCCTGCCCCTGGCCTGTGGGGCCTCTGAGCACAACCGGCCCTCTCCCGCTGGAAGACCTCCCCGGCTGCCTCCAAAGTCCTGTTTGCCAACACTCCCACCCGCTGTTCACGCCAGACTTGCACAATGCTCCCAAGCCCGGGAGAAAAGCGCTTCGGGGTGGTGCTCTCTCCGGGCCCTTGCCCCTGAGCCTGGGGGCAAGGCATGGGGAACACACTCCCAGGCCAAGGCAGAACCACATGCCCACGTCTGTTCCTGTCCCCTGCACTGGCAGAGAGCTTGGGGGAGCCAGAGTCTGTCAGGCAGCTGCTGGGTTGGCCGCCTGTGTGGGAAGGGGCAGAGCCGACCTAGGGGCAAGTTGGGCCTCTTGCTCTCCCTGCTGCCCTGAGGCTGCTGGGCCAAAGACGTCTTGGGCATCCAGCCCCTTACTGGTCCCTTCCCTCTGACGAGGCCCTCTGAGCTCCAGCACCTTGCAGTGTGGAGACAGCCCCTGCCAGCAACCTCCTCTCCAAGGAGGCCTCAACCGAGGCCTAGGCCCAGGGGAAAGGCACCAGCGGGGATGAGCCAGGGGAGGCGCCCGAGCATGTCTGGACCCAGTCCCCGCAGCCTGCCCCTTGGTGGGGCAGTACCCCCGGAGGCCAGGAAGGTCTGGGTAAGACTGGCCAGGGGCAGGGGCCCTGTTGGGTCCTGCCCCTGGCCTGTGGGGCCTCTGAGCACAACCGGCCCTCTCCCACTGGAAGACCTCCCCGGCTGCCTCCAAAGGCCGGTTTGCAAGCGCTCCCGGCCACTGTTACCAGCAGGCGGGCACAATGCTCCTAAGCCCGGAAGAAAAGCGCTTCAGGGTGGTGCTCTCTCTGGGCCCTTGCCCCTGAGCCTGGGGGCAAGGCAGGATGTCCACACTCCCAGGCCAAGGCAGAACCACATGCACACGTCTGACCTGCCCCCTGCACCGGCAGAGAGCTCGGGGGAGCCAGAGTCTGTCAGGCAGCTGCTGGGCTGGCCGCCTGTGTGGGAAGTGGCAGAGCCGACCTAGGGGCAAGTTGGGCCTCTTGCTCTCCCTGCTGCCCTGAGGCTGCTGGGCCAAAGAGGTCTTGGGCATCCAGCCCCTTGCTGGTCCCTTCACTCTGACGAGGCCCTCTGAGCTCCAGCACCTTGCAGTGTGGAGACAGCCCCTGCCAGCAACCTCCTCTCCAAGGAGGCCTCAACCGAGGCCTAGGCCCAGGGGAAAGGCACCAGCGGGGATGAGCCTGGGGAGGCGCCCGGGCATGTCTGGACCCAGTCCCCGCAGCCTGCCCCTTGGTGGGGCAGTACCCCCGGAGGCCAGGAAGGTCTGGGCAAGGCTGGCCAGGGTCAGGGGCCCTGCTGGGTCCTGCCCCTGGCCTGTGGGGCCTCTGAGCACAACCGGCCCTCTCCCACTGGAAGAACTCCCCGGCTGCCTCCAAAGGCCAGTTTGCCAACACTCCCGCCCACTGTTCCCGCCAGGCACGCACAATGCTCCCAAGCCCGGGAGAAAAGCGCTTCGGGGTGGTGCTCTCTCCGGGCCCTTGCCCCTGAGCCTGTGGGCAAGGCAGGGGGAACACACTCCCAGACCAAGGCAGAAACACATGCACACGTCTGTTCCTGTCCCCTGCACCGGCAGAGAGCTCGGGGGAGCCAGACCCTCTCAGGCAGGTGCTGGGCTGGCCGCCTGTGTGGGAAGGGGCAGAGCCGACCTAGGGGCAAGTTGGGCCTCTTGCTCTCCCTGCTGCCCTGAGGCTGCAGGGCCAAAGACGTCTTGGGCATCCAGCCCCTTACTGGTCCCTTCCCTCTGACGAGGCCCTCTGAGCTCCAGCACCTTGCAGTGTGGAGACAGCCCCTGCCAGCAATCTCCTCTCCAAGGAGGCCTCATCCGAGGCCTAGGCCCAGGGGAAAGGCACCAGCGGGGTTGAGCCAGGGGAGGCGCCCGGGCATGTCTGGACCCTGTCCCCGCAGCCTGCCCCTTGGTGGGGCAGTACGCCCGGAGGCCAGGAAGGTCTGGGCAAGGCTGGCCAGGGGCAGGGGCCCTGCTGGGTCCTGCCCCTGGCCTGTGGGGCCTCTGAGCACAACCGGCCCTCTCCCACTGGAAGACCTCCCCGGCTGCCTCCAAAGGCCGGTTTGCAAGCACTCCCGCCCACTGTTCCCGCCAGGCGCGCACAATGCTCCCAAGCCCGGGAGAAAAGCGCTTCGGGGTGGTGGTCTCTCCGGGCCCTTGCCCCTGAGCCTGGGGGCCAGGCAGGGGATCCACAGTCCCAGGCCAAGGCACAACAACATGCACACGTCTGTTCCTGCCCCCTCCACCGGCAGAGAGCTCGGGGGAGCCAGAGTCTGTCAGGCAGCTGCTGGGCTGGCCGCCTGTGTGGGAAGGGGCAGAGCCGACCTAGGGGCAAGTTGGGCCTCTTGCTCTCCCTGCTGCCCTGATGCTGCTGGGCCAAAGAGGTCTTGGGCATCCAGCCCCTTGCTGGTCCCTTCCCTCTGACGAGGCCCTCTGAGCTCCAGCACCTTGCAGTGTGGAGACAGCCCCTGCCAGCAACCTCCTCTCCAAGGAGGCCTCAACCGAGGCCTAGGCACAGGGGAAAGGCACCAGCGGGGATGAGCCAGTGGAGGCGCACGGGCATATCAGGACCCAGTCCCCGCAGCCTGCCCCTTGGTGGGGCAGTACCCCCGGAGGCCAGGAAGGTCTGGGCAAGGCTGGCCAGGGGCAGGGTCCCTGCTGGGTCCTGCCCCTGGCCTGTGGGGCCTCTGAGCACAACCGGCCCTCTCCCACTGGAAGACCTCCCCGGCTGCCTCCAAAGGCGTGTTTGCCAACACTCCCGCCCGCTGTTCCCGCCAGGCACGCACAACGCTCCCAAGGCCAGGAGAAAAGCGCTTCGGGGTGTTGCTCTCTCCGGGCCCTTGCCCCTGAGCCTGGGGTCCAGGCAGTGGGTCCACACTCCCAGACCAAGGCAGAACCACATGCACACGTCTGTTCCTGACCCCTGCACCGGCAGAGAGCTCGGGGGAGCCAGAGTCTGTCAGGCAGCTGCTGGGTTGGCTGCCTGTGTGGGAAGGGGCAGAGCCGACCTAGGGGCAAGTTGGGCCTCTTGCTCTCCCTGCTGCCCTGAGGCTGCTGGGCCAAAGAGGTCTTGGGCATCCAGCCCCTTGCTGGTCCCTTCCCGCTGACGAGGCCCTCTGAGCTCCAGCACCTTGCAGTGTGGAGACAGCCTCTGCCAGCAACCTCCTCTCCAAGGAGGCATCAACCGAGGCCTATGCCCAGGGGAAAGGCACCAGCGGGGATGAGCCTGGGGAGGCGCCCAGGCATGTCTGGACCCAGTCCCCGCAGCCTGCCCCTTGGTGGGGCAGTACCCCCGGAGGCCAGGAAGGTCTGGGCAAGGCTGGCCAGGGGCAGGGGCCCTTCTGGGTCCTGCCCCTGGCCTGTGGGGCCTCTGAGCACAACCGGCCCTCTCCCACTGGAAGAACTCCCCGGCTGCCTCCAAAGGCCAGTTTGCCAACACTCCCGCCCGCTGTTCCCGCCAGGCACGCACAATGCTCCCAAGCCCGGGAGAAAAGCACTTCGGGGTGGTGCTCTCCTTGGGCCCTTGCCCCTGAGCCTGGGGGCCAGGCAGTTGGTCCACACTCCCAGACCAAGGCAGAACCACATGCACACGTCTGTTCCTGACCCCTGCACCGGCAGAGAGCTCGGGGGAGCCAGAGTCTGTCAGGCAGCTGCTGGGCTGGCCGCCTGTGTGGGAAGGGGCAGAGCCGACCTAGGGGCAAGTTGGGCCTCTTCCTCTCCCTGCTGCCCTGAGGCTGCTGGGCCAAAGAGGTCTTGGGCATCCAGCCCCTTGCTGGTCCCTTCCCTCTGACGAGGCCCTCTGAGCTCCAGCACCTTGCAGTGTGGAGACAGCCCCTGCCAGCAACCTCCTCTCCAATGAGGCCTCAACCGAGGCCTAGGCCCAGGGGAAAGGCACCAGCGGGGATGAGCCTGGGGAGGCGCCCGGGCATGTCTGGACCCAGTCCGCGCAGCCTGCCCCTTGGTGGGGCAGTACCCCCGGAGGCCAGGAAGGTCTGTGCAAGGCTGCCAGGGGCAGGGACAGCGCTGGGTCCTGCCCCTGGCCTGTGGGACGTCTGAGCACAACCGGCACTCTCCCGCTGGAAGACCTCCCCGTCTGCCTCGAAAGGCCGGTTTGCAAGCACTCCCGCCCGCTGTTCCCGCCAGGCACGCACAATGCTCCCAAGCCCGGTAGAAAAGCGCTTCGGGGTGGTGCTCTCTCCGGGCCCTTGCCCCTGAGCCTGGGGGCAAGGCATGGGGAACACACTCCCAGGCCAAGGCAGAACCACATGCCCACGTCTGTTCCTGTCCCCTGCACCTGCAGAGAGCTTGGGGGAGCCAGAGTCTGTCAGGCAGCTGCTGGGTTGGCCGCCTGTGTGGGAAGGGGCAGAGCCGCCCTAGGGGCAAGTTGGGCCTCTTGCTCTCCCTGCTGCCCTGAGGCTGCTGGGCCAAAGACGTCTTGGGCATCCAGCCCCTTACTGGTCCCTTCCCTCTGACGAGGCCCTCTGAGCTCCAGCACCTTGCAGTGTGGAGACAGACCCTGCCAGCAACCTCCTCTCCAAGGAGGCCTCAACCGAGGCCTAGGCCCAGGGGAAAGGCACCAGCGGGGATGAGCCAGGGGAGGCGCCCGAGCATGTCTGGACCCAGTCCCCGCAGCCTGCCCCTTGGTGGGGCAGTACCCCCGGAGGCCAGGAAGGTCTGGGTAAGACTGGCCAGGGGCAGGGGCCCTGCTGGGTCCTGCCCCTGGCCTGTGGGGCCTCTGAGCACAACCGGCCCTCTCCCACTGGAAGACCTCCCCGGCTGCCTCCAAAGGCCGGTTTGCAAGCGCTCCCAGCCACTGTTACCAGCAGGCGGGCACAATGCTCCTAAGCCCGGAAGAAAAGCGCTTCAGGGTGGTGCTCTCTCTGGGCCCTTGCCCCTGAGCCTGGGGTCAAGGCAGGATGTCCACACTCCCAGGCCAAGGCAGAACCACATGCACACGTCTGACCTGCCCCCTGCACCGGCAGAGAGCTCGGGGGAGCCAGAGTCTGTCAGGCAGCTGCTGGGCTGGCCGCCTGTGTGGGAAGTGGCAGAGCCGACCTAGGGGCAAGTTGGGCCTCTTGCTCTCCCTGCTGCCCTGAGGCTGCTGGGCCAAAGAGGTCTTGGGCATCCAGCCCCTTGCTGGTCCCTTCACTCTGACGAGGCCCTCTGAGCTCCAGCACCTTGCAGTGTGGAGACAGCCCCTGCCAGCAACCTCCTCTCCAAGGAGGCCTCAACCGAGGCCTAGGCCCAGGGGAAAGGCACCAGCGGGGATGAGCCTGGGGAGGCGCCCGGGCATGTCTGGACCCAGTCCCCGCAGCCTGCCCCTTGGTGGGGCAGTACCCCCGGAGGCCAGGAAGGTCTGGGCAAGGCTGGCCAGGGGCAGGGGCCCTGCTGGGTCCTGCCCCTGGCCTGTGGGGCCTCTGAGCACAACCGGCCCTCTCCCACTGGAAGAACTCCCCGGCTGCCTCCAAAGGCCAGTTTGCCAACACTCCCGCCCACTGTTCCCGCCAGGCACGCACAATGCTCCCAAGCCCGGGAGAAAAGCACTTCGGGGTGGTGCTCTCCTCGGGCCCTTGCCCCTGAGCCTGGGGGCCAGGCAGTTGGTCCACACTCCCAGACCAAGGCAGAACCACATGCACACGTCTGTTCCTGACCCCTGCACCGGCAGAGAGCTCGGGGGAGCCAGAGTCTGTCAGGCAGCTGCTGGGCTGGCCGCCTGTGTGGGAAGGGGCAGAGCCGACCTAGGGGCAAGTTGGGCCTCTTCCTCTCCCTGCTGCCCTGAGGCTGCTGGGCCAAAGAGGTCTTGGGCATCCAGCCCCTTGCTGGTCCCTTCCCTCTGACGAGGCCCTCTGAGCTCCAGCACCTTGCAGTGTGGAGACAGCCCCTGCCAGCAACATCCTCTCCAAGGAGGCCTCAACCGAGGCCTAGGCCCAGGGGAAAGGCACCAGCGGGGATGAGCCTGGGGAGGCGCCCGGGCATGTCTGGACCCAGTCCCTGCAGCCTGCCCCTTGGTGGGGCAGGACCCCCGGAGGCCAGGAAGATCTGGGCAAGGCTGGCCAGGGGCAGGGGCCCTGCTGGGTCCTCCCCATGGCCTGTGGGGCCTCTGAGCACAACCGGCCCTCTCCCACTGGAAGACCTCCCCGGCTGCCTCCAAAGGCCAGTTTGCCAACACTCCTGCCCGCTCTTCCCGCCAGGCACGCACAATGCTCCCAAGCCCGGGAGAAAAGCGCTTCGGGGTGGTGCTCTCTCCGGGCCCTTGCCCCTGAGCCTGTGGGCAAGGCAGGGGGACCACACTCCCAGACCAAGGCAGAAACACATTCACACGTCTGTTCCTGTCCCCTGCACCGGCAGAGAGCTCGGGGGAGCCAGACTCTCTCAGGCAGGTGCTGGGCTGGCCGCCTGTGTGGGAAGGGGCAGAGCCGACCTAGGGGCAAGTTGGGCCTCTTGCTCTCCCTGCTGCCCTGAGGCTGCAGGGCCAAAGACGTCTTGGGCATCCAGCCCCTTACTGGTCCCTTCCCTCTGACGAGGCCCTCTGAGCTCCAGCACCTTGCAGTGTGGAGACAGCCCCTGCCAGCAATCTCCTCTCCAAGGAGGCCTCATCCGAGGCCTAGGCCCAGGGGAAAGGCACCAGCGGGGTTGAGCCAGGGGAGGCGCCCGGGCATGTCTGGACCCTGTCCCCGCAGCCTGCCCCTTGGTGGGGCAGTACGCCCGGAGGCCAGGAAGGTCTGGGCAAGGCTGGCCAGGGGCAGGGGCCCTGCTGGGTCCTGCCCCTGGCCTGTGGGGCCTCTGAGCACAACCGGCCCTCTCCCACTGGAAGACCTCCCCGGCTGCCTCCAAAGGCCGGTTTGCAAGCACTCCCGCCCACTGTTCCCGCCAGGCGCGCACAATGCTCCCAAGCCCGGGAGAAAAGCGCTTCGGGGTGGTGGTCTCTCCGGGCCCTTGCCCCTGAGCCTGGGGGCCAGGCAGGGGATCCACAGTCCCAGGCCAAGGCACAACAACATGCACACGTCTGTTCCTGCCCCGTCCACCGGCAGAGAGCTCGGGGGAGCCAGAGTCTGTCAGGCAGCTGCTGGGCTGGCCGCCTGTGTGGGAAGGGGCAGAGCCGACCTAGGGGCAAGTTGGGCCTCTTGCTCTCCCTGCTGCCCTGAGGCTGCTGGGCCAAAGAGGTCTTGGGCATCCAGCCCCTTGCTGGTCCCTTCCCTCTGACGAGGCCCTCTGAGCTCCAGCACCTTGCAGTGTGGAGACAGCCCCTGCCAGCAACCTCCTCTCCAAGGAGGCCTCAACCGAGGCCTAGGCACAGGGGAAAGGCACCAGCGGGGATGAGCCAGTGGAGGCGCACGGGCATATCAGGACCCAGTCCCCGCAGCCTGCCCCTTGGTGGGGCAGTACCCCCGGAGGCCCGGAAGGTCTGCGCAAGGCTGGCCAGGGGCAGGGTCCCTGCTGGGTCCTGCCCCTGGCCTGTGGGGCCTCTGAGCACAACCGGCCCTCTCCCACTGGAAGACCTCCCCGGCTGCCTCCAAAGGCGGGTTTGCCAACACTCCCGCCCGCTGTTCCCGCCAGGCACGCACAACGCTCCCAAGGCCAGGAGAAAAGCGCTTCGGGTGTTGCTCTCTCCGGGCCCTTGCCCCTGAGCCTGGGGTCCAGGCAGTGGGTCCACACTCCCAGACCAAGGCAGAACCACATGTACACGTCTGTTCCTGACCCCTGCACCGGCAGAGAGCTCGGGGGAGCCAGAGTCTGTCAGGCAGCTGCTGGGTTGGCTGCCTGTGTGGGAAGGGGCAGAGCCGACCTAGGGGCAAGTTGGGCCTCTTGCTCTCCCTGCTGCCCTGAGGCTGCTGGGCCAAAGAGGTCTTGGGCATCCAGCCCCTTGCTGGTCCCTTCCCGCTGACGAGGCCCTCTGAGCTCCAGCACCTTGCAGTGTGGAGACAGCCCCTGCCAGCAACCTCCTCTCCAAGGAGGCATCAACCGAGGCCTATGCCCAGGGGAAAGGCACCAGCGGGGATGAGCCTGGGGAGGCGCCCAGGCATGTCTGGACCCAGTCCCCGCAGCCTGCCCCTTGGTGGGGCAGTACCCCCGGAGGCCAGGAAGGTCTGGGCAAGGCTGGCCAGGGGCAGGGGCCCCACTGGGTCCTGCCCCTGGCCTGTGGGGCCTCTGAGCACAACCGGCCCTCTCCCACTCGAAGAACTCCCCGGCTGCCTCCAAAGGCCAGTTTGCCAACACTCCCGCCCGCTGTTCCCGCCAGGCACGCACAATGCTCCCAAGCCCGGGAGAAAAGCACTTCGTGGTGGTGCTCTCCTCGGGCCCTTGCCCCTGAGCCTGGGGGCCAGGCAGTTGGTCCACACTCCCAGACCAAGGCAGAACCACATGCACACGTCTGTTCCTGACCCCTGCACCGGCAGAGAGCTCGGGGGAGCCAGAGTCTGTCAGGCAGCTGCTGGGCTGGCCGCCTGTGTGGGAAGGGGCAGAGCCGACCTAGGGGCAAGTTGGGCCTCTTCCTCTCCCTGCTGCCCTGAGGCTGCTGGGCCAAATAGGTCTTGGGCATCCAGCCCCTTGCTGGTCCCTTCACTCTGACGAGGCCCTCTGAGCTCTAGCACCTTGCAGTGTGGAGACAGCCCCTGCCAGCAACATCCTCTCCAAGGAGGCCTCAACCGAGGCCTAGGCCCAGGGGAAAGGCACCAGCGGGGATGAGCCTGGGGAGGCGCCCGGGCATGTCTGGACCCAGTCCCCGCAGCCTGCCCCTTGGTGGGGCAGTACCCCCGGAGGCCAGGAAGATCTGGGCAAGGCTGGCCAGGGGCAGGGGCCCTGCTGGGTCCTCCCCATGGCCTGTGGGGCCTCTGAGCACAACCGGCCCTCTCCCACTGGAAGACCTCCCCGGCTGCCTCCAAAGGCCAGTTTGCCAACACTCCTGCCCGCTCTTCCCGCCAGGCACGCACAATGCTCCCAAGCCCGGGAGAAAAGCGCTTCGGGGTGGTGCTCTCTCCGGGCCCTTGCCCCTGAGCCTGTGGGCAAGGCAGGGGGAACACACTCCCAGACCAAGGCAGAAACACATGCACACGTCTGGTCCTGTCCCCTGCACCGGCAGAGAGCTCGGGGGAGCCAGAGTCTCTCAGGCAGGTGCTGGGCTGGCCGCCTGTGTGGGAAGGGGCAGAGCCGACCTAGGGGCAAGTTGGGACTCTTGCTCTCCCTGCTGCCCTGAGGCTGCAGGGCCAAAGATGTCTTGGGCATCCAGCCCCTTACTGGTCCCTTCCCTCTGACGAGGCCCTCTGAGCTCCAGCACCTTGCAGTGTGGAGACAGCCCCTGCCAGCAATCTCCTCTCCAAGGAGGCCTCAACCGAGGCCTAGGCCCAGGGGAAAGGCACCAGCGGGGTTGAGCCAGGGGAGGCGCCCGGGCATGTCTGGACCCTGTCCCCGCAGCCTGCCCCTTGGTGGGGCAGTACCCCCGGAGGCCAGGAAGGTCTGGGCAAGGCTGGCCAGGGGCAGGGGCCCTGCTGGGTCCTGCCCCTGGCCTGTGGGGCCTCTGAGCACAACCGGCCCTCTCCCACTGGAAGACCTCCCCGGCTGCCTCCAAAGTCCTGTTTGCAAGCACTCCCGCCCACTGTTCCCGCCAGGCGCGCACAATGCTCCCAAGCCCGGGAGAAAAGCGCTTCGGGGTGGTGGTCTCTCCGGGCCCTTGCCCCTGAGCCTGGGGGCCAGGCAGGGGATCCACAGTCCCAGGCCAAGGCACAACAACATGCACACGTCTGTTCCTGCCCCCTCCACCGGCAGAGAGCTGGGGGGAGCCAGAGTCTGTCAGGCAGCTGCTGGGCTGGCCGCCTGTGTGGGAAGGGGCAGAGCCGACCTAGGGGCAAGTTGGGCCTCTTGCTCTCCCTGCTGCCCTGAGGCTGCTGGGCCAAAGAGGTCTTGGGCATCCAGCCCCTTGCTGGTCCCTTCCCTCTGACGAGGCCCTCTGAGCTCCAGCACCTTGCAGTGTGGAGACAGCCCCTGCCAGCAACCTCCTCTCCAAGGAGGCCTCAACCGAGGCCTAGGCACAGGGGAAAGGCACCAGCGGGGATGAGCCAGTGGAGGCGCACGGGCATATCAGGACCCAGTCCCTGCAGCCTGCCCCTTGGTGGGGCAGTACCCCCGGAGGCCAGGAAGGTCTGGGCAAGGCTGCGAGGGGCAGGGGCCCTGCTGGGTCGTGCCCCTGGCCTGTGGGGCGTCTGAGCACAACCGGCACTCTCCCGCTGGAAGACCTCCCCGTCTGCCTCCAAAGGCCGGTTTGCAAGCACTCCCGCCCGCTGTTCCCGCCAGGCAGTCACAATGCTCCCAAGCCCGGGAGAAAAGCGCTTCGGGGTGGTGCTCTCCTCGGGCCCTTGCCCCTGAGCCTGGGGGCCAGGGAGTTGGAACACACTCCCAGGCCAAGGCAGAACGACATGCACACGTCTGTTCCTGCCCCCTACACCGGCAGAGAGCTCGGGGGAGCCAGAGACTGCCAGGCTGCTACTGGGCTGGCTGCCTGTGTGGGACGGGGCAGAGCCGACCTAGGGGCAAGTTGGGCCTCTTGCTCTCCCTGCTGCCCTGAGGCTGCTGGGTCAAAGAGGTCTTGGGCATCCAGCCCTTTGCTGGTCCCTTCCCTCTGACGAGGCCCTCTGAGCTCCAGCACCTTGCAGTGTGGAGACAGCCCCTGCCAGCAACCTCCTCTCCAAAGAGGCCTCAACCGAGGCCTACGCCCAGGGGAAAAGCACCAGCGGGGATGATCCTGGGGAGGCGCACGGACATGTCTGGACCCAGTCCCCGCAGCCTGCCCCTTGGTGGGCAGTACCCCCGGAGGCCAGGAAGGTCTGGGCAAGGCTGGCCAGGGGCAGGGTCCATGCTGGGTCCTGCCCCTGGCCTGTGAGGCCTCTGAGCACAACCGGCCCTCTCCCACTGGAAGACCTCCCCAGCTGCCTCCAAAGTCCTGTTTGCAAACACTCCCGCCCGCTGTTCCTGCCAGGCTCGCACAATGCTCCCAAGCCCGGGAGAAAAGCGCTTCGGGGTGGTGCTCTCCTCGGGCCCTTGCCCCTGAGCCTGGGGGCCAGGGAGTTGGAACACACTCCCAGGCCAAGGCAGAACGACATGCACACGTCTGTTCCTGCCCCCTACACCGGCAGAGAGCTCGGGGGAGCCAGAGACTGCCAGGCTGCTACTGGGCTGGCTGCCTGTGTGGGACGGGGCAGAGCCGAACTAGGGGCAAGTTGGGCCTCTTGCTCTCCCTGCTGCCCTGAGGCTGCTGGGTCAAAGAGGTCTTAGGCATCCAGCCCTTTGCTGGTCCCTTCCCTCTGACGAGGCCCTCTGAGCTCCAGCACCTTGCAGTGTGGAGACAGCCCCTGCCAGCAACCTCCTCTCCATAGAGGCCTCAACCGAGGCCTACGCCCAGGGGAAAAGCACCAGCGGGGATGATCCTGGGGAGGCGCACGGACATGTCTGGACCCAGTCAACGCAGCCTGCCCCTTGGTGGGGCAGTACCCCCGGAGGCCAGGAAGGTCTGGGCAAGGCTGGCCAGGGGCAGGGTCCCTGCTGGGTCCTGCCCCTGGCCTGTGAGGCCTCTGAGCACAACCGGCCCTCTCCCACTGGAAGACCTCCCCAGCTGCCTCCAAAGTCCTGTTTGCAAACACTCCCGCCCGCTGTTCACGCCAGGCTCGCACAATGCTCCCAAGCCCGGGAGAAAAGCGCTTCGGGGTGGTGCTCTCTCCGGGCCCTTGCCCCTGAGCCTGGGGGCCAGGCAGTGGGTCCACACTCCCAGACCAAGGCAGAACCACATGCACACGTCTGTTCCTGACCCCTGCACCGGCAGAGAGCTCGGGGGAGCCAGAGTCTGTCAGGCAGCTGCTGGGCTGGCCGCCTGTGTGGGAAGGGGCAGAGCCGACCTAGGGGCAAGTTGGGCCTCTTC